>NC_140041.1:18711593-19126593 GCF_963513975.1 Fringilla coelebs
GGGTTCTGGTCATTGCTGTTGCTATTTTTGTCCAAGACCGTCAACACTTTTCCCACTTTTCAGGCTGAAAGCACTAGTTTTTCTCACTGATCTAGTGTTTCAGAGCTTTTTTTTGCTTTTTTTTGACATTTCTACCTTTTTTAAGTGCTAACATGCCCATATTAAAGTCAAAGCAGCCTTTTTGGTTAAAAATAACCACTTGCTTGGGAATGCTACAAGGGTTTTGTTGGTTGGTTGGGGTTTTATTCCTCTTAAGCCTGTGAAGGTATTTTCCAGGTACTGGTAGCTCCTAGAAAGAAAAATGGTGCCTAAAGGTGGATTTAGCAGCACAGTCTGCAGACTGCTTTTGATCAGCTGAGGGCGCAGAGGTGATGATCCAGGCTCCTTGCCTTGGCTGTTGTGATGGTAGTGAAGAGGGGAGCTGCCATGGCATGTTTTGGTGCTTCATGCTCTGACTCTGTCAGCCAGGTGTTCTCTCTGAAATGAACATCAAAGGTATCATTCCAATTTCCCAGCTGATGGGAATCCCAGTCTGCACTTACATAATTCCTAGCCCCTGCCTGAATGGGATGTGGCTGCTGTCTTTTAGTGGTGATGTGCACAAAGCATCTTTTAGGGAAGGGCACAGGTCAAGGCTCTTCAAAGTTTAGTTGTAGTAGCAAAACTTTCTTTCTCCCTTGTGTTTTCCTGCCCTGATTCTTAAAACCAAAGATGTTGAGTTTTGGGTTTTATTGTTCTACTTCAGTATTTCTTATTCAGTAGATAACAAAGATTTTTTTTTTCCAGTATTCACTTCCAGTGACTCACTTATAAGGAATATGGCTAAATATTATTGTAGAAATTGCTGTTGCTGTTTGCATCTTAATGACTGTCACAGAGGCAGGGTTGGGGCTTGATTGAGAGCCCATCCCAGGGGTGTAAGGCAGGGATGAGAGCTCAGTGGTAGGACCTCACACAATATGTTTTACTGTCTTTATCACAGGTGTGAAAGGTTTGCTCTCAGATCATCCTCCAAAGTGAGGATGCCATGCCCAGAAATGCCCAATCTCTGTTCTCACCAGTGTAACCAGCCGAGCCCTGGCTTATATAAGAGCCATAGAAATTGCTGTGTAACTCAGACTTCTTTTTAGGGGTTGAATATTTGGCATTCACAGTAGACTAATTCAAAGGGCATAATCTTGAAAAGGTTGCAAATAAATTTCTAGCAAACTTTGTGTTGATAGAATTTGCTTCAAACTTTAATGTTTCAAAAGAGTGTAATTGTTGTGCTTAGTTAACAGTTTGTTGGTGAAACCTGGTGGAGGGCTGGCAGTGGGATAGCAGTGGAAAGAATGGGTTCTTGGTTGCTTTTGCTCTGTTAAGGGTTCAAGGGCAAGCTTGTTGTTAATTCAGCTCCTGCCCATTGCAGAGCTCTGACTTAAAGCCTGGGGATCCACCCATGGGTTCTTTTCCTCCTTTTCTGTTTTGTTGGGATTTGGTCTTTTCTTTTTTCTTTCTCTCCCTTTCCCACAGAATCTGAGTTTTTAATACCTGAAAAATGAAGTTTTAGCTTTGTTTCTTCAAGCTAGTACTAGCCTTAAAGGTCAAAACCCATCCCTCCCAGCTGGACCATGTGTGTTTCTCTCAGGATGTTTAGTTAGGCTAGGGAATGATCTGAATGATTTTGTTCAGAAACAAAACTGACCAATTTAAAAAAGTCATCTTAATGTTTATGATTTTTATCTCAGTTCTGTTTTGCTGTCTGAAAGCTTTTCCATGCGTGGTGGAATAACACCAGCCTTTTTCCTTCCCTCCAGCTGCCAACATTATCATCCAAACTGAACCTCCCATTCCCATTACAAATAACAGCAGCAATGTCACTAGAGTTGTCCTGGAACCAGACAGCAGGAAGAGATCTCCAAGCAGCATGGAATGTCCACCATTGAAGAAACCCTGGTTGGGAAAGTAAGAGTTAGCTACAGATGTTAATTCAAACGTACTCGATTGCTGTCAGTGCTGTGAGCATTGCTGTTCACCAGTCTGTAATTTGGGATGGTTGGGTCAGAAAGTCTGTGCCCCCATAATATGGAGACTAAATATGGGGTCAGGGGAAGCTCTCTTTTGTTAGTGGCTAGAGGGTATACTTTTTAGAGGAAAAATGCAATTCAGATGTATGTTAACAAGTGCCTTAATTAGGCACTTATGTACTTATCTGAACTCTTCTGTTCTCCTTTTCTCTAGGCAAGTGAACAACAACCAGACTAAGCCAGGGTTTTTGAAAAAGAATCAGTATACTAATACAAAACTAGAAGTTCGAAAAATTCCACCAGAATTGAACAATATTACACAGCTCAATGAACACTTCAGCAAATTTGGAACTATTGTAAACATTCAGGTAAAAAAACAAAGTCAGTTTTTTGTCTGTGTGTGGGTATTTTATTATCCCTGAAGCTTGCTCGAATGCTGCATAGTTTCTTTGAGAAATCTTAGCGGAGACAAATTGGGAGAGGAGGTAATCAAGTTCAGAGAAACCTTTTCTTGGTCTACTGTGTATTATTATCTTAGTACTGTAAAACATATTGGTTTCAGCCTTCATGAGGACTATTTACATTTGAGAGGCTGGCAGGTTTAGCTGTCTAAACCAACTCAGGTTTTGGAGCAACTTGTGTATAACTTTTGAAAGAGATGATCTGACAGTTTGTCTTATATGATAGTCATTCATCTATTTGTTTGAATGTGTACAGGCTTTGCTGCAAGTACATGTTTTGCCAAAGTTTGCCAAAAGCTACTTTGCTTTAATTGCATGGAGTGTCTTACCAGTGTTTTGAGCTATTAATACACTGGATATTCCACTCATTATTGCACATTATTTGTAGATGGGTTTGCTAATGATTGAAATGTTTTCTTCCTTGAGAAATAAAGCATTTGTGAACTTTGGCTTTAGGTGGCTTTCCAGAACGATCCTGAAGCTGCTCTCATTCAGTACTTGAGCAACGACGAGGCGAGGAAGGCAATTTCCAGCACGGAGGCAGTGCTGAGCAATCGGTTTATCCGGGTGCTGTGGCACAGGGAGAGCGAGCAGCAGCCCCCGGCGCTGCAGCAGCAGCAGACGCCGCCCACCCCGCAGGCGCTGCAGCACCTGCAGCAGCAGGCGCTGGCCACGCCGCCCGCCGTCACCGTGCACAGCAGCCTGGCCAAGGTACACGTGTCCAGGGCTCAGCAGCGTTCCCGGGGGCTGCTGCTGCTGCAGAGAAGTAAAGTATCTAACCTTGATGTGTTCAAATCTGTGCATACACAGGTGATGAACAAACCCCTGGCATCTGGTGCCTACGTCCTTAACAAAGTCCCAGTGAAAAGGCGCCTTGGAGCGGCGGGCGGGAGCCAGCCTGAGCTCAGCCAGCCCGGGGCTGTGGTGGAGGAGTCTCAGGTATGTTGAGAGTGGACCATGGTCATGTTCTTAGGTACAGCTTTAGCTTGTCAGCCAGGAAAGAACAAGCAAAGAGAACTTGTGTTGTTCCCACTTGGTTCTGTTCCTTTTCAGTAATGTTTTGTGCAGCCACGGTCAGTCACTTCTTCCTCATTTCATCAAATGTTTATATGGAATAGGGACAATGACTTTAAGAACTATCAACTACAACACTATCAGTGTTGTAAATAGCATAAAATATTTTTAGCAGTGCTTGATAGTAAACAAGTCTGACAACCTGTGAGACCAGCCTTTTGTTGACAAATGTAATGACTCTCAGAGTAATTTTTGAGCTTTTGCTGTTCTTTAACAGCAGTGCTAGAAGCTTAGAGAGTTTTTGTACCCAGAGTTCAAGCCAATAAGTGTTCAATTCACACTGATACCGTAGTGCAGCATGTGTTCTGGACCACGGGGAAGTCCTTTTAAGAAAGGAAGCATGGAGTGGCTTTTGCTGCCTTACTTGATCAAAAAGTGGGATGCTGGGCTGCGACTGCAGAGCTGAAACTAAGGCATGGGCTGATCATCACCTTCAGTGGTGTCCTGGTGGGAATCAGGATGCAAAGGGAGTCTGCCATGGAGCAGGAACTGGACTGATGTCTTTATCCATGTGTTTTAATTGCCTTGCTCTTTCTGCCTTCTTGCACAAATCTGAACATTTGAGTTGAGTTTTCAGGGAACATGATCCGCTGAAGTTCCCTGCTGGTATATCATGGTAACTTTGAAATAGTCCATATTTTACTGGGTGTTTTATTTCAGATGTTTCCTACTTCTACAAGCCACTCAAAAATGGTTTACAGTTCTCCAAACTTGAAGACAACTCTGAAGTCTGGTGCAGGGTCTAAACCTCATGACGTGCAAGAAGCCCTTAAAAAAAAACAGGTACTTAATGCTTGATGGATGCCTGACAGTGTAAGGAGCAATGTGCTTTAAATGCACCTGAAACCTCAACCACTCCTCTACAGCTTTTTATGTGGGTGTGGAGCTGGTCCTTGTTATGGGGCAGTCTTGCAAACACACTTGGGGTAATCATGTGTGGAATGTCCTTTTGGGGCGTCTTATTTGATGCACTTGGCCATGTTGGGTTTTCTGGGTTTTGTTGGGGTTTTCTGGATATAATCTCTGCAGGTATGAGACACTTGCATGACAGTGCACGCAGTATGTTTCTTAAGAGGTGTCTGAAAGGGGCAAAATGTTAGTAAAGTACCTTGCAACAAGAAATGAGGCTTTTATTCATTTTTTATTTATTGAATTACCTGCACTTCATACTTGTACTTTTTGCAGAGGGTACTTTTGGTTTTGAATTTCACTTCCATAGCTTGAAGAGGACAGTATGATCTCTATGAGTACATACAATGCTAGACTGCTTTTTACTGATGGAAAGAGTTTTCTCCTCTTATAGGAAGCAATGAAACTCCAGCAAGATATGAGGAAAAAGAAGCAGGAGATGTTAGAAAAACAAATAGAATGCCAGAAGGTAAGTCTGGGATGTGGATAGTAAATACATTCTGATTTTGTCTGTTGAGGGCTGATTTTCCTGGAATTTTATGTTCCTGTTCTTTTATTATTGTATAGATGTTGATATCCAAGCTGGAGAAAAACAAGGCCATGAAACCAGAAGAGAGAGCAGAAATTATGAAAACTTTAAAAGAACTAACAGGAAAAATATCTCAGTTAAAGGATGAATTAAAAACTTCATCTACAACCTCCACACCATCCAAATTGAAGTCCAAGACAGAGGTATTTATTGTGCAACACACTTGCCTGCTTGGTTTTTGTAACTATTTCTATTAATGTGTCTTAAAAATGCAACAGCATTAGATCCAAGCACTTGCAAGCAGCATTTTAATGTGAGTGATAACCGTGGACAAACAAGCCATGGTTGAAGGAACTCCATGACCTAGTTTTCTTGTAGCTCATTCATGTTTGTTCCAGTTCTAAAGCAGAGAATTCTAGATCCTTCAAAAAATGGGGAGGACCACACACACACAGAGGCAATTAAAACAAAACTGAATTTAGAGAAAAGTATGACTATTGTGTCCTGATCTGTCTGTATCATTGGCATGAATGTACTGCTGAAGTGGAATAGAACATTACAACTGTGCCTTACAGTTCTGCCCTTTCCTTCTGTTTTCTTTTCCCACCTCTTCTTCTGCCAGGCACAGAAGGAACTGTTGGATGCGGAGCTGGACTTCCATAAGAGACTGTCCTCTGGAGAGGACACAACCGAGCTGCGGAAAAAGCTCAATCAGTTACAGGTGGAGGTGAGCTGGTCTGAGTGCTGCTGTTAATGAGTTTGTGAGTCCTGGCTGTTTCAGCTCCTCTCACTGTGGGGCCATGGCTGTGTTCTTTCCCCAGGCTGCCCGCTTAGGCATACTGCCTGCTGGTCGAGGAAAGGCAGTGTCAGCCCCAGGAAGGGGCCGGGGCCGGGGCCGTGGGGGCAGAGGACGGGGGATGCTGAACCACATGGTGGTGGATCATCGGCCCAAGGCACTCGCCGTGGGAGGCTTTGTGGAAGAGGAGAAGGATGAATTGTTACAGCACTTCTCTGTAAGTGTGGCCTGTAAATTAATACACATTTCCTTTACTGCTGTAAAATCAAGCTCATCTTAGAATAGCAATAAATCTGAGCTTTTGTCCAAAAATACAAGTACTACAATAGTGATGGCTGATGCAGCTGGGAGTCCTCTGGCTCTCACTTTTCTGTCCAAAAAAATCAGATTTCAGTACACTACAATTGTACCATGATTATGGAAGTGGAGGAGAACATTACTGCCAATCCTAATGAACTTTTCCTCGCAGAAATTTGGAGATATTGAAGATCTTCAGGAAGAGGATTCCCCATTAAGTGTTGTTGTAACTTTTAAGTCCCGCTCAGAAGCTGAGAATGTAAGTAAAATCATGGATATATTTTTTCACATATCTAAGATAAGAGTTTTTAACTACTTGTGTCTACCTTTGTATTTTAAAATTTCAGAGGCTTTGATCTCCCAGTTTGAGCTTGATAGTGCTTGGTGCTGCTGCAGGTAGTGCTTCTGAAGGGGAAGTACCTCCTGGTGGTCTGAGCAGTGACACAGGGCTTTCCCTGATAAAGCTGCGTGTCCGTGGCAGTTCAGAGCTCTGCTCATCCTCTCACAGTGCTGGGGCAGGAGCAGGATTTGGCAGATTTGGGTGTGGCTGAAGTTGCTCTTGGAACGCTGAAGTGGGTGACTGTGGTTTATATATTTGAGATCTTCAAATATGCCTCTGTACCACATGCTGTGGGTCTGGTTTGTTGCTGATGTTAGAAGTTCTTTGCTTGGTCCTCTCTGAAAATCTGTGCATTTAAACTCGACTCAGGCTGCTAACCAGGGATCCCGCTTCAAGGACCGGCGGCTCCAGATCTCGTGGCACAAACCCAAGGTACCCTCTGTGTCCACAGAAGTCGAGGAAGAGGAGCCCAAGGAAGAGGTATGGAAATCTCTTAATAACCTGATCATTCTTACTGGAATCTAATAGCTGAGAGCTCTTAGCATACAAGTTTCCTGTGTGCTGAAGAAACTTCATAAAAGATGTTTTTACAAACCAGGAACTGAACTGGTTTTGCATAGTTAGGTACATTTCCTGCATTTTAAAACAGAGAAAATGGGGGGAAAAAAAGACCCTTTGTGGATGGGCTGTTAATTTGTCAGTGATGTAAACAAGCCCCAGGTTCTTTATGTGCAAAGCCTTTCACTTCTCACTCTTCCTGCTCTACTCAAGGAGATGTGTGTGTTCTTCCCTGAAATTCACCTTAACACCTCAAGCTTGTAAAGGTTATTTTGTTGTAGCATTTAACAGATACCTTGTTCGGGAGAGGGTGAGTGGTGGTTTATTCCTGCTTCCTCTGAAGCTTTGCTCTCTCTTTCCTGACACGAGGCTGCTGTTCTTCCCCTAAAACTGTTTGGATGTAACTGTGTGAATTTGAAAGGGACGCGCTAACGCCCGCACCAGACGCCAGTACAGCTGGTGGTATGAGCTGGGATGTGTCCCTGGGCATGGCTTGGAACTTGTGTCTGAAAGTTGATTTTCTTCTTCCTCCAGGAGACTGAAACCTCAGATTTATTTTTGCACGAAGATGATGATGATGATGATGAAGATGAGGATGAATCCCGTTCTTGGAGAAGATGAAACTTGATGTTCGAAATGTATAATTTTAGGAATATAGTTCAAACTACATCTTTTAAACGTTTATTTAAGGAAGTTGATGAGCCAAAAAGAGCTTTACTTTCTTTTCAAACGACAGAATTTACCATGAGCAGTTTGGTATGAAAACATTTGGAACACAGAGCTGCGAGACTGAGCTAGCCAAAGGCCCAGGAACTTCTTACAGGATTATCAAGCTCACCAGGGTGGTGAATTTTTCTATTTAAGAAGGATAAAAAGGCGGGGGGGGAGGGGGTTGGAAATTAGTATTTTCTTGTCCTCTTTTTGTGTCACCTGTATTACCTTGTTTTGGGTTTTTTATAATGTGATTGGTTTGTTAGTTTATAATTGAAAAGATATTACAGGTTTTATTTAGCAATATTATGAGGTTAGGGGAAAGACAAACTTTCATTAAATATTATGAAAGAAAAACTGGCCTCATTTGCTCGTTGAAAAAAGGGAGCATTTTATTTCCTGTGGAGTCTCATGTTGTAGGAATTATTTGTGGTTAGATTCTTAAATCATTTACTTCAGTATGTGTGACAGCCACACTATATCTATGTTGTGCTGCTTTTTGTGAGAGGAGGTGGAAGAAATAATTTAACAGGATATTGTTATGACATTGTCCAGTTCACTCTGTTTCTCCAAATTCTGCTTCACAGAAAACATCAGCAGGAGCACACACTGGAGTGGATTTTCACTCCTCCTTGATTTCCTTCTGTCATTTCAGTGTAAGGCTCAGCGTAGGTCAGGCTGTTTATTGCATTTCTGTATTTGTGAGCAAGAATGGAAGGAGTTCCAGTCTTCCTCAAAAGCAGCTGAACTGGCCCCTGTCTACCAGCCAGGAGCAGCTCTCCTCTGGCTGTTCCCAGCTGTGTTGCAGGCAGAGCCCTGTGGGGTTCAGAGCAGGGTGGGTTAGAGCAGGGTGGGGTTATGCCCACAGGACTGGGGTGCCCTGCTTAGCCAGCCCCACAGCAGGGTCCAGTGTCCCAGGGCTGCTCAGAGCTGGCTGTGCAGTGGGTGTCCCTGTGTGCCCCTCTCAGTGCCTCCCTGCTGTCCCTGGAAGCCAGCAGGGTGTGTGCTGAGCCAGGGGCTGGGCTGCCTCTGGGCTCTGTGCCGTGTGGCTGGGGCACCCAGCAGCACCTTCCCTGACTGCCCACTTGCCCTGGACACTCCTCAACAGGTTTTTTGTGCACTTCTACACAGAATCAGCACCGTGGCCATGCACAGCACTCTTCTCTCTTGAGTGGCTGTCAGTGTAGGCCCCAGTAACTCCTGACTGAAGGACAGCATCTACCAAGCCCTTTGCCCGCCTGTGGCTCTGAGTGTGGCCAGGGCAGGTGCTGAGCATCCTTTGGGTCACAGCCCTGCTGACTCTATCCTTGTGCTGTGGTGAGGTATCCAACTTGTGTAATGTCCTGTTTCTTGTCAGCTGAAGGGAATGCCTCCAGTATTCTGTCTCTTTCCAAACCTCTCCTCTTCCTAGAATTAGGACTGTCCTCCTAATGCTGAGACTAAATTCCAGGCATGAAGATTTGGAGGAGAAACCCACCTCATAAACTTACAAGAATGTCTTGCTCTTCTCCCATCACCTCTAGGGGTTTTAATGTCTGTGGCGCAGTGTGTATCTTGAGAAGTCCATTGCAGCAAACATGTCCGAGTCCTGACAACTTAAAAAAGGAGAGAGGGATCAAAAGGATTTATATATTTTTTTGTATAGAGTTTTTTCTTAAATTGTATAATTTTGTAAATATTTTGCTTTTTTGTGTACTAAAATTACCGGCGTATAGATTTCAATAAGAATTGTTGTATTTTTGTATTTGGAAAATGAAAATTACAGTGGATTAATTAAGCTGTAAGAAAAATTGCAGTAGCCTTCGACACACACAGAATGGATTCCTTTTCATATGGTTTTAGCTCTAAGTGACACTGGGGTGGCACCTGTGTCAGGTGAGGGAGCGAGGGCCATCTCTGAGAGCTGCAGCCCCTTGCAGTTTGCCCTCACAGGGCCCCTGGCAGGCTGGCCTGAGTGGCACGTGCCACCCCAGAGGTGGCAGTGCCCCCAGCCTGGCTGCACCCAGGGGCAGAGGAGGAGGAGGAGAGGAGCTGTGTGACACTGGCCTGCCTTTTGCCAAAGCTTATGCACCCCCCTATGTTTTAGGGCATGCTGGGCCTGTCTGGGGGTGGTTTGGCTTGGATTTCTGCATTTCCAGAGGCAGCAGGGCAGTACAGCTGAGTTCATTTCATGGTGACGCTTTACTGGGAAATTCAGCTGTACCTTGGGCAAAACAGCCCTCAGGGCTCCCTGTGTGCCCCAGCCAGCCTGAGCTGGGGGCCAGACACTGGAGGATGAGGGGGTGGGGAAAGGAAGTCAGCAAAGAATTCCCACCCTTTCTGTGCTGAATTAACCTGAGCAAAAATAAACAAAACCACCTCAAATATGAAACCAGGCACCTGCTTAGGAAAGCACCACTTGAGCAAAATCATGTGAAAAGGAACAAAGCTCCTCTTGGTGTATAGTAACCTTGTACTATAGTTTTTACAGATTGTGAACTTGTGTAATAGGATAATAGCAGATATTGTTGAATTTCTAATTGTTTACACATTAAAATTCATATATGTAATGTTTGTTTTATTGATTACAAGCCAAATTTCTAAGATGCATGTTGACTTTTTTTGCAATAAAGTTATAGTATGGAATGGTTCAAGATTTAGAAAAGACAAAATTCTAACTGAAATAAATTGGAAGGAGAACCATTCAAAAAAATGACAACTCTCAGAAAAAGAGCATTATCACTTCTTTGGGGGAAAGTGGGTGTGTGAAGGGGGATTTATGTGTGTGTGATGTGTGTGCAGGTTTGGTTTAGGTCAGAGCTGAGACAGAAATCTTCCAAGTGCCCCGGTGCTCTGGAACAGAATGTGTTAGGACAGGTAAATGGCTGTGGGAGGAGATGGGGTGGAGGGGGTCCAGTAGAGGCTGTTGGCAGTTGTGGGGAGGCTCAAAGTTTAACAGGAGCTGGAGGAAGCTGTACAGTCTGGGGTGGGTTCCCAGTCTCTGCCGGGTTTGCAGTGTTCTGTTGGATACCAATCCTGGCAGGACACACCTGCCAGTTCTGGCTCCTTTGTAGGTTGGGGTGAAAACAAATGTGTTCTATTATTACCTTTATTTTTAGTCTTTGGCCCTTTCACCAGTTCCTGTTATTCCCTCCTGCAGCCCCGCCCTGTACCTGCTGTGTCCAGGTGCTGCAGGGTAATACAAAACCTGGGTTTCTCTTCTGTGCTGCTGAGAAGGCTCTCCATGACAAACCTGTGGCTTTGAGACACCTCAGTGCCAAGAGTTAAACTTTGGAATTCCCCCCAGACCCTTTCCCTGCCCACAACCACCACCCAGCCTCGTTCTGCAGGAAGCAGCAAGGTCCTTTAGGAGACAACCTGACAGGGAGAGGAAAGGTTCAGGGGCCAAAGCACTTACTGCTTTCTGTACCATTAAAATTCATTTGAATGGAAAAAGGGTGTACAAGGAATTGGGAGTAGCATTTGTGTGAGTGTGTGTGTGTCTTTGGATGTATTTTTTCCCCCTGCCATTCCAAATGTGATCTGAGAGCTCCCTGAGCACAGCAGCAGCATTCAGCAGGGTGGGACAGCTCTTCCCACAGCCCTGGGCCACAATCCTGCCAGGAGCCCCTTGGAAGGAAGCAAATGTCTACAGGAGCTATTTGAGGGGAGCAGTCACGGGAAGGTACATTGTTGGTGTAACTGCCAGGCCAAGAATCTCTTTGTTGTCCCCAGCTGAGGCTGTATGGAATACCGTACTAACTTCTAGAGAGGCTTCCCAAAGGTGACAATCTAATTTTAACTCAGCTCTGGAAACAGGGGACCCAGTTCTGTCCTCTGGAGCAGGTTGTGTAACATGTCTGGGCCTTTACTGATGAGATCACTGATCCAAGGCGCTTTCAAAAGGGAAAAATAAGTCTGATGTTTCTCTGGAGGTTTTCATCTGCTTCCATCACTTTATTCCACGACAGACTTACAACTATGATGATCAAAACCTAAATTCATAAACTAGAGCACTTTCTTTCTCGCCAGGATCATTCCACAGACAATTTCCAGTGGCTGTGTGGTAATCCCAGGCAGGCTGATTCCTGAGGGGTGCTGGGTGGGGTGAGGCCTCATGCCATGCTGCCAGATACCCCCTTCACCTGGAGCTTCCCCCTTTTTCCCACAAAAACATCCAAGTTTTTTCACTACTTTTTCATGGCGTCTGGAAAACACATTTTTTTGTCAGAAACATCTCTCGGATTTGAAGTTCAAAAATACATTTTACCTGATCGAGAGACCTCAGCCCAAACAGAACCCGTGACCGGGGCTGTCAGCACTGGGTGCCTCCAGCTGGGGCAGAGGCCAGTGACCAAGGCCAGGGGGGACCCCGGCAGGAGCAGTGACCCCTGTCAGTACAGCCGGTCCCCCAGCGGTGGCCCGGTGCCAGCTGAGAGGGGCTGGGGACAAGCGCCCGCACCAGGCGCTAATGCCAAAGGCTTTGGGAGCCGGGCTCAGCCGGGGCCGGCTCGGCTCTCGCTCGGACCCCGGGGACAGCTCCGGACCCTGCCCCGGACCCCGGGGACAGCCCCGGACCCTGCCCCGGACCCTGCCCCGGACCCCGGGGACAGCCCCGGACCCTGCCCCGGACCCCGGGGACAGCCCCGGACCGCGGGAGCACCGGCATCGCCCCCAGCCCAGGGCTGTGACTGCTCTGCTGTCATTCATCTCATTTTTAGGAGCCGAATTCCTTTTGTGCCTCGTCTCTCCGAGCCTCGTGGTGTCGCGGGGCGCTGCCGGCGCAGCCTGCGCTCCGTGACGCGCGAGTTAATTATAGCCCGTCCTGCGCCGGCAACCTTAAAGCACTCCTGCCAGTGATTTATTCAAACACTGATAAATTATACATTTCTTTAGCAATTCATGTGAAAATTATTTGAAGTCAACTCAACATCACGTACCTCTCTCTGTGTGCTCTCTCGTGGTGAAGGCTCTGTCAGACGACACTTCCATCCGCTCTTCCCTTCAGCTGCTTCACGTGGCTCTGGGTTACCTGCGGGTCGCAGAGCAGCGAGGGGGCTCCTGGAACGCTCTCACTCCCCGCTCTGCTGGCGGCGCCCAGAGGGAGCTGTCTCTGACTTTAAATGGCCCGGGCTCTCCCTGGCTGCGGGAGCAGACTGCCCCTTCCCTCTGTCCTTGCTTCCCGGGACACCCCCGGCCAAGCCCGCCCGTGTCCCTGGCTGAAGGAGCAAGTGTGAGGATGCAGAGGGGCTGCTCCTGGGCAGTGCAGGGCCAGGACTGCTCGTGCTCCCACACTTGTGGCACCTTTGCTGGGCTGGGAACGAATACCCTTCACTGAGTTAGAGGGTGAGACTTTGGGGGCGGCCCAACATGCCAGCGTTGTTCTTCTGTCTCCCAGGATTGCCCTGAGAAGATACAGCTGTTTCACTTGTTGATTAGCAAAAACATTAGGAGACCTACTGTTTCAGGGCATGAATAATTAACGTTTGTTCCTCATTAACTTCTTGTGCCAGAGTCCTGTTAGATGCATTTAGATGTATTTCTAGAATTAGGAGCAAATATAACCAGATGCCTGGTAGCTGAGTGTTCTGTTCCATCCGTGGAAAGCACTGCCCCATTGCTCCCATCCTCTCTGGCAGGAAGGGGAGAGTTTGTTGTGATCAAGGCTGATGTGTCCTTTATTGCAGTTTTAATTACAGTGAATGATACATGTAAAAAATTCTATAATTCATGTACACTACAAGTGAGTAAAGGATGCCACTCCCAAGAGAGTGGCCACCTGTTTTCCTAGGATCTCAAATCAAAACCTTGCTTCCTGAAAAATTCAAAACTAAGCTGTTGAACTTTCCGCCTGCTGCTGCTGGACAAGGCTGTCTGTCCTGCCCCCATTACCCAGCACGGTAGAGCTGCGGCGCAGCTTCAGCACTTCTTGCGCTCTAATGTGGCCACAATGCTCTGCTAATGCCAAAGGCTTTGGGGTTTGCTCTGGGATTAGCACCCACAAACACCCACCCAGCCCCTGGAACCGCCTGTGCCACCCCCTGAGGCCAAGGATGTGCCCAAGGCTCGGCTTGACAAGAGCCCCCCTGCAGCCAGCAAAGCTCTGCTTGGACTTGATTATAGAAGAGGAGAGAAAGCACTTCTAACTTAATCTGAAGCAGTGCACAGGCCCCAGATGCTTCCCCTTGCCTCTCCTCAAAGGCAGTTCAGCAATTCTCCCAGACCTCAGTCCCTCTGGGCTCTCTGTGGTGGTTCCTGTGGGGTGGCCCTCACTGTGCAGACCTGCAATGCTCCCTGTCTGCAGAGGAAGCCCATCCTTGCTGTGATGCCACTGGCAGCTGTGCTCTTTGAAGCACTTTCCATCCCATCCCCACCTGCATTGGAAACTTCCCAGAGCAATGGGGTTCCTGCCCTGGTCCCTCCCTTTAACCCTCCAAACTCTGCAATACTCCCTTCAGGCCCCCATGGTTCCACCCAAGGCACAGTCCAACCTCCAGCCGCTCTCCCTAAGCCCATTCCTGCACACCTGCAGGGGAACTGGCTCCGCACAAGCAAGGGCTCTGGAGGACACCAGAGCAAGAGCTCTGGAGGACACCCTGCAGACCAGAGCATCCCCGTGCCAGGCCCTTTCCTTTGGAGGCCGACACTGCCTCAGCCACAGACAGCTCCTGTAACTTAGCAACTTTTTCTTTGCTCTGTTAAGGTGGGTTCTTCAATCTCCTTAATGAATAAGAGAATCAGGCCAGGTAATTGATGCTTGGCCATTTAGCTGATGAATAATTGACTGTCTGAGTAACCCGAGATATTTCCTCGATCAGATTGTGCAGTGGAACAACTGCATCATCTGGGGTGCAGCATGGCTCACAGCTGTGGGGTGCTGGAAACGGGCTGTGCAGGCTCAGGCTCTGGAGGAACCTCCCACAGCCAGCTCTGGTCCTCTTCCTCCACATGGACCAGCACATGAGCTCCAGCAGTGGGCCCATGGAACCTCCTGAGGTTCAGCAAAGCCTAGGGATGATCCCTTCCAACCCAAACTGTCCCCTGATTCCATGATTTTGGTAACTGCCTGCATTTTACCAACAGAAGTTATTTTATCACATAAACCTTGACTCAGGTCTGGAAGCAGGATTTCTTTTCCAGATCCACAGTGAAGACAAACACAAGAGCACTAAGTGAGACCTGGCCAGGCCTCGAGGAGAGCTGGGGAGGGGAACGAAGCCTCCAAAGCAGGAGCAGAAGGGGAGAAGGTGCTGTGTGAGAAGGCTCAGGGAGCTGTCCCTGTGTGAGCTGTATGTGCTTTAGCTGCCTCACAGGCAGACACTGCAGCAGCCTCCAGGGGAGCCAGGCATGCAGGACATCCTGTGGCTGTTCTGAACATTTAAAGATTCAAGTTCTGTCAGCTTTGTGACTGGAACACATCGTGCTGCCCCCAAACTGTGGCAGAGAGGGTACCAGAACTGTGGATTAAATAACTCATGGTTTTATTTCAAACTTCCCAGGAAACTTTCACAAACTTTCACAGGACATCACTCCTGTGTCAGCATGTACTGCATATTTTTTAAACCACATGGAGTTCATACAATGGAACATAGAGCCTATTGGCGCCACTCTGTGATGAGCTTTGAATTAAAATCTAAATAAGAACAGAATATTTTGATGTATTAGGAAAATTGATAACAATCCATGAACTGTGACAAAGGATAAAATAGCACATGCTTTTAATCTGACTTTTGCCTTCAGATTTCCAATGAGTCACCAGCAATGTTTCATCAGAGTATGGGTTTGGGTTTTTTCTTCCAGAAATGTCATTAATTATTTACCAGTAGGTGAATGATCTCTGAAATCTATTGCAGTGACACCTCTGAGTCTGCAGACAGTTTCTGATGGCAAACCATCTAGGCTCCTTTAACTTGTTATTGTTTATGCTTTGGACTCCTCTCCCCCGGCTGTAAGGTGTAACGGCAGCAGACAGGGCCAGGAGCATCAATATTTTACAGCATTAATTAAAGGGAGCTCAACAGCTGCATTGCCCAGCCCGGCTGCCTGTGGGAGGGGAGGGGAGGACCGTGCTTACGGCGGGTGGCCAGGAGAGCTGTCCCGGGACGGGCTGGGAGAGGGACCCCCCAAGCTGTGACAGCGGCCCCGAGCCCGGCGCTGGGGTCACACAGGTGATGCTCGGTGTGGCAGTGACACCGGGACCGGCAGAAGGAGTGTGAGGCGTCCCCGGCAGCTTCTCCTCACTTGGGAGAGAATGAAGCAGCAGCAGAGAGACGGAGAAAGCTGCCAGTCCTGTGCGAGCACCCTCGGAGCCGGGGCCGGGGAGTCGGGCTCTGATGAGCCGGCGCTAGTCGGGCTCTGCGTCCGCCCTTCGCACCTTCTTGTTTACCGGCGTTAACAGACAGCACTAAATAAAGGGAGGGTTAAAACCAAAACAAAACAAAGGCCTGAAATTTATCCCTCTATTAATTACTTCCAGCAAGCAGGGCCGCCTTTAAAGCGGTACCATTTCAGATAAAACTTTCATGCAGCTATTTAGGGCCTCTGAAATATAAATGATTTCCTTTAAATGTTTTATCATAAATCAGGGCAGGCAGCTTCGCCACAACGCGCCGGTTTCCCCCGGTGGGAGGGAGCTGCTAGCCCGGCCCGGCCTGGCCTGGCCCGGCCCGGCCCAGCGGCGGACCCCGGGCGGGACGGAGCGGGACGGAGCGGGACGGGAGCGGAGCGGGACGGGAGCGGAGCGGGACGGGAGCGGAGCGGGAGCGGCGCGGCCCCGCTGCCGGCGCTGTCCGCGGTGCTGCGCCCCGCGCCCCCGTCCCGCCGCCGCCGCTCCCCGCCCGGCCGGGCCGAGCCGCCGTGGGAGCCCCTTCCAACCCGAGCCGTCCTTGGTCCTGCGATCTGGGCTCGGTGCGTGTTTCCAAAGGACCCCGTTTCACCACAGCAGCACCGCTTCTTTTCTCTGCCCACGATCAGTCACTACGTTTGTCAGAAACCAGACAGCCGCTCCTGCGGCTCTTGGTCCTTATTACCGAGGCTTATAAGACTTGGAAACTTTAAATCTCGGAGTAGGTTTTATTTTTGCTTAAGAACTTCGAATTTTGCAAAATATTTGCGTCTCTGGTGCCTCAAAGTACAGTAATGTCTGAAGATGTGTGAAGATTGGAAGAGCAAAAATGAAAGGGCCGCTCGGCAGCAGAGCAATGCCAAGTTCAGAGCCGCTTTCCCGGGGCTGGGTGTGGGGACGACGACTCCTCTGCTCCAAACGTCAGCCCGCGTGTTTAGCCCACGGAGGAACGCCCGCTCCTCTCCTCTTCCCCGGGGACCTGCCGGCCCAGGGAAGAGTGGGATTCCAGCGGGAGTGGCCCGGGGGCTGCGAGTCGCTCCCGGCCCCAGAGGGGGCTGAGGGCGGCGGGCCCCGGGGCACCGGAGGGTCTCGCTGCCCGTGCCCCGCCGGTCGTGCCCGGGCGCATCACGCGTGCGCGGCCCGTGTAAGATGAGTGCGGGAGCGCGGGCGGGGCGGGCGCCGGCGGAGCTCTGCCATCGAACACCGCTCGCTCGGGCAGTGCCGAGGGCAGACACAGCCCCGCGCCCATGCCCGGGGCCTGCCGCCCGCGGGCCGCGCCGAGATGATGGCCATGGACGCCAAGCAGCCCTTCGCCGTGCCCGCCGCCCTCCAGGAGCCCAAGTTCACCAGCCTGCACGCCGGCAGCGAGGCAATGCGCAGAGTTTGCCTCCCGGCCCCGCAGGTACGTGGATGCAGTGCAATTCCCGCTCTGAGCCACATTTTCTGACAGGCACCGGGTTAATGTTTTTTTCATGCCGGCAGCACCATCGCGCGTCGCGGCTCCGCGCCCCCCCCCCACCCCGCGCCCGCCCCTGATCCGCGCGATGCGGAGCGGGGCCGCTGTCTTCCTATTAATTTTTATGACCTGAGCTCCGGGGAGGACCCGCGGTGCCGGGGCCGGTTTTTCAGGCGGAGATGACAGAATTCCCCACTGACCTCGCCATGCGTGCTCTTGCTCGCAGCTGCAGGGCAATATATTTGGGAGCTTCGATGAGAGCCTGCTGGCCCGCGCCGAGGCGCTGGCGGCCGCGGACATCGCCCCCCACGCCAAAGGCCATCACCTGCACCCTCACTTCAAGCCGGACGCCGCCTTCCACGCCATGAGCGGCGTCCCCTGCGCCGCCGCCGCCCTCCCGCACCCCGCCGCCCTCACCGCCCACCCGCACCCGCTCCCGCACCCGGCGCTGGACGGCGGCGACCTGCTGGAGCACCTCTCGCCGTCGCTGGCCGTGGCGGGGCTGGCCGAGCCCCCCGCGCTGCCCGCCCCGCTGCCGCCGCCGCCGCTGCCCGCCGCCGCTGCGGGACCCCTGCCCGTGCCCGTGGGCGCCCCGGGGGCTCCTGCGCCCGCCGCGGACCCGCGGGAGCTGGAGGCGTTCGCCGAGCGGTTCAAGCAGCGGCGGGTGCGGCTGGGGGTCACCCAGGCCGACGTGGGGGCGGCGCTGGCGGCGCTGAAGCTGCCGGGCGTGGGCTCGCTCAGCCAGAGCACGATCTGCCGCTTCGAGTCGCTGACGCTGTCGCACAACAACATGACGGCGCTGCGGCCGGTGCTCCAGGCCTGGCTGGAGGGCGCCGAGGCCGCCCGGCGCGCCCGCCCCGCCGGCCCCGACCCGCCGCCCGGCGCCGAGCGCAAGCGCCGGCGGACCTCGATCGCCGCGCCCGAGCGGCGCTCGCTGGAGGCGTATTTCGCGCTGCAGCCTCGGCCCTCGGCCGAGAAGATCGCGGCCATCGCCGAGAAGCTGGACCTCAAGAAGAACGTGGTGCGCGTCTGGTTCTGCAACCAGCGGCAGAAGCAGAAGCGCATGAAGTACTCGGCGGTGCACTGACGGCCCCGGCCCCGACCACGCCGGCGGCGCGGCCCCTAGAGCCGGGGACGGGACGGGACGGGACGGGACGGGACGAGACGGGATGGGACGGGACGGGACGGGACGGGACCGACCGCCCTGAGCGGCCCCCGGCCCGACCCGGCCCGGCCGGCCGAGCCAGCCCCGGACAGAAGCCCGGCGGGGCGCGGAGCGGGGGAGCGAAGCGGCGCGGCCGGCATTCCGCGGGTCCCCGAACTGCTTTGTCGGAGGGCGAGGCCGCCGGGGCGCGCCCCGGGCAGAGCCGCTCCCACCGCGCCCGCCGTCCCGCCCCGTCCCGCCGCGCGAGAGAGCCCCGCGCCCCGCTCGCTAATAAAGCTTTATTTTTCAACCCGCCGGGACGTGTCGTTCCTCGCCGCCCCGCGCCGCAGCGCCGACGGGAATACCCGAAATAACCGGCAAGAGCAATCGCACCCTCAATAAACGCCCCTCACCGGGGCGACGCCCCGGGACATGGGACCGGGCTTCGCCCCGCCGGGCGCCGCGCCGCCGCCGGCCCCGGGAAACGGAAACGTCCCCCCGCCAAAACCGATGCCGGGTTCGTTTCTGAATGTGTTTAGGAGGGGGAAAGGGCTTTTATTTGCTATTCCCAGAAGCACCTTAACGATTAAAGATTAATGTTCGAAGCGTGAGCCTCCTCTGGATATTCCACTTTAGCATTTCAATGAGTGACAAACATCGAACTTGAGAAGTGGGTCTCATCCTCCTCCCCCGTCAGGAAACGATCTCACGAATTCAGCTTTTCCTCGCGGGTAACTCTCTTCCTCGCACCGCGTTTTCCCAATCATCTTCAGTCATTTTTCCCCAGTCAAATGTCCTTTAACAAAAAATACCCTTATGCCATTATATCACATTTATAATAAGGGCGACGCAATATTAATTGCCTTCCGCGCTATAAAGAAGGCAACTCCGACGGCATCTTCCCCCGCAGCTGCAGGCTCCAGACCCGTGTTTTCACAGGTAAGATGTGCCTTTATCTCTTCCCTCGTTCTCGTGTGTGTCTGGGAGCTGCCCCCGCCTTGCCCCGGGCTGGGGACTGGCCCCGCGGCCGTCGGGGCGCCGGAGAAGCGGGAGCGGCCGCGCCGGGCCGGGGGTCGGCGGCGGGAGCCGGGCAGGGAGCCTTTCCTGGCACGGGAATGGAGATCCAGCCCAGATCCAGGCGGTGCCACTGCTCGGGGCACCGCAGCCTCACGCCTTTTGTGTTGCAGCAGAAATAACCGCTAGCGCCGCGCTCGGACGGGATCAGTGTCCCCCCCGGGTCGGGTTAAACCCGGCCTGAGCCTCGCCAAGCCCCGCTCCTAGCCGGCAGGCAGAACACCCTCACGGCTCACGGCCGCCACCTCTGTCCCTGCACACCTGCAGAGGGGACGTCGGACCGGGCTTGTTCCGCCTCTGCCTAGCTTTGTGCGTTCGGACGTTTCCACGTTTAGTCCCTTTTGCACAGCTCTGGAGAGCGCCTTAAAGATGGAAAACAAATCCTAAACGAACGTTCCCAAACCCGCAGCTACTGTCCCAAAAGCTGCTCCTCTGAGCTCCTCCTCACCTCCAACAGGTTCACCAGGGACACCTTAAGCCCCTTGACCTTTTAGCTCACCCTCCCTCCCGACTCTTTTTCTCCCGGCAGTGCTCTGGACGGGGGGGGGGCTCTGCCCAGATTTCACGCACAGGACCTGATCCCTTCATTTGAGATTTACTTTGGAGGTCAGGTACGTCCCGGTTGGTCATCACTGGTGCCTTAGTCTGTCCCTGGGTTTGGCTCCCGAAGCACTGGTGCTCTGGGGTAAACCCACTGTGATACAGGAAGCTCATCTAATCTTCCTGGAGCTGGGGATGAACTTCTCTCAGCCTCGGCGGAAGAGTTCGGATCCGGTATTTAATGCTGAAGAGGCACAAAGAAGCTGCCCACGTTTTCCCTCAGGATAACGAGCAGTGCCCTGGAGCCGGCAAGCATCGCCAGCCGGCGATGGGAGACAGGAAGGAGCCAGTGCTCGGAATTCCGGGTTTGTGAGAAGCTGCCACCACATCACAGCCCCCCACTCCCTGCTGCCCCGTCTCTCTCTCCAGGTGCCTGGAGATCACAATTTTCTTGGGGCTGGGGCTCCTTGTCCTGGGCAGTAGGTCTGTGGGACCCACCCGGGACACTTCAAAACACACCCCATGCACAAACCCATCTCCCACAGGTGAAATGAAAAATGCCGGTGAAATCTGCTGAGAAAGGGAATTCCCTGTCAGTGACAGCCCAGATAAAGGGGAAAGGGAAACCTGCTAAAATAGGAAATACCCAGTACACGTGTGAGAGACTCAGCAGGCAAACTCCCTGTCTATGGTTTCTAAACCACTGACAATTGATCTATTATTTTTTCCCCATTCCATGCTTGTTCCTTAATATCCTGCTCTCTGTCTCCCGAGTCCTGTGCACAGGAGATGAAAGCACAGAAAACCAAACAAGCCATTGGCGCTGCTCACTCAATTGATTTTTACACAAAATTTGCCTTCATGCACAAAGGATGGAAAAATGATCCCATTAATAATGAATAACAAAAACAAATGCAGGGAGGAAATCAATAGCAGCACATCTGATAATATGAGGGGGCCGGAGGGAACTCCTAGATGTACAAAAGCATGTGTGAGGAGGAGGGGGGAGAGAGGAGAGAGGGCTCAGGGGCTTGGAGGGCTCGGGAGCAAGGCAGCAGGTGCTGTGATGCAGGTGGGAATAGCAGATGGCTGGCAGGAGTGTGTGTGTGTGTGTGTGTGTGTGTGTGTGTGCGCTCATGCCTGTGCATGCGTGTCAGTGGGTGTGTGTGTGTGTGCACATGCCTGTGCATGCGTGTCAGTGTGTGTGCATGTCCCCATCAGCCACCAATGTCCTGTGGGAGCAGCAGGACCTGCTGAGGGTCCTGGCCTGGTGTAGAGTCAAGGCCATGCTCATGATGGTCCAAGAAGCAGCCACTGGCAAGGAGAGCTGGAGCTGGAGCTGCAGCCATGCTGCTGTCCCAGAGAAAACCGGTTTTCAGCTGCAAAATTCCAAACTTCCAGTCCCCTTTTCCTTCACACGTTCTGTCCTCGGTGTTTCCCTTCTCCTGAGTTTTCAAGGACCTTTGTCCTCCCAAGGAGACACATTAAGTTTGAGATGAAAAATGTTCCTTAGGACAGTGGTTTCTGCTGCTGCCCAGGCTTTACTCTGGGCCCTGGGCTGGGAGCTGTGGTCCCCATGGTCTGCAGCTGGGAGAGCTGGGGGTCTGGGATGAGAGAGCAGCAGGGTGCTGGGGCCAGAGCACCAGGACCAGTCCCTGGCACTGCCTGCCCCTGGCAGTGCTGCCCGAGCCCAGTGTGGGTCATTGTTTGTAAGTGTTGGAGGAGGGAGATCTCTGTCCATTTACTCTGGACGGCTGGAGGGGAACCAAGGCGCCACCTTCCATCAGAGCTCAGCGTTCCGAGCTCAGTGAGGGAAGTGAATAACTCAGTCCCTGCTTAGAGTGGAGAGGTTTTTGGTTTCAGTGGAATCATCTTGGTGCAGTTCCCATATCCTTGTGCTTGGAGTGGATGCTCCTGCCAGGCAGGCGAGCTGCTTTGGGGTCAGCCCAGGCGAAAGCCACTGGAGGAGCGGCGCGGTGGCGCATGCAGCTCTGTCCCCTGCCAGCGGGGCATGTGTGCCAGTCATGTAGGATTAGTGGCTCCATGCTGCAGTCAGGTTGGATGCCACGTGCAGGCACGTTAACATGGAAAACACATTAGCCCCCGCCGAGGAAACCTGAGCAAATTGGCCATGAGATGAGGCATCCTGGGATTTCACACCGATGCCATTCCTGAGACGGGACAGCAGAGCTGAGGCCTGAGGAGCGAGTTGGCTCCAGTTCACCGCAGTCCCAGGCAGCCAAAGGAGCGCCGGGTCGGAGCGGCCCCCTGGAACGGCACAGAGCCGTCACCTGCCGCAGCGCCAGGGCCCCCGAGCCGCTGAGAGCCTCCCGGGCTGCCGCGGGAACGGGAGCGAGAGCGCGTCTGCCCTGAACCTCATGAAATATTAACCCCGAGCCGGAGTGCGCCTGGTGTCTCGGGAAAGGAGGCGCGTTCGCAGCTCTCCGAGGATGATGTCCTTCCCCTGCAGCGCTGTCAAGCGCGGCCAGCACAATACCCGCCTGTCCCGTGGGGAGGGGACACGGAGCCCCGGCTGTCCCCTCAGCCCACCCTGCGCCGCTCCCTGCTCTGGGCAACGCCTCTCCGGGGAGCCCGGCCAGCCCCGTCCGGCCCGGGGGAGCCCGGCCAGCCCCGTCCGGACCGGGGGAGCCCGGCCAGCCCCGTCCGGACCGGGGGAGCTCAGAGCTCCGGGGGACGGAACTCCGGCAGCGCGGAGGAGCAGCCCGCGGCAGCACGGGCTGGAGGAGCGCGCTCGGGTGGACCAGAACTCGTGGTCAAGAGCCGGAGAAGAGCCTGGCATGAGAAGGGGGGCGAGCACGGCATCTCTAAGCTCGTGGGAAGCCCCCGCCTGCTCCGGCCAGGAGCCCTAGCCTGCGCCCCAGCCGCGGGACCCAGCGGCTCGGCTCAGCCGAGGGACTCGGCTCTCAGCCCGTCCCGTGTCCCGTGTCCCGTCCCGTGTCCCATTCCGTAGCCCGTCCCCGGGCCGGCGTGGGGCCGGCGCGGCCGCAGCAGCGGCGCGGAGAGCACGGGAGAGCGGCAGCACCCAGGCACATCAATATTTCATAAAATGCCAGCAGCAACAGAGGGAGAGAGGGACCGGGAGCAGAGCAGAATATCACACAGCTTTTTAGTGGTCTTTTTCTATTAGTGTCATCTCTGCGGCTGGTTTCAGGCAGGACAACTTTCCCCGGATGTCCCCAGAATTTCGGGGTGTGGCCCAGCGCCCTCCTGTCCAGGCTCTGCTCCCAGCTCTGCCGTGGCTGATGCAGTCACAGGACTCCGATGCTTTCAGAAGACTCGCAGGGCCAGTGGCACTGTCCCCACTGGCCAAGGAGCTGCAAGAGGTGATGTGCTTCCGTCAGCCGGGCTGCGCTCTACTCTGCAGGGCTCTTTGCAGCCATCACCTCCAACGAGCTCATTTGGGCTAACCCCTGCTCTGGCTAACTCGGGACACCTCCCAGACCTCCTGCTCTTACCACGGCTGAGCCTGCACCCCCTTTCCCCGTGTAGGAGGGAACCTGTAGGCTCCAAATGTAGAGAAAAATGGGATGTTTTGATGTAAAACCAGGGAAAGCCTGGGACCAAACTGGGGTGCTCCGTGCCCAGAGCCTGGGTGCAGCACACCAAGCCGTGCTGTGCCGTGCCCACAGACAGGGGGGTGCCTGTTAAGTTTCAGTAATGCCCAGACCCACTTGCTCCCCACTTGCTCCTCACGTGGCCTCGGAACGGGCCAGCCCAGCTCCAAGGGGCTGCCCAAGCAGGGGCACAGCAGCCGTGGCCCCCAAGGTCCCCGTGGCTGGAGGGGATGCAGGGACCCCCAATGGCTTCAGCCCCAGCCCCAGCAGTGAACCGTGAGGCCAGGGGGGCTGGGAAAGCGGGGGCACCTCGGTGCCAGCAGGAGCCTCCCCCTGCTGCTGCCCCCAGCACGGGGGGATCTGGGGCTCTCCCCGGCAGATGCTGGCACTGCAGCAGCCCACAGGCCCTGCAGACAGCCCAGGGCAAAATTTTTAATTTGTCATCACACTTCAACCTGAAATCTGAAAAAATTAAAAAAGAATGGCAGGATGTTGGCGCCTCAGAGATGACACAACCCCACGGCTGCTGCAGCTCCACGGCAGGGGCCAGTGCCAGCAGTGGGAGCCCACAGCAGCTCGGGGCTGCCACAGTGAGCCAGAGGGAACCTTGGTGCAGAAATCAACCCGTGGCACAGAGCTGCAATGAGGATGAAGAAGGCCACTCACCTTGGACCAAGAAAGCACAAGAACATGGGCAGGTTTGAGAGGGAACATCCACCCTGGACTCCTTTCCATATGCCTGGCAGAGAAGTCAGACCGTGTCACAAAGAGCCTTTTAAAAACTACAGAGATCCAAATACTTGAGAAGGTTCCTGGTTTAAAACCTCCCTGGGAACAATTTCTGGGGCAGCAGCAGCAGCAGCAGTGGCAGCAACACAGCAGCTCTGTGCTGGCATCTCGTGCAGCACAGCCAGCAGCTTTCCAGCCAGGGGACAACGGCTCTGGGGAGCACTGGCAGCACAGACAGCGGGGTCCCAGCTGCAGACTTCTCTGGAAAACCTGGATACCCAGTGAACCCTCAGCCACTCCATTTGCAGAATTCCATCGGCAGAGCCACTGGCTCTGCAGTGGGTGTGGGTTTGGGATTCCCCCGGAGAGATTTCCCCTGGCTCCAGTGCTTCCCACAGCCCCGTTCCCCAAGGAGCATGGCCAGCAATACCCTCCCAGCTCCGGGAGCAGTGCCACGGCTTCCTGAGGGGATGAACAGAACCTCTGGTCAGTCCCCTGGCACCTGCGCTCCAGAGTCAGGGGAGTCAGGGAGGGTGTCCAGGCAAACAGCAACTTGAGCCACTGGAATTCCTGGTTTCAATGAAATCCAGGAAAGGGCGTATCAATCACAGTATATTGTTCTGCTGCCAAGAGCCGCGTCCTGCAGCACAGGGAGCTGCCAGCAGATTCGTCAAAGCGTTTCCTGCTTTGCAGCTCACCGTTAACTAACTGCTCCTGAAGGAGCTGCAGTCCGACAGTTCCTGACTGGAATGTTTGGAGAACACAAAGGTGAGGGGGCTGGCATACAGCAGCAATTCCAGCCCCCCCGAACCTGGGAGAGGGCCCTGCAGCTGCTCCTGCTAGCTTGACATCAATAAAACATGGAGACAACAGGGGAACGGGGAGATAAAAGAGGATGAAAGACGCGTGGAAGACAGGCAGCCCCACTGTGTGAGGGGGATTTGAGCACTCGTGAGCAAAACCGGTTTTAAAGTCTGCCATCAGAAAGTGCCGGTGAGGGGGATGCGGTTTGGACGGGGCGGGAGGGACACCCGACTGCATCCCCTGCCCCGGCAGAGCGAGCAGGCACCGTGCCCTGCATGCCCCGAGCACCGAGCCCCCGGCCTGTGCCACCCCGGACACCGAGCAGGCTCCCGGGGAGCCCCAGCACCCCCTGACCTGCCCCAAATCCTCAACGGGGCAGCAGCCGCCAGCAAAATACATGAATAAAGACCCTGCAGCGAACTCAGAGCGTGCAGAAGTCTCTGTGGCTCCGCACCGCCAAAAGGCCCCCCAGCAATTCCTTATTGTCGTGATCTAAGAAAAAAATAGATCTTTTTATTGAGAGCAGGAGAGGAATGGGAAATGTGGGATCACAGAACCAGCTGGGGGCGGAAAGACCAGACGGACGGTCACCACCGGACTGTGTCCCGGGAACGCGTCCCTGCCCTCGACCGTTCGGGGGCTCCTTCGCACCGCAGCTGCCGGCGGCGCCTGGTGTCCCCTCGGTGCCGCTCGCTCCCGGGGCTGGCAGTGCGGGGTGTCCCCTCGGTGCCGCTCGCTCCCGCGGCTGGCAGTGCGGGGTGTCCCCTCGGTGCCGCTCGCTCCCGCGGCTGGCAGTGCGGGGTGTCCCCTCGGTGCCGCTCGCTCCCGGGGCTGGCAGTGCGGGGTGTCCCCTCGGTGCCGCTCGCTCCCGGGGCTGGCAGTGCGGGGTGTCCCCTCGGTGCCGCTCGCTCCCGGGGCTGGCAGCGCTCCCCGCACGGCTCACCCGTAACCCCGGGCTATCCCGGGGCTGCCCAGCGTCCCCAGGAGGATCCCTCTGCTCTGCTCTCCCGTGCGCAGGGTGAGGGTCGCGGGCACCCGGGACAGGGCGGGTGCAGGGTTAGTGCCTCCCCCGTCGCCCCCTTCTTCGTCCAGGTCCCGCGTGCCGGGCTCCCCGGGCGGACCCGTCGGGGTTGGGGGCTGCGGACCCTGGCCCACCGCGGCCTGGGGGTCCTGCCCCGCCACAGCGGGACCCCACACGGGGCCCAGCCCCCCGCGTCCCTCGGAGCCCCCCGCATCGCCCGGACTCCCGACACCCGCGGACCCCCCCATCCCCTCGGACCCCCCGCATCCCCCGGACCCCTCGGACACCCCGCATCCCCCGGACCCCTCGGACACCCCGCATCCCCCGGACACCCCGATCCCCCGGACCCCTCGGACCCCCCGCATCCCCCGGACACCCCGATCCCCTCGGAGCCCCCGTGCGCACAGCGCCCCCTAGCGGCCACCGGGCTCCTCCTCCGGGAGCGTTCATTGGCTCCGTGCCGCCGTGACGTCACGGGCTGGGACACTCCCTATTTGGTTGCAGGGGGCGCGGACCGCCGGCTGCGGGCGGTGATTGGCGCACGTGGTTCCGACCGCTGATTGGATGCTTCTCCTCCCCTTCCCTCTGCGGCGTGAGTCACTTCCGGTTCCCTCCGCGGGTCGCGCCTCACGTGACCCCAGGCGCGAGCGGCGCGGGCCAATCGCGGCGCGCCCGGCTCCCCCCATTCAAAGCCGGCGGGCGCGGCGGCCAATGGCGGGGCGGGCTCTGCCCCGCGCGCGCTGATGGGCGGGCGGGGCGGCCAATGGGACGCGGCGGGGCCCGCGCGGGGCGGGGCGGGTGCGCGCGACGGTGGCGGCCATGGCGGAGCGGGGCGGCGGCGGCGACGGGGAGGCGGCGGCAGCGGCGGGCGAGCGCTTCGGCACCGACCTTCGGTACGGCGGGCCGGGCCGGGCCGGGGCTGGTCTGCCGCGCGGGGCTGGGTGCGGCGGGGCGGGCCGGCGGGAGCTCTCCCGCCTCCATTCCCGGCCCCGCGTGCGGCGGGACGGGCCCTGTTCCCGCTCGCCGGGCCGGGCCGGGGCCGCTCTCGGGCGGGGACCGGCGGGGCCCGCGGAGCGCGGACAGACTGTGTCTGGCGTGGCCCACCGTCTGATAACCTTGGGTTTTTTCGGGTCTGTTCCTCATGCGTCCGTGGTACCGCAGTGCCCCCGGGGGCGGGTGAAGCTGTCCCCGCGCCCCGGCGGAGCCGCTCCGAAGCCGTTCTGCCCGCTCCTGAAGGCCGACGCTCTCCGAGAGAGCGGCTCAGCGCGGGCACAGCCGTGCTCGGGCCAGGCCCCGCCTGCAGGGACACCGAGCCCCCGGCAGCCCCTGGCCGAGCCGGCCCCGCCGGCGCGGCGGCTCGGGACGCACCGGCAGCAGGAGCCGGAGCACCGGCCGTGCTCGGGGAGCTCCGGCAGGTCAGGAAGGATGCGCTTCCCAGTGGCTGCGTTCTCCATCCCAGCTCTGGGTATCCATCAACACGAGGGGAGATTCACAGTGAGGACTGATAACTCTGAATTGTGTAGCAGAAGAACATCCTGAGATAGTCGCACAGTTGGCTTTACCCGCTCGAACGTGGCGTGCTGTGCTCTGCTGTTGGTGCCGCCCGGGTTTCCTCCCCGGCAGTGCAGTGACCCGTGTTCCCTGTGCCTCTCTCCCCAGGATGGCTCAGCAGCAGGCGCTGCGGTTCCGCGGCCCCGCGCCGCCCCCCAGCGCGGTTCTGCGGGGCCCGCCGCCCCTCCTGCGGCCGCCCCCGCCCTTCGGGATGATGCGGGGCCCTCCTCCGCCGCCCCGGCCCCCCTTCGGCCGGCCCCCCTTCGACCCCAGCATGCCCCCGATGCCGCCGCCGGGGGGGATCCCCCCGCCCATGGGGCCTCCACACCTACAGGTAAGGAATTCTCCTGGGTTGGTTAAGTGGGATTTAGGGATTTTTCATTTGTTTTCACACGTGGAAGTGTCCAGCTCTGGGCCCCTCAGTTTCAGGAAGCACATGGAGGTCTGGAGCAGAGAAGGGCAGTAAAGCTGGTTGGAGAGTCTAGAGCACAAGTCTGATGAGAGCAGCAGAGGGGTCTAGGGGGGCACAGCCTGGACAAAAGGAGGCTCAGGGTGATGCTAGAGTTCCCATCCCTGGAGGTGTCCAGGGAACAATGGGACGTGGCACTCAGTGCTCTAGGCTCGGTGACAAGGTGTGGGGATTGGGCACAGGTTGCACTCGATGGGCTGGGAGCTCTTTTCCAATGTAATTGATTCTGTGATTGTGTGGAAATAGTATGAGAAGGGACATGAAATGGGTGAAGGAAGCAGAAAGGCAAGATGAGAACACAGGGCTCAGGTGTGGTGTTATACATCACCGCATACCTGTGGTGTGCAAATACAGCTTCTGCTCGGCCCCTCTGCTGCTAAACTGATGGATGGTTTAAGGTCTTGTGTCTGATTTTCTGAGGCCTGAACAGTTTGCAAGGGACAGCACCTTTGTGAATGAGAAATGGATTGTTTTAATTGCCTTGTGCTGTTATTTAATTGCTTTGTGGGGGTGCCTTCCCATTAGGGCAGTGTGAGTGCTGTGTGGGCCATGGGCAGGCTGAGGAGCTGAATGGCACCACGTGCCATTATGCATTAGATCCACTATTTTAATTGCAGTTTGGAGAACCAAGCAGAGCTGCTTTGGATCCCAGGCCTGGCTGTGGGTGTCTCCTGTGTTTGATTTCCACCCAGGGTGTACTGCTGCTCCCAGCTGTCACGCAGGCTGTGGGCTCTGCAGCTCCTCAGCAGTGCCAGCCGTGGCTGGGAGTGTGAGCTGGGCTGGCACTGAGCTCTGCTCCATGCCCAGGGCTGGGCTGCGCTCCCTGCCCTGTGCCCAGCCAGATGGGATGGTCAAGGGCCTGTGGTCACAATGGGGGGAGCTGTGCTCAGGGTGTGCTGGGACCCTGGCTGCACACCTGGCACTGAATGCCCGTGTGGTTTCACTCCTGGACTGGGAAAGGGAGCTGTAGCAGGTGGAAGGTGGGCTTCTTATCACTGGATTCTTCATACAGGTTGTAAGAGCAAGAAATAGGAAGCTCATGGTGAAGCAGGTGCAAGAGCTGTTGGGGAAGAACAAAAGAGAAAATGCAGGCTGCAGTTGAGTTCAGGGCTTTTTTTGTGTAGAATGCCATCCATGCACTCTTGGCTTCCTTTTCCAGCAGTATTTAATGCAAATAATTGTTACTAGTTTGGTATGTGGATTTAAAGAGCGGTTCAAAATACCACTCTTAGGGCAGAAAGTTGGATCTTGGGGCAGCTCCCAACAGAAGCCAAGGACGTGGCAGCACTGGCAGCTGCCAGGGGTACAGCTGCAGTTGTGGGTACAGGGACACAGCTCAGGGCCCTGTGTGCAGCTTGTCACCAAGCTACCCCCTCCCTGTGGCACGGAGAGCCCTGGGTGTCCCAGCACCAGGGCTCGGGGTGACGCGCAGAGCTCGAGTGATGGGGACAATTAGAGCAGCTGTAGGTGTTTGCAGAGTCAGCTAAAAACTCAGTGAGATCTGTCATCTGTTTTTACAGGGAAGTGTTCACTGTACTTGTTGCATATAGGGAATTTCAAACAGTCGAAGTAAATAAGTAAAAAAAGAACTGAATGTGCTTTGAATTACAAACAGGTGTTCAGGCTTTCAGGTAACTGTGTGCAAGACAGGTCAGGATTTCTTATCATGCACTAATGAACATGTAATTTCATCATATTTTTGTTTTAATTGGTACTAGCTAGAATTTTAGTTAGTGTGAAATTTAGTTGTAATGGATTTTTATAAAGCCCTCTGCTCAGCTGTACTGACAAACTGGATGCTTACTTGTAATTTAGTTTTTTTTGACATATCTTTCCTGGGAGAGTCGTTGGGTTTCTGGGGTATTTGGTTCACAGATGGCGATGTCTGAGCAGCAGCTATTTGGGAACAGTTCTTCCATTCTTTCTCTTGCTTCCATTGAAATATTTTCTCCTTTTCAGGAGAGGACTTTTGGACTTTGACCACATTTCTGTTCGTTCCACCTTTTTTAGGTGCCTGGATGTTTGTATCTCAGAAGTGATGGCTTCAGCTGTTCTGCCATGGGTGGGGGGGTTGGCAGGAAGCACATTCCCTGAGCTGGGAGCCCTGGATTCTTAGAGAAGTTTCCAAGGTTGGCACAGCCATCTTTACTGTTGGTGTAGTGTCTGTTGGTTCTCTAAGAAAGGAAAACTGCTTGATACTACATTGTTGTTATCATTATCATCATTATTGTTATTATATGCCTTTAGAGACCACCATTTATGCCTCCTCCCATGGGTAGCATGCCACCACCTCCTGGTATGATGTTCCCTCCAGGAATGCCGCCGGTCTCTGCGCCGGGAACACCAGCAATGCCCCCAGCTGAGGAGATCTGGGTAGAGAACAAAACTCCAGACGGGAAGGTGAGATGGGTGCCGTGGGTGCTGTGCTGTGAGCCCTGGGCACTCTGCGGGGGTTGGGGTGCCCTGGGGCACTGTCCTGCCGTGAGCTGTGGGTGACAGGGCCGCTCTCCCCAGGTCTATTTCTACAACGCACGCACGCGCGAGTCGGCGTGGAGCAAGCCGGACGGGGTCAAGGTCATCCAGCAGTCAGAGCTGACACCCATGCTGGCGGCCCAGGCCCAGGCCGTGGGGGCCTCCACCCCCACCACCAGCAGCCCTGCATCTGCAGCATCTCCATCCACCTCCTCCAGCACGCAGTCCTCCACCACCTCCACCACCACCACGGCAACCTCAGTGTCCCAGACCAACTCCAGTGAGTACCTGGGGGTGTCTTGGCCTCACGGTGGTGGGAGCTGGTGGTGGTGTGGCTGCATGGGGAATTGCTGCAGCAAAACATGGGTATTCAGGACAAAGTTGTTTCAGCATGGAGTGTGAATTTAAAGTGTACAGTGTTTAGTCCAGAAGAACCTTGCATGCAAACTTTTTTCTCCCCAGTCTCAAAGAATTCTTCAGGTCTTTGTATATTTTTCTTCTGCTGTTATCAGATCATCTCAGAGCTGTTACACATCTGTTTCCTTTTGACTATAGATAGAGCTAAATTGTTTTTAAAAGTGTTTCACAAGAAATGTTGATCTGAGGTAGGAGTTTAGTTGTAGCAATTTCCTCGTTTTCTTCATGGCATCTGTTTCTGTAGGTTGGCTCTCAGAGCTGCTGCTCTGTGAGCACTGGTTGCTTACAGAATAGAGTTTCTTTGTTGTATTGCTTTTATTAGCATTACTCCTCTGCCTAAGCCTTCTCAGTTCCTATTTTCTAGAGTTCCACAAAGAGGAAAAAGAAAGTCCTTGGAGCCATTTTTGTTCATTTGTGACTTTTGAATTATAGTCTAGAGATAACTGCTGCTTCCATGGACTGAGCCTTTGCTTGTAGGGGTTTTCCAAGTAAGGAAAGGGGACTGAATTGATGCAGCATGCACATAAATGCATGGCTGTGCACACACCAGTGGGGTTTGCACTGCCCTTTGGCACGTGTGTGCTGCCCAGGTGCCTCAGTGCATGTGGGTAGAGGTGTGTGTTAAGTACTGTGGGTCTGTTTGCTGTGAGTGTGTCAGCAGCAAACAGTGAGCAAGGTCAGTCCCTGTGCCCAGAGCCAGGTGTGCGGGGCAAGGAGCAGCTCAGAGAGTGTCCTGTCTTGCATGCAGGGCTACAGACAGACAGGGCTGGTGCTGAGCAGGAGTCTGGCATTGGGACATTGGGCATTGTAGCTGCCCTGGCTCAGTGGTGTGCGCTGAGCCAGGCCAGAGGGTGTGCAGGAGGTGAACTGTTCTAGTCCTGCTGTGGGGTAGAGTTGCATTCTCTGGAATTTCTGGGAAAAGGAATCTTTTTCCTGTAACAGGTGAGACAAGTCAACTGAACTCACCATTTAACCCAAACTTCAGAATCTGTGTGTAAAAGGGAGTCAAGTTTAGGTACCCCTTCAATTCTGCTTTCATTAAGGCTGGAGGGAGGACATGTCACTAGAGCAGCAGAGGACTTGTATTGGTGTTAATTTGCTGTGTTGAACTATGGTCTGCTCTGATTGCTGTGCTGAGTAACAAGTCAGGTGGGACGTCAGTGTCAGCTCCTGACCCAGTGGCAGGCTGGGGAGAGCTAGTCATGCTTTGGGAGCAGCACTTTATGCACCTTCTCTGAAGTTGAATTTCCTAATGTTGAATGCTGACAATCTGTTCTACTTCTACCTGTTCTATCTGCTAAACTTTGTCTTTGCTTTCAAGAACTGTTACTGTTGGTGTCTGTGCCTAGGTGATGAAATTTTATAATTTAAAATAATTTTATAACTCTTAGACTTGGCCTGTTAAAAAAAAAAAATCCTGGGACTTCTGGCTGAGCTTCATTCTTGCCTTGTACTGATTTGACCTAGGTCTTACAAATCACATACTGACTGTCTGCTCTGTTTCCCTAAATGTTAGGCACTGCTAAGAGCTTTCACCCTTTCTGAAACGCTTATCAAAAGATCAGAAATCTTTATTTAAATATGCTAATACTGGTATGTTGTTTGGAATGTTTCTGATAGTAATAGAAAATGCACGGTGTGCCCATTGGAATATGGCCGTAAATTGGTGTGGTTTCTTTATTTTTTTTCTTTTTCCTTTCACGTCTGCACCAAATCTTACAGAGTGAATTTACAAGTTTAACCAACTTGTCTCAAATTCCTGTTGGCCTGTGCTGTGAGACTGTTTGCTCCCAATTAAAACAATTTGAAATTGAAACTAGTCATGCTGCAAGGATTATAGAACTGAATGCCAGTTGTGTGCTTTCCTGCTGGGAGGCACTGAAGATTAAGAAAGTTCTTGCAGCTCCTGAAGAAAAGTATTTTCCTTTTCCTTGCTTATTTACACATTTTTATTGATATTTTCCTGCTCTGGGGGCACAGCCCAGCTTAGTTTAAGGTAGACTGCTGTCATGCACGTGCTGCTGCTGTTAAAAGCAGAACCTGTGTTCATGTAACACAAGGACAGCCTGTTGCCATTGGAAACTTGCTGTAATGTTCTGTTTCTGTGAACAGAATAAAACCTCATTTCAGCCTGTGTTTGTCCTTTAATACAGCCCTGCTTCTGCTGTAGAGACATGTTACGTGTAAAGAATGGGACAAATTGAAATTGGAAATTGACTTTCTTTGTGAATATTTAATGTTCCAGAGAAGGCAAAGTATTTTTTGTCCAGGAGTGTCTTCTTGCTGGTTATATCTGAGCATACCTGCTATGTACCGGGAAACAGAGCGCCAGTATGTTTGCAGCAATATATTGCAGTGTCTAAGATACAAGGTGTTCTTTGTGTTTTTTTATCAGCACCTACCACACAAGACCAGACCCCGAGTTCGGGTGTTTCAGTTGCCACACCATCAGTCAGTGTTTCAACCTCTGCTCCTTCTGCTACACCTGTGCAGACTGTACCCCAGCCAGTCCCACAGACATTGCCTCCTGCAGTTCCTCATGCAGTACCTCAACCAACTGCAGCAATTCCTGCTTTTCCACCAGTAATGGTACCTCCATTTCGTGTCCCCCTTCCTGGCATGCCTATTCCACTTCCAGGTAAATTGGCAAACTGTAATTGTCTTGTCTGCTACATGTCCATGTTGTCAGTTGTTTGCACTCATGTGTCCACTGTGTACAGAACTTGCCTGGATCCTCTCCTCAGAGTATCTCTGAAAGAATTCAGGGTTAGCAGACAGACTTTTTAATTAACAAAGAACATATATTTTTGAGCACTATATTTTACTAATTGCAATATTGCTTTAATTTTTTTCTACTTACTTTATTTAGACCTGAAGTCTTTTGCATAAATATTCACTAGGACATGGATGAGCAGGAAGAATTACCATGGAAATCATGACCCCAGTGATATCAGATGTTCCCAGTTCACTTAGGCTGCAGCCATTGGGTAGGATGCTGAGTGTTGAGGTGTGACCTGAGGACCATAATGAGGCATTTAGGGTGCCAGCATGTTGTTACTCACAGGCTTACATATTAAATATATTATATTATATTTATATATTAAAGAACATAGAGAAGGAATCTTAGATGGCAGCACGCTTCTTCTGGATATATCACGGTTTCTTCAATTTTTATGAAATATTTTAAAACCTAAGGAAGGAAATTTAGGCTGGCAAAATGTTGGAGTGCCTGTAGTTGTTGCAGAGGCCTCCCAGGAGATTACTAATGACACTTAGCAAGTACCACGTTTCATTTGCATGGATGCTGTTGAGTTCCTGTTCTGATACAAAACTGATGTGTTTCAGTGCACAGTGGCACTAAGCATACACCAGGATCTGATGATTTTGTGTTGCAGAGGGAGGTAGGAGACTGCAGTTATATTTCATCCAACTTAGTTTCAGATTTAAAAAGACAGAAGAACCAGAAGATGCTCAGAAGATCTCTGAGCAGCATCTACATGTTTCTGACTCTCTACAAGCTGAGTGAGGTGACTTTGCTGCTGTCCTCCTAATGCAGCCACCCAGTGGATGTGGAGGGAGGCCTTCACCTCCCCACTGAATTGCGTGGATGAAAAGTAACCCTTCAGAGCCCTCCTTTGATGAGAGAAAAAAGCCTGAAAGTTAAAGTGCTGACTAGAAGAGAGCACCAGCTCTTAGCTGCCTCTGCTTTTAGAATAGTTTTCTAAAATAACTGGGCAAAGCTACTTTAATCTTTATTGGCCTGAAAAGGAAATTGCAGTGTAGTGCTCTTGGGTTTAAACCAGGAAACAAATACTATTCTGAATATAATGTTTGAAGATGAACAACAAATGAATAAAGGGTAGGAAAAAGCAGTCTGTTTATTGATGAGGTTTGCAGGAATAATAAAAACCCTAAAGATGATCAGCTGAGTGCTCTCAACTGCCATTTCTAACCTTGCCAGCAAGGCACCAGCATGGAATAAAGGGCCCTTACACACTGTGAGGGATATGATCCACACAAGTGTGACCTGTGGGGTAAAATGGGATGGTCAGGACAGTGTAGAAGTGTGCCAGTGGAAATGGAGATCCTGGGTGTATGCCCAGGTTGGGCTTTATTGTGAGCTCTCAATCAAAATGTTTTGGGAGGAGCGCAGTACAGTGCAAAGACAGAGTAGGAACATCAGTCTTCTGAAACTCATTTTTGAAAATGATTTTTTTCAGAACTTCCCTGGTAAGAGGTGTTTGCTCTGACCAGTTTTTCCTGTGAGCTGGGCTGCAGGTGGAACCCCTAGCATGTAGGAAGGACACCTGGCAGCAAAGTGCTGCTTCCAGTAGTGGGTCTGATTTGTTAGGTTGCTTAGTTACAGAATGAAATCTGTCACCTTCTTTCAGCTAATTCTAACTTGAATTGGTTGGGATGGTTTCTAAGCACTGTAAAAGAAAAGGAAAACTGTAAAATATTTTACAAGAAACAGAAGAGAAGTCAAATTACTTCAAGACAGTATCAGGTGAAGTCAGAAGGTCATATGAAGGTTAGGCTGTAGATGTTTGGGGCTTTCAACACCAGGTGTGATATCAGCCACAGGATTTGAAGTCACAGGGACAGAGCTGAACAATACCAATGTCAGGTGATTTCAGAGTTAATCTCTGTGTTAAGCTGTAGTAAGAAGGAATAGTGGAAGAGTTTGTTAGTGATATCTCGTAATCTCAGGTCTTAAAAAGTAAGTCTGCTTTCTCTCAATTCCTATGTTTTAAGTCAGTTTTATGTTTGGGAATGACCTTGGCAGCAGAAACAGCTTGGGTGTTTGCTCAGTCTAATCTGTGCTGCAGCATCCCTAACTCCAGTGACCCCCAGATAGTGTTATTTGTACTGATTTACGTTGGAGACATGCTGTAACTTCCTTAACAAAACGAATTTTCAGGTCCATTGTCGAGTATATAACATGACCACCCTTCCAGTTTAGACAAACACTTCAATCAGTGCTGTTTGAGTCAATGTTTTCATGTCTCAATTCAATACTTCTAAAAATAAAACTAGTTGCAATTCTCTCATTGAAATTATTTTTAGAAATCATTACAATTCTGTCTTATCACAAATTTATTTTCAACTAAATTGGCAGTATGTATGTATGCTTTGCATACTAGATCTCTAATGACCAAACCCAGAAACTACTTTGGTTTAAACAGGGGTTTAATTTCACTTTCCACTGGAGCATTTCCCACCTCCCATGATGCATTTGAACTTTTGAAGGGAAGTGTTTCAGTTTCTGAGCATCCAGACTGGACCAGCCAGAGAGCACTTCTACAGTTGCCTTCTACACCCAAAATGGAGGTTTTGGAAATGCATTCCCCTCAGCCTTGTCTGGTTTCCCGCTGATTTTGATCTGCTCAAAGAGGATAAGCTGCTCGCCTTTTTGTGCCTTTTTGTATCATTTCTTACTCATCTGGAGAGCTGGAGAGCAGACCAGTGCATGGTGCCACCTCTTTCAGGGCGAGTTTTGGCTTTTAAAGCATTTTCAGCTCATGCCATTCTTGATAATGAAAAATAAAGAAAATGCCCCTGACCTAGTGCAGCTCTGTGTACCTCTGTCTGCAGCTTCATTGCTTTGATTTCTTTTATCCCCTCTTTCACCTCCAGCCTTGCTGCAGTTACCCTCCTACCCTCAGCTTTCCTTCTGGGTTGCACTTGGCTGTCCACCCTGCCCTGCTTTGCTGCTCTGACTAGTTCAGACCTGTCCTTCCACCCTTACTCTGCTCTCTAACTGCAGCAGCAGACTGGGAACCTCAAAGTCCATTTTGTTGTGCTGCTGCTCCCCACAGGTCTGTCCCAGCAGAGGCTGCCTGTGGAAGCAGCCCCATAGTGGGATATTTTTTTGTGGTGCTGCCCTACAAGGGGAGCTGCATTCCCCCTTGGATGAACTTAAACCCCTGAGTCTTCACTGAAATACGTTTTTTCTTTTTAATGACATCCCAATAACTTGCTAAGCAGCTGGTTTAAGATAGGCAGAGACTGTTGCTGCAGGTTAAAATTAGTTTTATATTTGATCTGGCATAAAAAGTTGCAGCAAAAGTAATTCACATTTTCTTGCTGGAAGGCTTCTTCTCTGCCAGCTGCAGATGGCATTCCAAATTGTGGCAGGAAGTCCATAGCAGCCCGTGGTAGCTGACGTCCCATGGCAGCTTTCCAACATGCTTCCTATCCGTTTTGCAGGTGTAGCAATGATGCAAATAGTCAGCTGCCCGTATGTAAAGACAGTCGCTACCACCAAGACCGGTAATTTCCAAACCCATCCTAGTTCGTTTTGTCTGTAAGTTGGCATGGTAGTGAATGTGGTTGTTTCTTTTATTTCTTTATTTGCTTCCCACTTCAATGATTACATATACTTTATTTTCAAAACCAGTATAAATGAAATATCGTATTTGGCCAGGAGATAACTTCCCCAAATAACTGTTAGTGTCAGCTTATTCTGTACCCAAACTCCCGTACTTTTCTGTAACCATTGAGTTCTGTAATGACTGTGACTCTCATGCCCATACTTAGTTCTTAGTTTCTTGTGTGAATTTTTGTTTTCCTGCTCCACATGTGCAGTGGCTGGCTGTGCTTGCATGTTGTGTGCGTGTCTGTGTGTCTGAGTGTGAACTTTCATATTTCAATTGTGGATTTATGAATACTCACTCGCTGAGAACACGTTATGGCAGTGTGTAATGTGTGATTTCTGTTATTTAAAATGAGATTTTCTCAGTGTTAAAGGCTCAAATTTATGATCTTGAAGTTCCAGTCCTATCCAATTGGTTGTTCTAGAACTTGTCATTCCAAATCTGTTCATTATCCTCAGTTTGTTGGGATGAGTGGAGAGATAATAGGACATTGCAGCATTCTGGCTTTCTTTGGATATTTACTTGCCATTTTGCTTTAGGATTTCAATAAAATGGTTTTTTTTTCAATCAGTTCGCAGTATTAAACAAACCCAACAATCTGATACTGTTTCATTCTCATTAGGTTTTATCCAAGGCTGGGAATTAATGCCAGTATTTAAGATTTATCAGAGTTCTGTTCTATGTTCTATGGCTCAAATTCAGTCCATTCTTGCCTTTTTTAAGGGCAATAGGAATATCTTGTACAATGGCAGCATAATTAAGTTGTGGAGTAGACTTTATCCCAATTATTTGCTGCAAGCATCTGATAAAGACTTTTCTAATAAATAGAGAACCTAATTTTAAAATAATAGAATAAATGTCTAAAAGCTAACTAGCTTTGTGCTTTGCAGAATTAAACAAATTAATTAAAATCCAGTTTGCCTGGGAGTGGTCATTACTGATTGCAGAACACAGGAAAGAGATTTGGTAACAATGCCTTGCTTTCCAATTTAACTTTGAAAACAATCCTTCTGTTTCTTTCTCTGGGTTGGATATCTGTGAGTTAAGTCAGTAACGTGCTAGGTGTTGGTCCTTAGGCCCTGCGTTGCCACTTACTGTCCTCTCTCCTTGTTCCTTTTTCCCTGCCCAGGAGTGCTGCCGGGCATGGCCCCCCCCATCGTGCCCATGATCCACCCGCAGGTGGCCATCGCCGCCTCGCCCGCCTCGCTGGCCGGAGCCGCCGTCTCCGAGTGGACAGAGTACAAGACAGCAGATGGAAAGACCTACTACTACAACAACAGGACTCTGGAGTCCACATGGGAAAAACCCCAAGAGCTGAAGGAGAAAGGTACTTAGGGTTTTTTTACCACAGCTCTGAACTGGGAGCGTGGCTCGGACCATCAGTGCTTGTGTTGTGTCTGAGCGTGGCTCAGACCATCAGGGTGTATTTCTAATCCCTGATCTCCTTTAAGAATACTTTGAAGTTCTGATTATAAGGATCCATATGAGTTGGTCTTCAGTCTGGAAGTTGCAGCGTGTTTCCCACTGTACTGTAAGAGTGTTTGGTTCTAGAGTTGCTCCCGGATCTTGTGCCTAGGGCCAATGCATGTTCCTATGCCAGCAGAAAGTGAGTGCCTCCCCTGCACACATGTTGGAGAAGGTTCCAGTTGCAGACAGAAAGTGAGGGGAATTGAGGGGAAAAGTCAGTCATACTAAGGGCTGTAGACCAGGACAATATGAAAATCATTGTGCTGAATTTCAGATCTTGAAAAACTAAATGTATAAATAGATTTGGAGTATGAAGTGAAATAATGTCACCTCCCTCTGTCCACATCTCTACATTGTGTTCATGTAAATGCACATTAGATCCATAGGTGGGTACAATTGCTCTTGTATCATAACTAAGGAGGAAGGGGCAAAAGTCCTGTGGCTCTTACTCAGTTCATAAAGTGTTTTAAGAAAGCAAATCCAAACAGTTGTGCCTTTTATTGTCTCCTGAATTTTTAGTTACAAGAAGTCTTTGTTTAGACAAATGCAGGACACTTACACTGTTGGTTCAATTAATGGCCGTCTTCCTATTGAATCAGGTTAAATAGATCTTTTTACTGAGATGAAAGTATCTGAGACAGCAAATACTTTGCTGTCGGCAAAAATTTTGCTGAGAGAAAATTATATATTTTATACTTTTTGTGTATTAAAAAATTGTGTGCAGAGAAATCCCCAGATGGTTCTGCATTGATTTTTATTTGTTTTTGTTTGCAGCATTTAAAATGTGAAATTGGTCTTTGGTGTTGCACTGTTCGTTGGGAATTATTATTGGTTTAGCATTTCTGTTAGTACCCTTTAGTAAGCCTTTTAGTATAATAGCTGCATCACAATATTTCATTTTCCAGTACCAAGTAGTATCTTGGCACAGGAGATAACTGCAACTTCATAAGCAGACACTGTAAAGCCCAAGAGAGACAAAAAGTGGTGAGAATATATTGAAAAGAAGCTTTGGGTTGGTGTTGTATATGGAAAATTATACCAATAAAATTAAATTTATTATGGTTCTATAGCGGTTTCTAAATAAGACTCAAGAAGACTCTTACCTTTATTTAGAAAAAATGGAGGAGAAGGTTAAAGAGCCAATTAAAGAGCCCTCGGAGGAGCCTTTACCAATGGAGACAGAAGAAGAAGAGTCTAAAGAAGAACCTATAAAAGAACTGATAAAGGAGGTAAAAGACCTTGAACCCAAAAGCCAGTCTAATATCCTTCAGCTGTGGCTGCATCTTAGCCCAGGCAGGTTGTCAGGAGCCATGGTTACTAATTCAAGTTCTTAAATTCCTGAGGGGGTTTGAAAGCCTCCATTTTTGGATTCAGATTTTTCTTTTGTTAACTTTTTTACATAAGGAAAAAAGAACATTCAAAAGAAACGTACATAATATGTCAATTATGAAGTTAGTAAGAGCATGGGACAGAGGTTAGCTTATTACACAGATGTGGTGTTCTCTCACTGACTTTATGGAACTCAGAAAATGGAACTTGTCCTGAATGTTTGAAATATTTAATATTTAATAGTTTTTTTCTCTATTTCTTTGCTTCATTATTTTTAGCAGTTTGACACAAAGCTCACATGTTCGCCCTGTGCTGTAACTGCTAAGTTTAGGCTGTTAGGAGCACGTGTCCTAGAAAGGCCTGTAGTGTTTCCAGTAAACAAAAGTAACTTTTCCTCTTGGAGGCATATTGCTGTGCTAAACAGCATAGTTTTGAGGATGCTATGGGGTGTTTAAATAAAAATTAAAGCTTTTATCCTGATTTCTGTGAACTTCAATGTAGTTTAATAGGCAAAACCACAGAATTCAGTTACTGGGTTTGCTGATTTCTGCTACAGAGGTTATTTCAGGTTTTCACTGTTTCCTACTGTGTGTCTCATTATCAAACAAACTAATTTTATGAATAAATGAAATTTCCTTTGTCAGAAAATGCACCCTTACACCTGTATCCAGGCCTGCCTAGATTTCCAGAATTCATACAGAACTAGGAAGGTATTTAAGTAAGGTTTTGTCGAAGTCAAAAGTTAATTAAATGCTTAGAGGTTTTGGAATTTAGATTTTTGGAATAGCAGCTGCTGTTGCAATTCCAGTACTTCTGTTCTAGGCGTGGATGAAGTGTCTTTGTGAGCTGCTTGTCAGCATGGTTTCAGTAAAAGAAGTTGGTTACTGTGTAATAAATAATTAGCCAGCTGTCATTGCCTGATCCTCAGACCTGTTTTTTCCTTGAGGAGCCAAAAGAGGAAGAAATGACAGAGGAAGAGAAGGCAGCTCAGAAGGCCAAGCCAGTGGCCACCACCCCCATTCCAGGCACCCCCTGGTAGGTGACTGCTGCTGTGGGACTGACAGGGCTGTTGCTGGGGAGTTAGAACAAGTGACAGTGTGTGGAGAGCATGTTCTTAGTGTGCTGTGTTTCTAATATCTCAGTTTCACATTCCAGTCACTGTATTTTCAAATCTGGCAGCAGAGAAAAGCAACAGTTCAGGGTCAGAGCTGGGCAGTAGGAGTGTCTGGCAGTTGTGCAGTCAGCGGGAGCTGGGTCTGTGTGTGACCATCGTGCTGCAGGCTGTGAGCACGCAGCAGGTCCCCCGTGGGTGAGGTAACCCAAGCCTTCCTTCCCATCCCCAGGTGCGTGGTGTGGACTGGAGACGAGCGTGTGTTCTTCTACAACCCCACCACCCGGCTGTCCATGTGGGACCGGCCCGACGACCTCATCGGGAGAGCTGATGTGGACAAAATCATTCAGGAACCTCCTCACAAAAAGGGAATGGACGAAGGAAAAAAACTTAGTAAGAGCAATCTTATTGCCATCTTAGGAAGCGTGAATACAACTTAATACTTTGCTTTCCAAAGCTTGTAACGTTTACATAAGTGACAGGAATGTAAGGATCTACTGAGAAGCTGTATAAATGTGAAATGCAGATTGTGGAGTCTTTTGGGGAAAAGATAGCCTGTTGAAGAAAGTAGATACTAACAAGGTTAATTGTTTTGCTAAATGCCAACAGGTTGAAAAACCCCACAGTTTTTACTGACAAAAAAAAAAAGGGATTGTGTTTGTTTTATAAGAAAGAGACCAGAAAAGATTAATCATAATGTACGAACGGGCTCTCACAGAAGAGGAGTTGAGATCATCAGTTGGAAAAGAGTTTGGAAGTAGCTGCTGAGAGAGAGAACATTCAAAAGGCTGCTGAGATAAGATTTCTCTCTGGCCTGAGTTCTAGGAAATGGTCCTGGGATGACATGTTGGCTTTGTAGTTGGAGGAGAACAAAGTACAGGCAATCAGGTAGATCCAAGTGTGCTTCGTTAGACTGTTAAGCCCGAGTTGTTTTCCCTAAAAATAAGAGCTGAGTGTTTGTCATTTTAAATTCCAAGTTGGCTAAAGTCCACTGGTCCTGCCCCCAAACTCCCAGAGCGTTACTCTGACAGTGACTGAGAACCACGTGTCTTCTCCCTTTGTCAGAGCACAATTGCTGCACATGTTGTCCTTGGTTTGTGCATGAGGTTTCACTCATAAGTGTAAAAATTTTCATCAATATAAAACCTAAAGTCTTACTGAAATCTGTTACAGTTAGAGAAGAGCATGAAGCTGCAGAGGAAGCAAACGAAGATGAGCCTATTAAAATAAAAAAGCGCAAGTAAGTTTTTGCTTTTTCAGTACCAAGGGATCTGTGTGGTAAAATAACTGAAGTTTGTTACTTGAGCCATGTATGTTGTGTCCAGCGGAGTATAATTGGAATGGAGAGGGTTGGTGAAAAGAGTCATCATCTTTCTGCTGCTCAGCAGATCAGGTATTTGATGTTTCCTGAGATAGCTGACCCCTGTGCAGAGAGTAAATAGCCTGTGTTTTGCAAGTAATTTGAAATGGAAATAAATGGTGTAAGTTGGTGAATCCAACGACTATTTTGAGGCTAGTGTGTCTTAAATAGCTTGCTTCTGTTGTTTTTTAATTTCTGGACACAAGACTTTGTTGTCAAAGTATCCCGCCACCTAGATTTTCATAGTGGTTCCTCTATTTTCACTTGAATGTTTACAAGTTTGGCTTATGTCTTTTGGTCTGGTTTGCCTTTTGGAAGCGATATATGAGATAAAGGTGCTGTTTTAAAAGTGATTTTACTATGCTATTTGTGGTTGTGTTATCTTAGGAACGATCATGGAGCTGTTAGCAGTAAGGGCTGAGGGCTTGTTCGGGATGGTGTGCATTTGCTCTTAGTAAACCTAAATCAGCACATTTCTCCAGAAACTTTTTAATAGATGAGGTCTCACCTGTGTCTCAGCATTTTTGGTGTCATGATTGTGAGGTGTTCCCAACCTGCAAACTACTTTAGTGCCTGATGGCCCAGAGCAGAAGGTTAGAAAATTAGTGCTGTTGATGTAAAATCTACTGCATGTCTGGTGAGACCTTTGAATACAGCCAGACTGTGCTGATTGCTTTGAAGCCATCTGTTGGCACTGAAGTTACTTTGGCTCCTGAGCTCTGGGTGTGAAACTGTTCATCTCCACATCTGAGAATGGCTTTCATTGATTGTAAGCCTTTTCTTCTGGTATGATCAGTGATATCTTTCCTCTCCTGATGGGATTCAGGTTCTGACTTTTAGGGCTGGGATATTACTTCTCAACTTACACTTTGTTTTTTTTCAGGAAAGATGATATCAAAGACATTGATTCTGAGAAGGAGGCTGCTATGGAGGCTGAGATTAAAGCTGCTCGAGAGAGAGCCATTGTCCCGCTGGAGGCTCGGATGAAGCAGTTCAAGGACATGCTGCTGGAAAGAGGGGTCAGCAACCTGTGTGTGTGTGAGGGAGGGAGGTTCAGATCAGAACTGTGTGTGTGAGGAGGGAGGCTCATGCAGATCCTCCTGAGTTCTTGGCGAATTCCAAACCTGTGGCACTTTGTTTATGGAAACAATCTCATCCTTCCCCTGAGCCATGAATGGTCTTGGTACATAACTCCACATTTCAAAGAAATTTACAATTACAGCAAAGATTTTGTAACTGAAGTGACAGGGTCAAGACGGATAATTTCCTCCCCCCCATCCCGTTTTTCCCCAAATGAAGTAATTACATAAGTAGAAATTGCCATTGAAGATGACTAGGACACACAGAATGGACACGTCCTTAATGTTTTTGGAAATGTTCCTACTGAGAAAAGCAGCAACTTCTACTCTAGTCTGTACAGTCTTGTCCTTAAATGGGAGATTTTTTGCTTTTAATTAACTAAAGAAATGTACTTGATGCTAATTGATTTTGATAAATTAAAGTAGTTGAATATAAATTTGGATAGTAACTGAAAAATGGAAGTGGTTCCAGCTGCCTATGGAACACAGCTTCTCAAGGCTTTCTTTCAATGTACATTTTATTTTTAATGTCACACAGCAGTAGTAAGCGTGTATTATCCTTTAGAAGTTTTCAGAGGAAATTGATGTTGAAACTTTCTATGACAGCCTCTGTCATCCATTAGTGATGAGAACTCCAGGATGAGTTTGGTTCCCTCTTTTCATTACATCTTAGTGTTTTCAAGGAAAACTATACAACTTCTGAATAATTTGTATATTCACCTTCATTTAATTAAAGGTCTCTGCCTTTTCAACATGGGAGAAAGAGCTGCACAAGATCGTTTTTGATCCTCGTTACTTGCTGCTCAACCCAAAAGAAAGGAAACAGGTAAAAAGGTTAAATTCACTTCCTATCCAGACACAGCTACTACAGCTTTATCTGAATCCTCAGTCTTGGTTTCTGCAGACCTTTCAGACTAATTAGTGCTGCAAGGGATTTTTGTCATGATTAGGGTTTGCCTGGAAATGGAAGAAACCAGCAAGGGAAAGTGTTGATAGTTGCTTTATTTCCTGTGGTTGGATATTTTGACACAGTGGAAGTTGTACGTCTACAGAGCACTGCTGAAACCTGAATGAAATAGTGAGAGTCATCAGTATCTTGTCAAAGTATTGGCATATTAAGTAATCTAGCTATTTCTTTTTAAAAAGTGTTTGGGGGGAAATCGAAAGTTCATTTTTATTGTTCAGCAAGTTCTCACTTCAGCAGCTTTTCTTCAAGTGAATGTAGGGAAATGGAAAGCTTCAAGAACATGGGGAAGTGTCTGAAACATGGGACCCAGGAAAATGTTAACTGGAATGTGTAAGGAACTTCTTCCCAGGTCTCAGATGGTGTGTTAGCTACAGCACCCTGCATGTGCAGCAGCTTGGATCAATTCCATATTGAAATGCAAATGTGTAAGATTTCTGCCTCCTCTGTGTTGATTCTGTGGTGAGAGGAAAGGAAACAAGAGAGAAAGAAAGAAGTGGGACTTTTCCTCCCTTATCCCTAGAGCTTCTGTGTGTCACTTGTGTGTTTGCTGTGGGTGACTGGTGTTTCTGTAGGTGTTTGATCAGTATGTGAAAACCCGAGCAGAGGAAGAGCGCAAGGAGAAGAAAAATAAAATAATGCAGGCCAAGGAGGATTTCAAGAAAATGATGGAAGAAGCAAAGATTAATCCAAGGTAGGAGTTTCTTTGTGGTTCATGTGCATAAGCTCTACTAGGATGTAGCGTGTTGGGTGGTATGGGGTTGATTAATCTTTTCAAAATGGGCAAAGAGGAGAAAAATCATAAGATGTTGTTGAAATCTTCCTTTGTTTGCTTGTATTAACCTAATCCATAAAAAAATATAACTTGTGATTGACATATTTCAAGTTGAAGAAATCCCCAGCATGCTCCCTGGATTGTGAGAACAGCCTCGGATCCACCACAAGTTTCTTTAATAACCCTGTTTCTTCTTAATAAGTCTTTGAGAAGTACTAGGGATGTTTCTTGGGTTTGGAGGGGGCTGAGGGGATGTTTTTCTTGTTACAAACTATGTCAATGATGATATGATAAAATGTTCTGGTTGCTTTAATAGAGCACTGATTACACCCCCCTCACATTCAGACCGCTGGCAGCAGTAACAGCAAGGGGATGACAGTGAATGTACATTCAAGATTTCACTGCTGGCATTATTTGTTTCATAGCTTCCGCACATAGAGGTCATGGGATTCATGCTTATGTCACCAGATAAGCTCCAAACCGTCCTCTTTCAGCATCTCTTGGCTCATCTGGCATTAATTCTTCCCCAGTGAAATAACAGCTCTTTTGTTTCACTTCAGCTCAGTTTTTTTCAGTGACTCATTTGGAAATTTGGTGACGGTGCTGTGGTAACTTTTGAATTGCTTCAGAGCTGACTAATAACTCAGTAGTAGGCTGGAAGGCTGGAGGCATGAAAATGCCTTCAGAAACTGTTATGTTAGCTTTAATATCCTCAGCTTTCAGCATATCTTCAGTATGTTGTTTTGGGTCTGATTCTTTACCTGATTATGGGCTGGGGTGGGAAAGAGAATTCCAGCTGAAATACTGTCTTGTTTAATCTTATCCTTTGTCTTCTGGTTTCAGTGTTTGTCTAAAGATATTGCTGTACTTCTGTGAGTGCCAGACTGGTTTTTTATCATCTATCTCAGTCCAACATGCTCAAGAGTTTGTGTTCCACTTCACTTGAGCAGCTCTTGTTCTTCAGTCTAGCTGTACATTCACTTTCTAATCCTTTTGAATAAGCTACCAAATTCTCTTCTTGTTTCAATTTACCCTACAGCAACAGTAGGCTGGATTTTCCAAGTCTAATTATTTCCATGCTGTGATGAAAACATTCGTATGATTATAAGTGTCTCACGTATTCTTGGGGCCAGATTTGCATCAGAGCTTGGAAAAAGCACAGTAGTGATTTTTTTCCGAGGTAAGTGGCAGTAATGTACCTACTGCACAGGTTGGAATCTGGCCCTGGAGGTGAGAGAACGGTCAGGGAAACGCTGTGGGATGAGGGGTTGAAAGCCCGGTGTTGCTGCCTCTGCCCATAGTGTTTGAAGGGGTTTCAGCCCTGTGTGGTTTTAGCTCAGGCTCTGCAATGTGCACTGCAGGGGGAAGAGCTGGTACAGCCAGCGTTCTCTGGGGACTCCTGCCAAAGGCTGGCTTCCTTGGTGAACTCTTAGCATGGTTTGGCTGCAAGTGAATGCACCTGAGATTTTCGGTTTCACAGCTGTGAAATTCCTGGACAGACTGGTGGCTGAACTGCTAACCCACAGAAAAGAAAAGAAGAGTTTTGTAGACAACTGAGATTTTTTTTCATTTCTTCTCCTTGGTTGCACTGTAGTCTCTCTCTACACCTGCCCCTTCTGCAGGTGGCTGTATCTGAACAAACCAACCCACCCTTTTAAGTCTCTGACAAACACCTCTTGTGTGAGTGCTGACTCTTTTTATAGAGTTCATTGGTCCAGCAGCTCTGTAGTGAGACCATAGGATTTGCCTTTTGGGTTTTTGTCAGTTGTGCTCTGGCATGTATTGCAGCAGAGGAAATACCTCCCTGCTGAACCTGCCTCACAGCCCAGACAGCTCTGCCAAATGAGTTCACTTGCCATTTTGTTGCAGAACTACTTTTAGTGAATTTGCAGCCAAGCATGCTAAAGACTCGAGGTTCAAGGCAATTGAAAAGATGAAAGATCGAGAGGCCTTGTTTAATGAGTTTATCACAGCGGCAAGAAAGAAGGAGAAGGAAGACTCGAAGACCAGGGGAGAGAAGGTAAGGGGACTCTTGAGTTCCAGCAGTGTGAGTGGTGTGAGTGAGATGGGACAGAGCCAGTGCTTGGCTTCCCTGAGCCTTCCCCAAGACATGGGCCTGCACTTTCTTAGAGCTGTTACAGGCAAACACTTCAGGAGTGTCCCCCTAGTCTTTCTGAACAATTTCAAGTTAGCACTTTACTGACTTTTAGAATATTTAAAACTGAATTGTGTTTACCTGTGAAGCTGAGTTTGCTTAAACAGCACTGGTTTCTTTACCCAAGCAATAACATTATCTTCTTAACTGAAGTAATGCTTGATTTTTATTTTTTTAATTAAGTTCTTTCATCCTGATGCATGAAAAGGCAAAGGACTCTTACCCTGTTTGGCTGGAACCCCATAGCTGGTCATTACCTCTCTGTTCCCTCACTGGGGGCAGGTAGGACTTGCAATTCCCTGAGGATAGTCTCTTCAAGTTTCAAACAGTTCCCTTTCCATCTCAAAGCAGGCACTTAGGGAGGGACTTTTAAAGCTTTGAATAAGTAGATCGTATGTGTAAACTGCTGCTTATTAGATTTAAAGGTCAGCTTTTAGAGATTAATGAACTCCCAGTGTCACGTGCCTGCACTGCCAGTGGTGGGGAGCAGCTCTCCCCCGTGGGGATGGGACTTCAGACGGGGTCACCAAAACCTGGGGCCACTTACTGCCACGTCCCTGTGTGTGTGAGAGTGGAAAAGCTCACCTCTGAAGGCCAATCATTTTGGACATGTGCAAGTCTGCTATTTTCATTACGTAGTGTGAAGTTATTGCAGGTTTCCCTACCTGGATGCTTGCAGGAGAGAGAAATGCTGGGGGACAGGTCAGATTTGGGGACAGCTTCATTCTTTGAGAAGCTTTGCATGTTTTTAAAATCTGGGTGATCTGATATAATTTGATTCTGTACTTGATTTTCTCAAACATTGCCTTATCACTACTGTTTTCGATAAATGATTGTGCTTTCAGAGGGGAACTGATTTAGTTCAAGACTAGATTTTACGTACTGCAGTATGATTGTGAATATGGAATTTTAAAGCATTTTTGCAGCTTAATAGTGCAGTTGAAGACTTTAAAGAATGAATACTAGTTTTTGTTGTTGCATGATTGTTCTAAAGTTGAAAAGTTAAAAGAAGAGATTGTATTTGTTTGCTTTAAATAATGTTTTTTTTTCCTCCAAAAGCCTTTTGTAACCATTTTATGTATTCTGTTTTATAACAAGTGGATAGACTTTACAGTTATGTGCTGTGCGGCCTGTCAATCAGTTCAGTCTGACAGCTGTCAATCACTGACACGCAAATATTATGGGATTCCCTAGTGAGGAAAGCATTGGTATCTCTGTGTGGTGACTTTAGCCTCCCGCAGTTCCGGTACTTTACATTTTTTTAGTTTTTTTCCTTGTGAAGTGATGAGACTTGTACCTGCAATGTGTTAACTGCCAAAAAAAAAAAGACTTCTAAATACACCTGAAATGTTTTCAGCCTTATTTTCCTTTGATTTTGAAAGTTCTTAAAACATAAAAGAAAATTTAAGGCATTTAACCTGAAGCTTTCTCAGTCTGTCCAAAATCTTTACTTAGGGAGAATCAACTTTACAGAAATCTTTAACGTAAGGGTTTTAGATTATACATATAATGTTTGATTTTGCCTTACGGGGTTATGGCTTATGGGATGGGGATGGAGCAGCCAGCTATTCTAATGGCTGGTTTTATTCCTGTGCCTGATTTCAGTGAGTAAATCCCATTTTCAGTGAGTAAATTCCATGCCATCCCATGCTTCTCAGATGGCAGAGAGGAGTAGTGGGGGTTTAAGGATATCAGGGTGCCCCAGCTCTCCTTCTGCCATGTCCCCGGGGTGAGCTGTGAGCTGTCCCAGGTGACACAGCCTGGCTGGCTGTTGGGCTGCAGGCGCCTGCACCTCGTGCTGGTGCCTGTCCCCAGCCCAGAGCTCTGTCACCCTCTGCTTGGTCGAGCGAGTCCCTGTGTGCAGACACACGGAACTCACCACCCACATCTGAAAACCTTACTCCTTGGTGAGGTGCTTCAGACTAAATTATTTGAGACATTTTCATCTTCTTTTTAACATTTAAAATGAGCTGGCAGCTCCTGTGCTGTGTACAGGGCACCCGAGTGAAGTGAAAACTGCTTTAGAGCCCCGAGGCCTGAAGTGCCAATGTTTTTCTGGGAGGGAATTGGCTGTGTCCTCCTGTCTCCTGCCCAGTCGGGAGCTGGCAAGGCTGCAGCTGGTCCCACTGGCAGCTGCACAGCTGGGCAGGAGCTCCAGAGGGATTCAGGGAGTGAGGGGTCTGTTGGCAGCCACACAGCTGGGCATGGGTGCCCCTGGCAGCTCCTGCAGGAGCATCGTCCTGCAGCCTGTGGTGGTGGCCTCAGGTGAAGTTTTGTGTGGCAGCTGGTGCCACGGTGCTCCTCCTCTGGAATGCACACACCAGTGATTTGTGCAAGAGCTTGGGGATGCCCTTACCTTAGAGACTTCTGTAGTAGCAGCTGGGAACTGTTTGGTTTCTAACAAATATTTCAAATGCCATGGCTTAGAAAGCTTCATATTTTGAAACTGCATGCATGTTTTATGATGTTTTGAAACAACATTCTTAATTTTAGAATAAATAAACAGTTTGCTTAGCATTTTGTTAAGCTCCTTTAAGATAAAGCAGTAGTGCTGTAGCTGTAGCACAACATCCCACTGGCACTAAGGGGCTGGTTTCTGGTCTCTGCTTTACTGTCTTAGTCTCCTTTGGTATAGTAAAGAAAGCCTATAGAGCCTTTTATGTTTATATGTTAATATTTTGAAGAACTGAAAGTATTGATGGGCAAGGTTGCAGAATGTTGGTGCTGATCTTCATTCCGTTCTTGCATTCTGTAACTGAGCACGTTTTAGAGGAAAAGGATGTGCCAGGTCTCTGGCAAGCTCTGTCCATCTGCTCCCTTCCCTGAGGAACCTCAGTGTTCTGCAGCTAAACTGCTTCTCCTGGTTTTCCTTTTGTAAGGGATGGGGAGGGGAGATAAGTAGCAAGTAACAGCAGTCCTCCTCCTGGATTTTGGGTTTTAATCGATGTGCCATAAAGCTGTGTTGGGTTTGTGGCCCGGCAGGGTGTGGGGTGCTGTGGAGGCAGGACCCTTGGCCCTGGCCCCAGCGAGCGAGGCAGCCCAGCCCCTTGCCTCTGCTTTGGGAGGGGGAGGCTGAAAGGCCAGCCAGCCTGCCAGGAGTGGATGGTGACCCAAGAGCTAAAGTGCAGCAGGAGCTGGGAGATCATCTTCCCCGGAAACCAAGCTATCTAATAAAAGCACAGTAGTTGCCCTTACCGCTGCTGGTTCTGGGACTTTGGATGAAAACATGGTGCTAGTTGTACTGAAATAAAACCTGCTGTGATTGATCCTCTGCCAGCCCTTGCAGCGGCTGTTGCTATGGTCAGAAACATGACATGCCATTTCCAACTGACAAAGTAGGCTAAAACATTTTCTTTCAACTTTTATGTAAATGTGCATGTCCACCCTAAATATAATTTACTTAATTACCGTATGTGGATAATTCTTTATTGGTTAGATCCATCTTAAGACATCAGTCTTTGTTGGCAGATCCAAGAATTTACCTCTGCTAATTGTACACCTGAAGGATGAATCCATAAGCACCTGATTCCTCTAGAACCTTGTTTCAAGCTGCATGGCTTCTGGAGTACTGATAGGCAAAATGCTATCATGCAGCAACAGTAACTTGTTAATTTGACATAGATAAAAGCTAAAAAACAAGCTTAAATCGGAGTAAAATAATAAAGAGTGTATTGGTGGATCGTTCTTTATAGAGTTCATCTTAGATGTAGCAGATCGCCTAAATGTATCTGCTTTGACAAAATTGTCTCAAGGAACAGTGAATTTGGGCTGCAGTTATGACTAAATTCAGAGTTTTGGTGATTGCTTTAAATTGCAATGGTATAAAATGTTAATGTGATCCTTCTGATGAAGGTAAGTTGACTCCTTTTGTCATAAGAGCAAACTGGAATATTAAAGTGTTTTTCTCAAGTGTTGTCTTTCTGTTTCTGTCTGTATAACAGATCAAAATGGACTTCTTTGAGCTGCTGGCAAACCACCACCTGGATAGTCAGTCTCGCTGGAGCAAAGTGAAGGACAAAGTGGAGACTGACCCACGGTACAAGGCGGTGGACAGCTCCTCACAGAGGGAGGACCTGTTCAAGCAGTACATTGAGAAAATAGCCAAGGTGGGCAGGGAGCCCTGGGAGTGGGGCTGCGGGTGTGCTGAGGGCAGACTGATCTGTGCTGAAGAGAATTCCATACTAGAGTTACTGCAGGAGTACCCCAGAATAGCAGCTTGGAACGTAGAAGTTCTGTCCTTGGTGGGATGTTTGTGGGATCTGTGTGCATGCGCACACGCGATATCTGGGAGAACTTATGCCTCAAAGGTTCCTATGAAATCACTGGTAGTAAAAATGGCTGTAAAACTGCAGCAGATAACAGACACCACATTGATTACTTCCTCTTAGGGTGGGCTGCGTTTCCTTTGCTGTAGTTTTCCCTGTCAGCTGAGTTTCCTTTAGGGATGTGTGTTCATACCCAGTTCCTTCAATGCTGCTCCTTTCTTAATCCAATATTCCTGCCTTTCTCTTCCAGGCAGTTAATGGTTGAGAGTGTAAAATTGGGCCAACAAACAGTGATCCCCTTTGCCTCCCTTATTCAGAGTCTCTCACTGCACACAGCTCCTGGGAATAGTTGATCTGTGACCAAATTTGTCTCTTCCCCATGTAAACCCTGTAATGTTTCAGCATGGCTCTTGAAGCAAAATCTTGTAATCCATAGAACCCAAATCCCTTGAAAGTCTTTTGTTCTGAGCTACCTTTAGTTCAGCAGCCCTTTAATTCTCTTTTTAATGAGGCGTTGCTTTTACTGAGAAAAGTCTGTTGTTGACTTCCAGAACTTAGATTCTGAGAAGGAGAAGGAGCTGGAGCGGCAGGCGCGCATCGAGGCGAGCCTGCGGGAGCGCGAGCGGGAGGTGCAGAAGGCGCGCTCGGAGCAGACCAAGGAGATCGACCGCGAGCGGGAGCAGCACAAGCGGGAGGAGGCCATCCAGAACTTCAAAGCACTGCTGTCAGACATGGTGAGAACTTCTGGGAGGAGGCCATCCAGAACTTCAAAGCACTGCTGTCAGACATGGTGAGGCACTGACAGCTGCCTCGGCTCCTCAGGGCGGGCTTAGCTGGTGTGTGCTCCGTGTCAAAGCCTTTGGGCATTTGGAGTTCAGCTCCGAAGAGGTGAAATCCCACTAAGAGTTTTGCCTTGGTTGGAAGAGAAGGCTGTGCATTTAGGGTTCTCATGCAGAGGGTGCTCTCTGGGCTGGAAACAGGGCTCTGGAAACACTGCAGAGCTCCTGGTGTCTCTAGAAGTAACGATCTCCAGGCTGCCTTTCCAAGCACGCTGGTGAACACAGAGTGTTGCACACAGAGCAGGAAGGAAAGGAGGGTGCTTGGATTTTCTTGTTTTGAGAATGCTCAGCTGGGTCAGTGGGACATCTCCATCTGCTCTGAACCAGTGCAGAGGGATTCCTTCTGCCACTGCCTGTTCAGTGTTTGTGGGGAACCTGCTACAGTCTCTTCTTAAAAGCTGAGGGTTTCTCTTTTATTTTAACCTTAATTTCAAATGAGATGAAAAAATAAGCATTATTATCAGTGAACTGTGGAAAAGCTGGTTTAAAACAAATCATCTTTGGCTCAGGTGCGTTCTTCAGATGTGTCCTGGTCTGACACCAGGAGGACTCTGCGCAAAGATCACCGCTGGGAGTCGGGGTCCCTGCTCGAGAGAGAGGAGAAGGAGAAGCTCTTTAATGAACACATTGAGGCACTTACCAAAAAGAAGAGGGAACATTTCAGGCAACTTCTGGATGAAACTTCAGCGGTGAGAGCTGTTGATGTTCAAATTGACAATCTTTGCAGCCCTCTGGGATTTCTCTTTTCTTTTTCTGTTTTTCTGTCCCACAGTCTGATTGGTTTGGTTGTGTTTCCAGGGTCTTTTTGCTTCATCACTCTCTTTTCTCCTTCATAACAAAATTTGTGCTTTATGTTTCTTTACCTGTTTATCTGGAGTTTTACTTTGGTTGAACATACAGTTAATTTGCATATAAACTTCGAATCAGTGATCTTTTAATTTCATTTTTATTTCTTCAGTACTGAATTATTTGATACTCTTCACTGTCTGGCTTCTTCAGCTATGCAGGGTGTTTGCCTTAATGGCTTTAGTGTGGTCTTAACCCTGTTCACCTGTTCTGATGTTTTCCTGCTGAACCTGCACTTTTACTCTGCTCATGCTGTGGAATGCATCCCTGATTCTGTGCATTGGGATTTTAGTGAGGTTTCCTCTTTTTTTAGTTCTGTGCCAGCTTCAGGCAGCTTTCATTTAACCTGGAGGTTTTAACCTGATTTTTAATGTATTAGTTTTTTTTAGTTTAGAGGCAAGTTTTCTGCAGGCAATTTTTAACACAATATACATAATTATACTAGAAAAAAACTTTGGAAAGTAAATGGTATTTGGAGGACCTTGATCTGAAAATGCCATCTCAAAATATGAAAGAAGAGTCACTGTGTAAAATCAACTCATTTTAAAAATACAGCTGTAATAGTATAAGTAATGAGAACCCAGCACTTAATGGTAAGTTCATCAGTGGACTTGGGATATATTTAAAGGCTTCAGAGGCTAGTAGTGCTTGCGTTCCTTATTCCTAGAGTCTAATTTACTTTTAATTTAACTATTTTTGCTTCTTTTGAAAGATAACTTTAACATCAACATGGAAGGAAGTGAAAAAAATCATTAAAGAAGATCCAAGGTGCATTAAGTTCTCTTCGAGCGACAGGGTGAGTGGTTTGCATTGCTCTTGCCAACTTCCAGTCTAGTGCAGGGTCCAGAGGAGTGACTTGGTGGCTGCTGCAGTGGGTTCAGCTCTGTGTCAACACGGGTGTTAGTAGTTCAATACAATTTTTAAAAAATTAAAAATGCAGAAGGTAAGGAAAAGTATAATTAACATTTAATTACTGCTGGTGTTCAGTGTGTTCAGTGGCAGGAAGTACTGGAGCCGCATCCAGTGATTCATGTTTATCTTTGGTCGTTCAGAAAAAGCAGAGGGAGTTTGAGGAGTACATCCGAGACAAATACATCACTGCCAAAGCTGACTTCCGGACACTGCTCAAAGAGACCAAATTCATCACTTACAGGTGGGGACTGCCATGCTGGTGCAGGACTTTTGTGGCTTTTATTCTGCTTTGCCATCCAAACAGCAGCAAACTGATGTGTGTTTTTTCCTAGTTGATGTCTGTTACTGAAGTCTTTCATGGTGCTTAATTAACACAGCACAAGCGTAGGCACCGAGCCTGTGTGTTCTGTGCCCCGAGCACTGTTACGGGCCCAGTCCCAAGCTGATGTGACATCCTTCTTGCTCAGAGGGTGGCCCAGTCCTGCACCCTCCCCTGGCTGGCCTGTCCCTGTGGCAGCTTCCCCAGGGCTCCCTGCCCCCACCCCGCTGCAGTGCTGTTCTCACGCTTGCTTTCAGATCCAAAAAGCTGATCCAGGAGTCGGATCAGCACCTGAAGGACGTGGAGAAGATCCTGCAGAACGACAAGCGGTACCTGGTGCTGGACTGCGTGCCCGAGGAGCGGCGCAAGCTGATCGTGTCCTACGTGGATGACCTGGACCGGCGCGGGCCGCCCCCGCCGCCCACCGCCTCCGAGCCCACGCGCAGAACAACGAAATAGCCACGGAGTGCTCCTCAAACTGGGGTCTCTGGTAAATCCAAACGCTTGCATGAGCCATCTGTCAGGTTACACACATCCATTGCCGTGAATATATTCAAACATCTGAGGAGCAGAGGCAGGAGCAGCATTAGTGAACTTAGAATGATCTCTGGGGGAAAACCACCACCAACAAAAACTCACATTAAAGATATTTATGAGTTAATTGGAGCATGAGTGACAAATCCCAAGGTGTGGGCTGTCTGGTGACTGTGGGTCTCAGAGTGGTGTGTGTGCGTGTGTGAGGTGTGAGTCTGGTACCTGGGGCTTTCCTCTCAGCAGTGTCCTACATGTGAGCCCCAAGGGTGACGGCGTTGTGGTTTGAGCGTGTCCCACATGTGTGCCACCAGCTGCCTCCTGGTGCCCGCAGCCCGGGCAGGAGGAGGTGTCGTGCTTGCATTGCTGATCACTGACAGCCTACTCTGGGAACACCACTCCCAGTTCTCTGCTTCCGCCCTTGGGAATGGAACTAAATCTGTTAGAGCTGAGTGGAGAACAGGGACTTGGAGACCAAACCAGGTTTGTTCACAGGCTGCTCTGCTCCTGCCCCCAGCCATCGATTTGCAGCAGTCAGGTTGCTCTGCCCAAGTGAAGTTCTGTCTAATGAGTTTTGCTCGTAGCTGGAAATCCCAGAGGTGACCGAGCAGGCCAGGACGGTTGTATAAACACATTTTTATTTACGATAAAGTGATCTTTACATACTTCTGGATTAGACTGTGCATACCCCCTCTGGGCAATTCTTGTAAACTATACTCCTGTTTTGAATGTTAAACTTGTGTTTCTAAAGTTTAATTTTGAAATGTTGGGATTGTTCAATTTATGTATTTGAACTACAATAAACCAACCCTTTTTATATATGGATTGTACAGGCCTAATCCTGATTTGTGTTGGATTTTGTTGGACTTGTGAATTTCTGAGTAAAGCAAATGACTGAAGTGATACTGCCTACATTCTTGGCTGTGCTGGGAAGAACAGGGCCTGTGGCACTGAGCAGTGTGGGGTCAGCATGTGGGCTAGGGAGGTGAGCAGAATGATTTTCCAGTTTAGCTCTTTTGTCTGTTGCTTAAACATCAGCTGGCAGTGCTTGCAGAGCCAGTTTCTTTCTGCTAGTTGTGTTTATGTGTGCCTGTTGCTCTTAGAGGAGGGCTGGGGAAGAAGTCCCTTCTTCCCTCATCCTGACAAGTGATTTCTTGTCAGCAGTTGGTGGTGGTGGCCAGGGCCAGGACTTGCAGGCTGAGCATCAAGAGAGAGGGATCCTCTTGCTCAACACAGCCCGGTGGGAAGCCATGTGTTTGTTATGGCTGGTTTAGAACATCGTTAACTTGTTCATTAAATAGGATGGCTATTAATTTTAATTGATCTGGTTTATGGAGACCAGATGTTCATAAAAATTTATTTGCTTATTCTGTGGATAAAACGATCATGCTCATGTGCAGGGCTCCTGGCTGGGGGTGCTGCTGGTGGACCATGGAGCTGGTTCCCCCAGCTGCCCTTTAGCAGAGTCCCCAGTTTCCCCAGAGATAGGGTGACAGCCCATGGAATCCTCATCCAGAGAGAAGGTTGGATTTGAGGGATGCTGACATCTTTCCTAGCACCATTCCTGTGGCAGCCCAGGAGGTCCCCTGGCTGGCCCTGCCCTCTGTGGCCGAGCACTCACAGCAGGGCAGAGGTTACATCCAAGCAAGCTTAAGAAAGGGAAAGAAACTCCACTTTTGAAAAAAGCTGAGCTAAGTTCTGCCTTGTGGAGCAGCCAGATCCAGCAACCCAAATGTGCTGAACATGATAGAGCACAGCCAGGGCTGGGTTCCCTCTGTTTCAGTTGATTAAGGTCCTTCAGCTAATGTGAAGGTAAATGAGTGTCTGGGGAACATCTCCCTGACTGCACAGCCCGTGCCCTGCAGCTGCTAATTAAGGGCTGCTGTTTGAATTCCTCACCAGGAGCAGCCCAGAATTAGGGCAGGGGCTGGGGAGGGGCTGTACCCGGTACCGAGGTTCCTGTGCAGTGGGGCACCTGAAAGCTCCCACTCCCACCTGACACCCTCGGGGGCTTGGGGATCCTCTGCTCACCCCTCTCAGCACAGCCCTGGCACCCTCAGCCAGCCCAGGAGCCTCCAGCCGGGGCAGAGCTGCGTCCCCGCCGCGCGAGAGGCACAACAGCATGGACAGCACACAGACACGTTTGGGACAACTTTACTTCTGACACCGCAGCGCAGGCTTTCCTTACACAACCGAAAAGGAGCATTTTCTTATAAAATGGTGCATTTACTCTTGCTATTTTATTTTACCATTTCATTTAAAAAAAAGTTACTCCTGAAAGCCATCCCTTGGAATAAATCCATAAGCCAGTGCACTTTGTTCTTCCCTTGGAATGGCTCCTCTGAAAGTGGCGTCTGGGGGGCCCCTGCCTCCAACCAGCTCCTGGTTTTCCGTGCAGTCCGTGAGCTCTGTGGGTGTGTAGCAGTTCCTTTCCCTGGTCAGGGCATGCCATGATCCTCATGGTGCCCGTGGAGAGGCTGTCCTGGGGGACACCTGGCCATGGTGACTCGTGTCCGATCCCTGAAGGCCTTGGGTGCTGGGGGTGCCAGGTGTCCCCTCAGGAGGATGGCAACAGGGTCACCCTTGTGGAACCACTGCCAAAGTGACGGCGTTGAATTTTGTAATTGACTTCATTTGCTTCATTTGCAGGAGCAATTTTCAGATTTACAGAAAATCCAGTCAATTTTTTTATATTGAACAGTTGCTCAATTAAAGAGGGACCTGACCAATCCGTAGAGTAGAAAGAGGCAGCCTCGCCATGCAAAGAGAAAGAGTTACCGGTTTTATTATTATTATCATTATTATTATAATGTAGGACTGCAGACAGCCTCTCTCTGACACAGTCAGGGGCTAACAGCAATATACAGTTGGATTTTTTTTTTTTAGGTCATAAATTAGCAACTTATACTTTATCTTAAAAAAATTGAATAAATAAATAAATTAATTAAAAAAGAGTGAAAGAGAGAGAAAAAGAGAGAGACAGTCACGACATGCAAGAGCTCACAACAGAATGAGAAAAATGACCAAAGCAAAGCCCAGAACTGCAGCAGAGCCCAGGGTTGGTTTGGTTTGCGATCAATGCAGGTCGGAAGCATCATTTATAAAGGTATTTCATATACCAAAGAAGGCACCACAGTATCTACAACGCCAAATCCTCAGGAGGGTTCTAGGGCTGGGGGGACAACCTGGCTGGAGCAGACATATCTGGAGGTGCAGCACATACCCCCTGCCCCTTAAGCTTGTCCATTGCAAAACTGAACTTTTCCATTTTACGTTTGGTTTTGCTGTCTCTGTTGGTAAAACACAAAATAATTGTAATAAAAAGACAAATGTGGAAAATGGCAAAGGGAGGCAACATTCCAATCTTCCACACAACAGGTGGAATATTTCTGGCATCAGGTTTAAAGCAATTGGAGTGGGACCACTGCCACCAGAGCTGGCCAGAGCCCATGGTGTGTTACCCCATCAATCCCTTCCCAGCTGACGGCCCCCTCCACATCACCTCCTCAGCCATCGGGCTGCTGCCACCCCAGCACTGCCTGGGAATGTGCCTGGGGACAGGGGACAGCCAGGCCTGACAGCCTCACACTGCCCTGTAAGAAGTCTCAGCTCTCCCTGTGTAAATCTGGTGTCTGGGGGGTGCCCCCAGTGGCCCCTGGGCCGGAGTGCCCCAGCGCTCCTCTGCACAACCGCGATCTGCAGAGCAGGAACTGAACAAAGAACAGGAAGGAACGGAAAACAAAGAAAGAATGAAAGAAGGAAAGAAGGAAAAAGAAAAGGAACAGTTGAAACCTTGTGTTTACTGGTATCAGTACATGAGACTCCTAAAGAAGACCTGGTCCTCCTAGTTAACCTTGTCCTGGAATATGTACAGGTTGTTGGTGGCTGCCACAGCGATGATGTTCTCGGAGGGGTGCCAAGCTGTGTGCAGGATCTTTTTGCTAAAGTCCAGACTGTCCACACTGATCTCGTCTTTCCTGCGCTTTCCCCCCACGCAGACCTTGCGGGGTTTGAGGATGGCACGGGGTTTGCTGTTCTCCCGCGACGCCTCCAGCGTCACGTCGCGCTTGGTGTTGCGGTCGAACATGCGGAAGAAGTTGTTGTAGGAGCCGGTCATGATGACACTGCAACGGGGAAGGACAGGTGATTTTCACACCTTTTCAGAGGCAAACTGCTGGTGACCAGAGCAAGACTGAACATTCAGAGGCATAATGAGATTTGGGTAAGCATTGGAATTTGTCTCGCGCCCAGTTAAGCTTTGTCAGCTCACTCTGATGGCTCAGAAACAAAACCACGACAGCCCTGCCAGGGGCTCACACACTTCCTGCCACCTAGCTCGGTGTAAGTCACACGCAGATGCTCATTATCCCCAGATTCTGGCAATCTGAAGCTAAACCCATCATCACCTTCTTCCAGCAGTGGGTGACAGAGAGGTGGGACTGATTCTGTCCAGGAGAGAGTGGGACCCTCAGACATCCCCACCTGTGTACAGGCTGCAGCTGTAGGTGGTCCCTGCTGTGCCTGCCCAGACCCCGCACCCAGCCAAAGGCCAGGGAAGGGGCTGCCAAGGGGCCATGGAGCCCTTGGGCCAAACCAAAGCCAGCACCCCGGGGCTGAAGGCTGGCCCACCACCAGGTGCTCACCTGTCAGAGCCGTTCCAGACGCACTCAAACTTGTCAAAGATGCAGTCGTTCTCGTAGAGCGAGCAGAGCTTGCTCCGCAGGTAGTCGTGGACCTGCAGGTGGGAGGGACAGGATGAGCCCCCACAGTGGCCAGCACAGCCCAGGGACTGGCACACTCAGCCTGGCTCACAGCGTGTGCCCCACGCTCGCCACAGCCCAGCTGGCAGCGCTGGGCACTGCCTGTGCCCTCCCACAGCCACCCTTCTTCTCTAACACCTCCAGCCAGACTCTGCACACGGCTGGGGCACCCCAGGCAGGGCCAGGGGACAGCCCCTGGCAAAGGGTGACAGTGACAGGGCTACTGCTCTGCACAAGGCCTCCCACATGCCTCTCCCAGCTGCCAGTGCCTGAGCTTTCTCTCCTCACCCACCCCCAGCCTGGGGACATGGTGACAACTCACCAGGCCACTTGAGCCCACATTTAACCACTCTGCTTTCCACCATCTCCAGGCACAAAGCTCCCACACAACATGTGCAGACCTGCCCCTCCTGCCAGTGGCCCAGAGTGTGGCTCAGGAAGGAACTCAGTGGGTGCCCCACCGCTGCGTGCACCTGGCTGTACCACACTCACCTGGTAGGTCTCAATGGGCCGGTTCTCCATGTTCAAGTCCCACACCTTGACAGTGAGGTAGTCCCGGGTCATGATGTACCTTCCGCTGTGGCTGAATTTGACATCAGAGATTGAGGAGATGATCTCAGAAAAAAATGACCGGTTACTTGGGTCTTCAGGCTCTTCAAAAACTGTGCAGGAGGAAAGAACAAGCCCCAGCATTAGCTGAGGCAGGAGCTCCCTGATCCCTGCCCAGGGAGCTGCCACCCTGTTCTGGCACCACAGGAAGCTTCTGTGAGAAAGAACTTGCATGATGCTGTGCCCAGCACCCACATTTGCTTAGGCTTATCACCCCCCACCAAGCCCTGGAGCTCCATTATAGTGGGAAGAATGTCTGAAGTGCCCATATAAATGATCTCTACAATTCAGAAAAGGCACTGCCCACAGCAGGACGCAGAGCTGCGGCCTTTCACCACCAGCAGAAACCTGGAGGCTTTCTCCATATAAAAAGTAATAGCAACAAGAAAAAACAAAGATCTCAGGCAGGCAGAAAGCAGCTGAACTCAAGATGTGTCTCTTGCTCACAGCAGGTCAGTCATGAGGCCCTGGTCTCCCTGTGAGGGCTCTGTCCCTGGGTGCCTCTGGGAATGGGCATCAGGGATGTGGCCACAGCTCTGCTGGGGGACGTGTGGCCCCGGCTCAGTCCCTGCACTGCTGCAGCAGGGGCTCTGCTGGCACGGGGCTCCCAGCACACAGGCAGGGCCATGACTGGGCTCCCAGCACACACGCACAGAGGGGATGCCAGGACGGGGATGGGGCTCCCAGCGCACAGCTGGTGCTGCCCAGTCCCTGAGTGTGTCTGTGAACCAAAGCCAGTGGCCAGGCAGGGCAGGGGCTCAGGCCACCTATTTTTGCTTTGGGCTGAAGGCTTTTATGTGGCTTTGCTCCTGCTGCAGAAGCAGATCTGGGCTGCTGAGCTCATGGAAAGGATTTCTGAGCACTAATTCCCTCTCTCTTACACAACAAACCTACTTTCTCTGGCACTGAGCAGGTGCTGCCCTGCCCGCACCAGCTCCTTCTGCCAGCTCCCTCCTCCCGCAGCTCCTGTCCCCGGGGAGCAGGTGACCCCTGAGGTGGCCCTGAAGGCGAGGGCGAGCGGCCATGGGGCTCACAGCCCGGGACACCAGGGGAAGGAGGGACGGGGCGCTAGGGCAGCCGCAGCCCGGGAGGGAGGGGTCCCTGCTGGTGCCCTGGCGCTCGCTCACACTTGGCGTGGCGGTCGCAGAGGGCCGCGGTGCGCATGTCGCACAGGCGGATGGTGCCCTTGCTGCTGCTGTACACGAAGGTGTTGCAGTGGTGCGGGTGGAACTCGGCCGCCGTGATCACCTCCGTCAGCTCCTCCATGTTGGCCGGCTTGATGTCCACGATGTCTGGCAGCGCCAGTCAAGGAGCCCACCAGCCCAGCCCAGCTCCTGCTGATGTCCCTGGGCACCGGGGCTTCCCCTCACCCATGCAAACCTTGTGTTCCGGGCAGGCACCACCACCACAGGGAAAAACCCCAGCTCTGGTACCACAGCCTGAAGACCCTCTGTGGCACACGAGACCCGATCTGCCCACCCACACCAAGCCTCAGTAAATGTCTTTTAGTGCAACTACTCTGCCGTGGTGAGTAGCCATACTGAAGACAGCAACGGCATCAAAGCCCAGGGCACAACAACCAACAGAAAACCCCTATGAAAGTCCCTTGGGCCGTGTGAACTCCCTGAGGTTTGTCACAGATTTAGTACTCCTCACCCAAATCCTTGCAAACAAGCAGGCACCACGGCCCTACTCTCCTGCAGCTGCTCAGAGCTCCCATAACCACATGCCTGTGACTGCCAAGCTCCCCTCCATCTGCCTAAATCATGCCCCAGGGATTTCTCAGCAGGAAACACCATATAAATACCATCACTGATTCGTGCCCTGTTTATTATTTCCAATGTGGCTGTTACAAGTGTGACTGTCGCAACCTCATTTGTAGAGCAGTGACTGGCAGCCTGTCGCCTGCTGCAGGGTGCAACGGGACCACACCATCACTGCTTCCGTCTTCCCAGAGGCACTATCACTGCTTCCATCCTCCCCAAGGCACCATTACTGCTTCCATCCTCCCCGAGGCATCTGTCTCCTCCATCACCTGCAGACCACCCCCCATCTGCCTGCCCCACCAGGCCCTGCAGGCAAATTCAGAAATGTGTCACCCACACATCGGGTGACAGCAGCAGTGGTGGCAGTGCTAGCTGAGTCCCGTGCCATGGAGGGAGCAGCTCCATGGGAGTGCTGGATGCCTTGTCTGGACACAGCCAGGCATCCCACCAGCAGCACAGGCAGAGATGAGAGGGCAGCGCCTTGAGAACGACACGTGGGCCTGGGGACCTGCAGTGCCCTGCAGTCAGGTGCACAGCCGGCAGCAGGATTTCGTACTCCTGACCTCCTGCCAGCCTTGCAGAGGGTGAAGCTCCTGCAACGAGGTACTACAACGGGTGCGGGGCTAAGGAGCTGCAGCACTGCCTGCTCTGCCCCCATCCCATAGGCATGGGCACAGCCCGGCTGCTTCCCTTGGGGCTGCACCTCACTGGGACCCAGGGCCGTGCCCAGAGCCACACACACCAAAGGATACTAAAACTTTGATTTGTGATTTCAAAATTCCAGAGGTTTATCCTCAGGTCATCCGCGGACATGTAGGTCTCGTAGTCGCTGTTGACGGAGATGGAGTTGATGTGGTAGGTGTGCGCGTTGGCAAACACCCTCCGGGGAGTGGCCTCCACCATCAGGTCCATGGGCCGCAGCACGGGCACCTGCAGGGTGAGGAGAGAGCATCAGCGCCCACGGACAGCTCCAGCAGCCCCTGGCACGGGGGGATGGCCTCACGGGCCCCTCTGAGCCCCGGCTGCCAGGGCTTCCATCCACTCACCCCTAACAGGCTCCCCCAGGGAAGCCTAGTGCCTTCCCCGGTGTATGACAGAAGGACATGCAGACCCAAAAGCCATCCAATTTTGAGAGAGTTTCTAGGGTGGTTAGAGCACAGTGAAGCAATGAGAGCCCAGTAAACCAGGCTCTGATCTTGCCGCAGCAACTGTTCCAGCTTTGAAACAAAAAAACAACCAAAGAACCTCTTTTGCCTCATTTTGGCACTGCTAGCCAGGATCTGAAATTCCTGGAGCATTTCTGACAGAAATACCTTGCTTGACAGAGCCAGGCCAGCATGTTTTTTCTTTAAACATTTTTGCATTTGTCTCACAGTGAAGTGGTGGAGCTAAGAGATGAGAAGGGACAGAAGGAAGGACCAGGAACAGAGCTGTGGGTATTTGCCCTTAGATAAATCAGCATAACCCACTGGGGAGGGGGGAGAGGCAGAGGAGACCATGTGTGTGAGGAGTGGGGTCAGTAATAACTTTGGACACAGTGCTCTGGAGGCAGCTCAGTACACCAGGGATGTGCCAGCCCACGCTCCTGCTCGCCAGCAGCTTCGCACCAGCACGGCTGCAGCTCAGCGTGCTCCACAGGATTTGCTCAAGGGGGATTAGCCACGCTGAAGCTCGGATTGACCCCAGCCCTGAGTCTCCGAGAAGGAACCTGTAATTCAGTCCCTGGCAAATCAGGGAGCAGGGAAGGGCTCAGGGATAAATCCAGTGAGTTTTCCACCTGCCCCAGCAGCCCAGCTCCTCCAGCAGCTGAGCTCCTCCAGGCACACTCCCCAGAATTCATTTCCTACCTACATAAATTACATTCTGTGACCTCCCAATGGCATCTCAAGCTTAGCATTTTGCAGACAAAATGAGCATCAAACACTATTTTCATGGCAGAATTCACAGTGTGAAGTGACAACTTCACACTGCTCAGAATTTTGTCACATTTGACCTGCCCTGTGACATGCAGAAGGGACCTTCCTGCAGGAGGACAAAGCTGCTGCCTCACTGCTCGTCCACACAGCTGATGGAGCTGCTGCTTCCATCTCTTGTCCCTGCCTTGTCACTGAAATGCTCTGCAGAATGTGTACAAGGAGAAGAGGCAAAACTCTTTGCTGAGGCAGAAAAGCAGCAGCAGCACAGCCGACCTCCTCCAAGGCATCTCCCATCACAGCCACCCTGGGACTGCAGTCAGGGGAAGCAGATGCTGTGGGGCACAGCACAGCCTCCCTGGGAAGCTGCACAGGGGCCAAGAAATCTGAGTGCTTCCACAAAATGGGAGACACAAGCCAGGATTTATCATGGAATTTGCTGGAACTGAGAGAGTGAAGTGGCAGCTGTCAGAGAGGGCTCTGTGACAGCCACAACCAGGAAGAAACATCACAGAATGGGCCTGGCCACTACACCCCAGCAGCAAGCACCCACAGCACCCAGACACTTGGGCTGTCACCCCAGACTGCCCTGCACTGGGAGGGACCAAAGCCAACACATCCCCTCTTTGGAGAGGTTTAAGCCCTGGATATCACTTGTGTTAATTATCTCCTGGCACATCCCAAGGCACACGGACAGCGAGTGGCACTCGGGAGCACACCAAGGCAGATACACAAGGCCAGAGGGCTGCAGCTATTAGACTGGGGGTGATTCAAACCACCAGAGCTCTTCTGATGACAGCAAACACCTCACTACACTGCCTGAGCAGAGTTAAATATTCTTTTTGCACCGTATGGATTAGAAATTCCTCAGAGGATGATGCTCATCAAGTGCATTTAAACCATTAAGCCAAATGGATGAGAAATTATGGCAGCAAGGTGCATTAAAACCATTTTTTCACTTGTCTGTGGCTGAAAATTAAACCATGGATGGATGTGGCTTTAATTCAAAGCATACCCATCACAGGACAATTACACATCAAGCTGCAAGCAAAACGGTTACAGCTATTGTAAATATCTGTGTAAGTAAAATCATCAAAACATTAGATCAACTGGGGCTGGTGGGAGACTCCTCAATCTTCTGTCCTCAGGGACCACAGGCACTGCACAGCAGGTACCAATAAGCATCACACCGAGCACTTAAGACGTGTTTGCCCTCCCAGTGCCCGGCGCCTCTGCCAGGGGCAGGAAGGGAATGCCTGACCCCAGAGCAGTGGCAGACACCAAACAGCAGCTCCTCCAGCCACACAGCACTGACCTGCTGCCAGGAGTGCATGGGCTAAGAGGAAAACAGAGGCTGAAGCGTTCAAGGCAGTGAGTGGACTCCAACCCTGTTCAGTTCTCTGATATTTCAGTATGACTTTCTCAGCAGACAAAGAAATCCCAGGGCCTTCCCAGTGTGTTTGACCAGAGCAGGAAGCACCACTGGGGATAACAACCTTAACACTGCTGCCTTTCACACCCTGCCTCCCAGCCTGCCAGTGGCTGACAGCCCCAGCTCTGACAGCCAGGCACCGAGCAAACCTCTCCAGCGGGCTGTCAGGTATCACCATGTTAGGCTGGAAACGCTGCCTGAAACATAACAGCAGATACACATCTACATGAAATAAATGCTCTCTTGCTCTGTAAAGGAAACCGCTGCCAGGCACCAGGAGCAACCCTGTACAGAGGCAAGAATTAACTACCTGCCCAGGGTTCTCAATGGCTTCATGCACAATGGAACTGGGACCCATAAAGTGAGGTAAGCACAATCATATTAATAATTTCATATGTATAAATATAAACCCAAAAGTATTCAAAATGCAAATGCTGACAGGGTGTTAATAAATTACAAGCTGGTCTGGTCTGATTAAGGTCATGACTAGGAGGAAAACTCATTTGGAGGAAGTACTTCTGCTCCTACAGCAGCAGCTACATTTGGGAATGCTCCAAGCTGGGAGAGCTTCTGCCCTGCCTCCTCCCTGGGATGGGCCCAGCCGTGGGGCAGCAAGCACGCTGTGGCACTGGGGCACCAGACACGGGACACACTCAGCACTGACAGCACGTCTGCCCAGCACCAGCACGGCCCAGACACCCCTGCAGCTCCCTCGTCCACTGCCTGCCCGTGCGCCAGCCACAGCACCAGCCTCAGGTACCAGGATGGCCTCGGACGCAGCACTGACCTCGGGCACCAGGATGGCCTTGGGCACCGATGGACAGGGGGCTCTGCGGGTCCCAGGGCACCCAGGGGACACGGGACACAGGTGACACGACACACAGGTGACACCAGCAGCAACTTTCACCCGAGACCCCACAGGGAATGGCTGCTCGGCCGCCCTGGTCCCCCCACACTCACCCGCAGCACGGTGATCATGGAGGGGTCTCGGAGCCGGCCATCCTCGTCCTTGAGGTTGTATCCCTCTGGTCTCTTGTCCCGCTCGCTGACCTTCCATAGCTTCACAGTCTTATCTGGGCAGGAGAGAGGACACATCAAGGTGGCTGCTCCCTGAGCCGCCCACTGACGGATGCACCAAAGCTGGAAAAACCTCCTGTGCCCCCAGTGCCACTGCTGGAAGTGGTGATAGAGGCAGCTGTGCCCACAGCAGGCTGCTGGTGCACAGCCCTGCACAGGAACAAAGCTGTGCTGGGCACCCCTGAGACGTGGAAGGGTGTCTGTGGCTCCCCCACAGTGCCAGGGTGGCTCACCCGGAGGCACGCTGACCTTCCCCATCAGAACTGTGAGCGCCCAGCACGCACAGGACTGAGGGCAGCTCCCACCCCAGCAGCTCCCTGTCTCCTCCAGCACCCCCTGTGCCATAGAGCCCCCGCAGAAAGAGCACCAGGAACACCTGGGGTTATTTGAATCATGGTGTTTTCTTTGCTCCCTCCTGGCAGGGACTCCATCCATAGTTTATCATCACTTCCACCAGGTTTCATACAAAACCCCATCATCCATCTTCATTTTCTCTTGTACACAGCAACTCCAAAGCAATGCCAATTAATTTTGTTTTATTAACATACTCTGTTTTGGGGGGTTCACTATGAAATGTTAGTGTGAGAGGAAGGACAAAAAGAAACAGAATAACACAGGAGTATTTCCAAACTAATTGTTTTGATAACCTGCCTGCATATGGAACACCACCCAAATGAAAGGGTAATATCCCTGTTAATCAAAAAACTACTTAAAAACTCAATTAACAGAACATTATGCTGTATAATTAATCTTCATTTCATTTCAATAATTCTCCCCCAAATGAGTTTAATAAGTCTTTGAATTTTATTACAATGATCAATAGAGTCAATTCTATAACACAAAGTAAGTTGGTTATGGAATATAATTAGACCCCTCCTTTTCCCCTGAAGTAATTAAGTCACATCCATCTTAAGGTTCCATTCATCCCAAGTAACATTCCTAGATCCTCATGATATTTATCAGAACATAACATGGAACTGCTGAGCCCAACGTGACTGCAAATTGAAACGGAACACCTACAGTTTGTCTTAAAAAAAAAAAAAATTCCCAGGATCCTGAGAATAAAAACCATAAGTTGTTGTCAGGGCAGAAGCCTCCCTCTCTCCCTCAAAGAGAGTGGCTGCGTGAAATACACCTGGTGCACCTGGTGCCCAGGGATTGAGCTCTGCCAGACCCGTTCCCCCAGGACACCTGTGTTACGCTGCAGGGAGAGTTTCAATAACAATTTCCCCGGATGCAGAGCACAGAGAGGAGCACACGTGGCAGTGGGAGCCCAGGGCCCGAAGCAGGGGCAGCAGGGCCACGTACCATTGGTGGAGAGCAGGAAGTATGCCGCGTTCTGCTGCGGCAGCCATCGGATCTTGTTGATCTTCTCCTCGATCTCCAGGCTCTTCAGGTAATCAAACTCTGGCTCGTGGCTCTGGAAGGTGCTGTAGACATTGTACTCTCCCCTGCGGTGGGGCTGGTTCTTGCTCTGCCAGGGACAGGGAGGAGCGAAGGCGTTGGCAGCTGGCTCAGGGCTCGGGGCTGGAGCAGGGCTGAGCGCCCAGGCACAGCCTCTGCTGGCACCACGGCTCCAGGTGTGCCCAGAGGGAAGGGAGCAGGAATGGAGTGGGAATGGAGTGGGAACAGACAGGGAACGAGAGGGAACGAAGCAGAAACAGAGCAAGAATGGAGTGGCAACGGAGAGTGAAGGGAATGGGAGCACAGTGGGAATGGAGAAGAAATGGAGAGGGAATGGAGTGGAAACAGAGAGGGAAAGCAGAGGGAACATAGCAAGAATGGACCCCACCCCACTGTCTGTCCCTGGTGAACGGCTGGGACCGAGTGCCAGCTCCTGCCAGGTGCTGAACCCAGCCACAGCTACAAGTACTAGGATGGCAGCCTTGGTTTGGGTGGGTGGGTGAAGCCCCACATGTCCCCTTGAACAGGAGCTGAGTGGATACATTCAGAATGATGCTGGAGGCTTAAAGTTCAGGAAAAGCAGCAGAATAATGAAATGAGAGTAAAAGGAGAAATGAACTAGTGCTGGAAAGGCTGAGGAGGTGTCTGCACATGTGATGGTCAGCCACTGAGTTCTCTTCAGTGCATGCAGAAATTATTTAAAAGCCTTAACTTTGAGAAAAATTTAAAACCATAATCAGACCATGGCCTGTCTCATGCCCAGGTCTGATGCATTCCTTCCTGATGCACAGCTGAGGACAGGTCCCACTGACTCAGAGCAGAGCAGCTAACTGGGACAGCTTTGGAAATGGTGGGGGCCATCCCAGGTGGCCGGAGCTGGCACAGCTCCCCCAGCCAGGCTGGCAGGGTGCCCGCCAGTGCAGGGCCATGCTGAGGGCCAAACACACACCTCTCCAGCAGGCACAACCTCCAGCTTCCAGCAAAGCATTTGCTAGCACTTCTGAGCTAAGTTTTGGAAGGAAAACTTAGTTGTTGCATCCATCTACACTTTCCAGAATTTTGGTGGTATGAGGGGCTCTTGGTGTCATCTCCAAGGTGGGCACTGGTCACACACTCAGGTGTGCTGCCTGACCCCTGTTACACCTGGAGCGGAAGAATGCAGGCAATGTGATGTTTGGAAGGAGGAAATCTGACCCTGCTGATGTTAATAGCTGTCTCTCAGCTTGTAGTATGCCAGGAGAGCCCTGAGCTTAGGAGTGACACAGGCAGACTAGGGAACAGCAGGACACTTCACTTAAAAGGATAAAACGGGCACTTTGCTTTCACAGGCACTTACCTCCTGCTCACGCTGAAATATTACAACCCGGCCCCCCTTGTCCCCTGTTGCCAGTAACTCTCCAGTGTGGTTGAACTCAACTGTGGAGATGATGTCAGCTGGTAAAGAGAAGACAAAGACAATGTAAGTAACTGCAGCCTGACTTCCCCAGGCATCCAGGAAGCACCATGCCCTGCACAGCGACATGCCTTGTTGGTACCTTGTGGCATCTCCATAAATCCCTGTTTTTCTATCATCTTTAACACTAAACGGGCTCAGCATTATGCTGTCACAGCCCCCTGCCCTGGCCTGTGCCCCAGCCCTGGTTCCAGTGGATTTCCAGGTGCTGTGCCCGTGTTAAGTGCAGCCTGAGGACTGCTGTCAGCAGCAGGAGCCCAGGGCTGGGCAGTACAGTATGGCACAGCACAGCATGGCACAGCACAGCATGGCACAGCACAGCATGGCACAGCAGGCTCCCCTCATGCCTCGGGGAGTTGCCCACACCATTTGGGGTGACACAATCAGTTCCTGGGACCTGGGGAGGGCTTGGTGCCAATGGTGCCCCCAGCACCTCATCTCAGCACCTGGCTGATGGGCAGGGCTTGCTCCCACCTGGCCCTTGTGCCACCCTCTGCCCAGGGTGGTGGTTTGCCTTCACCCTCCCAGGAGAGGGAGCAGACAAATTAAGACACCTTTGTCCTCTCTCTCCGAGCTTCTCAGCTCAGGTGACCAATCTACATTGCTGAATCTACCGTTGCCTCCCAGGGTAAATTAAAGTGATGCCTTTCAGCCCTCCATCAGCTGAAAAGCCACTGCACTCACACCACTGCCCTTCCCCACAAACCAGGGTACCATCTTCAGGGACTGGGCTCAGTGGCAGAAGCCAGGGGACACCCAGAGACCTGTAACTGCTTTAATCTGCAGTGTTTACCCTCGAGGCAACGCAGGCAGAGCTGCTAATGATTGGATTTATTTGGCCTATATTTAGGAGAATGTCAGAGGTTAATTCCACAGCAATTACTGCCCAACTGGTGCTCCCCCACTGCCTGGGGAGCCACACTCCAGCAGCACAAAGCTGGGAACTGGAAGAATGACTGCAGCCTTGGAGCCTGAGCACTGGGTGCAGGATGGATTCTGCAATGAACACTTGGCCACAACAGCTGCCAGCTCCCTGCTGCCATGTGCATTCCCTGCCCCTGTCACTCCTGCAGACCAGCGCTGGCAGGGCTCAGCCCAGGGCTCGGGGCAGGGGCAGGGCTGGATGCTGACCAGGGCTGCAAGCACTGGCTGTGCTCACAGGCCATGGCACTGCCCACCAGCACTCAGAGCCCTCTGAGCACTGCTCTGGCTCCTCCTGCCTGTTGGCTCTACGTGTGCCAGCAGAGAAAGCCTCAGAAACATATAACCTGAACTGTCCCCTCTGTCCCCTTGAGTTTTATCCCAGATACAGATTAGAAAGCTACCTCAGCAAACGAGAGAAGAGCAAATGCAGCAACTGGCCCAAGCTCCTGGTGCAGCTGGGAACACCACCGAGGGTCTGTCTGCCAGAATGCCAGTCCAGACAGCATCCACCAAACCCACACCCCACGCTGCAGCATCACCCAGACAGGGCCCCTGAGAGCCCCCTCTCACACGCATGGGCTCCCCCAGAACAACCCCTCTATGCCCTGGACAGCATCCCAGCTGAGCAAGAGACCTCTGTGTCTGGCACCAAGTCTGCTCAGCAGCCCCAGCTCAGCCCTGGCTCACAGAGGTGTCATTGCTGCAGCAGGTGACCCCCACCCTGCAGAGCATGGCTGTGGTGCCACGGGCTGAGCTGGTGCCCCCAAAGTGTCCCCAAAGTGTCACGGGGATGGCACTGGGAACAGGCTGGGAGCAGCTGCTCCAGCAGCAGCCAGGGCACTCGGGGGCTATGGCTGGGCAGTGCCAACATGCACCTCATCATGAGACGTGCTGCTTCCTTCTAAAATTACTCAATTGAAAATGTACCTGTTTTGCTCTATTTAATCCTCTCCATTACCAGCTGCCGGTTTTAGGTCAGTCCCTCTTCAATGAATTAAAAATAACTTTGTGTGCTGCAGTGAGGCGTTTTTCAGACATGATCTAATGCCTCAGCCTGTGAGCAGGGCTGTGGTCTGAGACACCAGGGCCAGGCACCACAGACACCCTTGTGCCCCCAGCCCAGCCCCCATTTACACTGCCCCCACAGAGAAGGGGCTTTCATGCCCACAGATCCCCCAGACCTGCTGTTTACTCATGCCCATCATCAGGACTTCAGGCAAGGATACAAACAAAGCTGGCTAACTACACCTTTCATATGTTAAAAAAATACCCTAAATATTAAAAAGCCCTCTTGTGAGTAGAAGTATCCAACCCAAGCCCAAATCCACCCCAGCTGACAGAAGGATCATGCCCCCAGCACCCACGGTCTGGGCACTGGCTCTTTCCCTGGTGTGCCTGGGCAGTAACAGCAGCCTGGCACAGCAGAACACCCGAGGGCAGCTGGAGCAGTCCCACGGAGGTGCCAGCTCAGGAGCACAGAGCGGCAGCAGCTCCTTTCCAGAGGTGTCTCTGAGCAGACCAGGGGTGGGTCATGGCTGCTGCACACCCCACCTGCTGCCCTCGAGAGACAGACAGGGTGGTTACTAATGAAAATGCACATGTATTCGTCTGGAGGTGATCAATAATTTATGCCCATTTCTCCTAAGGTTCCTTCCGCAGTTTTGTGACAACAGAAAGGAAAAAACCTTGCCTCTTTTTTGCTTTTTCATTTCCTTCATCACCTCCTACACACTCAGTGCCCCAATGCGGGAATTTAAAGCAAACAGTTTCCATGGAGACCCAGCCCGCCGTCCTCCCTCCCATCCTCCCTTCCCTCGGCATCTCCGTGCCTGCATGCTCTCATGCTAAAAATATCCAAGATGGGATTTGATTTCCGCCGTAGCGATACAGTTTTATCAGAAAAATGGCAAATTTACAACACACCCCCCTCCCCCTCTCCCAGCGTGGAGGAAGGCATGCTCTCTGCCAGGAACAGGGAATGAATCTGTTATTAAAAAGAGAGAAGATAAACTAGGGAAGCTGCAGTCGGTGCTGAGCCCTGGGTCCCTGGAGCAGCCCGATCTGCAGCAGGGAGCTGCCCACACAGCACCCCTCTCCTTCTGCCCCCCAGGGCAGGGGCCTGGGTGTGGCATCCCTGCTCCTGGAGCATCCCAAGCACCCTGCCCTCCTCCCAAAGCATTCCAGGCACATCATCCCTGCTCCTGGCACATCCCATCTGCTCCAGCTGCAGCAGCAGCTCCAGGCAGAAGGGCCCTGGTCCTGCCTGTCCTGGTGGGGAGGCCACAGACAGCACACCTGTCCCAACACCTGTGCCAGGAGCACGTGGCCGCAGTGGACACAGGGTGATGCCCCTGGCCACAGCAGTGCAGCCACTCCATGGTGGCAGGGACAGCCCTGGACTCAAACCCACTGGCAGAGGGTGCCCCCAGCCCTCCCAGGGGCTCTGCCTGCTGCCTGCTCTCCCAGTGGAACACGCTCCTTTGGGTGAGAAGTGAGAGGCAGGCCTGTGATCACACACAATCATGGAAGCATTTTGGTGGGAAAACCCTCTGAAATCAAATCCAACCATTCCCCCAGCACTGTCAAGGTCACCACTAACCCATGTCCCCAAGTGCCACATCTACACATCTGTTCCCTCCCTCTAGGGACGGTGACTCCGTCACTGCAGCCTATGCCAAGGCTGGTCAGCCCTTTCAGGAAAGGAATTTTTTCTAATATCCAAACTAAACCTCCCTTGGTGCAACCAGAAGCTGTTCCCTCCCTTCCTGGTCCTGGGAGCACAGCCCGACCCCCCGGCTGTCCCCTCCTGTCAGGAGCTGTGCAGAGCCACCAGGGCCCCCTGAGCCTCCTCTGCTCCAGGCTGAGCCCCTTTCCCAGCTGCTCCTCATCAGACTTGTGCTCCAAACCCTTCCACAGCCCCAGTGCTCTCCCACAGCCACGTCCAGCCCCAGGATCTCTCCTGATGACACCAATTCCTTCCCCAGACAGGACTCTGCATTTCTGGGGCAGCCCGTGCCTCCCCTGCCCACTGAGCTCTGCCCCCAGGGCTGGGGACAGGGACAGGAGGGCTGTGGGGGTCTGGGCAGGGCGGCTCTGGACACTCTGCTCCCTGCACTGTGTGTGTAAATCACTGCGTGCACAGCACCACACACAAAGCCTCCAGCTGCAGACGATAATAAATTGGGAAGCACCATAAATAACAGCAAACCAGGCTGCCAAAGGAAGGATTTAGGTCATTCAAATCCCAGGCTATGAGTTGCCAAATGGAGTTTAATACTGATAAGTGTGGGGTAATAACTCACCACAACCACATCCCTCATCCCCCATTAGACCCCTCAAGGGAGTGGTGGCTGCAGGGCTTTGCCCAGGAGATCGGGGGATGGAGAGGTGACCCTGACTGGGAGCACACCCAGCCGTGGCACGATGGCCACTCCCTGACTCTGCTCGCCCACGAGGGGGAAAGCCAGCGGGACAACCACGGGTCCTATTAACTGAGAACAAAACCTACACCCGAAACCACTCGGGGCAAAGAAAAGCAAAGAGGTAATGAAAAATTAGGAGGCTTATGGAGGCAACGTCTGGTAATGGGAGAGCCAGAGCACGAGTCCACCCCCAGATCCCCTGTGGAGGTCTCAGTGCATCCCACCATGCCATGGCAGGAGATGGACCCTAAGCTCAGAAAGGCGTTTTGAGAAGGGCACAAACGTTAAAATTACAACTGACTAATGCAGCCAAATCCTCAGCCTCTCAAGGGGGACTCCCAGGTCTGACCCTCAGTGGCAGGCTGTGGGTCTTGCTTTGCTCAGAAAATGGTGAGACTCTACATTTCAGTGTTTAAAAGAGACCTCTTTGGTCTCCCTTGCTGTCTGCCGCTCTTAGAACAAACAAAAAAAGAGCTAGCAAAGTGTTTACCTACCAGTGCTCAGGCCTGGACACTGCAAGGCACCCTGAAGGAACCAGGACCTTCTGTCCCCTCTGTCAGGTCAGATTTAACCCAGCAGGGCTGCAGCAGAGCTGGACCCTCAGCCCCCAGCTCAGCAGAGCATCCAAAGACTGGAATGCAACTCTCTTCCCTGCCCATGAAAAAATATCAGAGAGGAACTAAAACCAGGGGCACTTCAAGGCCCCTCAGGTACAGAAAGGGCCGGCTAAAGAGGAAGAAACCCTGGGCAAGGCCATGGAGGTGAGGGGACAAGGAACTGGCATCCAAGTCCCACCAGAGCAGGGCTGGGTACAACATGCAGGGGCAGTGTGGGGAGCCTGGGCCATCAATCCTGCCCCAAACTGTGTGGTCCACAGCAGGGGGGTGTGTGAGGTGGGAGGGCAGAGGACAGCAGAGGTTAAACTGCAATCTAATGGCATGCAAAATCACATGTGATTGATTGGCATCGATTATCCTGATCACCTGCTGAGGTGAATCATAGCCTGGGAAACAGAAATCAATTCCACTGCATTAAGCCCAGTAAGGATCCAGAGCATCAGCAAAATGCCCTGGAACACCACAGCTTGCTGACACCACCAAGTAAGCCACAGCATGGCACAGCAAGCCATGGCATGGCATGGCATGGCATGGCATGGCAGAACACCTGCCCAACCCCTTGATCCCAGTCAGGCCAGGGCAGTGGGGAGGGAGGGGTGGGCTCAGTGGAAAAGCACCCAGCCTGAGGAGCTCCCAGCCGGGGGCAGGCCCTCCCCTCTGCCCATGACGAGGGCTGTTCCTGCAGGGATGGGGCTGGGGTCCTGGCTCACGTGGGACCCCCCAGTACCTCGGGCATGGCTGGACCCTGCTGAGCTCTGCTGGCTGGGTACAGCTCTGGGTACAGCTCCTCATCACAACAACATGATGCTGCAGAGCTATCAACAGCTGCTCCTCTTCCCCGAAATGGAATAACACTCCTAGATTGAACAGCTAAAAATACTGGCACATTCCAAAATTCTCTGCCCTTGTTACAGCAAAGAGGAATTTCGTGCTACCCAACCTAGATGAAAGAAACTCCCATCTGGCAGCAGCCCTTGTGTCACTCAGCGTCCCCCACCAAACCAAGGCGCCTGTTCCAGAATGCCAGCCTGCAAGAATGTGATTTTACATCACTCCACCATCCTGGCCAGGTGTAATTTACTGGAACTGCTGGAAAGGAGAGTTCAGGAGGAAATAACGTCAGGGAAGGGCTCAGCACAGAAACTCCCAGGGAGCAGAGGCTCTCAGGCCCCCAGGTGCCCAGGGCAAGGACATGACAGGAGTGGGGCAAGCGCTGCTCCAGAGCCCAGTGCACCAGCAGAGACCATGCAATGGGTTGGGTCATGGACAGCAGCAGAATGATGAAACAGAAAGGAAAGGGAAGGGAAGGGAAGGGCATCTTTCAGGCACAGCCACAACTCAGCCCATCTGAGCAGGTGAACAGAGGGAAGCAGAGCAGCAGAGCTGCCTTTGGCCCAGCTGCCCTGGCCCCTGCCCCATCCAGCACCCATGCCTGCCCACCAGTCCTGATGCACAGTCCTGATCAAGATGCACAACTCATTAGCTCTTGGATTAATGGCAATTTTTAATTTATCAGGCTATGAACACCTTATTAAGCTGTTACACATCACACCTGTGGTGGCAGAACAGCCCGTAAATCAAGACAATTAGCCCAGGACCCAGGAGTCTCTCTGCCAGTGCAAATAACCCTGACTTTGTGAGGAAAACCAGCAGCTGCTCTAGGGTGCCCCAGAACAGCCTGCAGCCCGACCAGTCAGCCCCCACACGGCCCAGCCCTGGGCGGGTGGGAGAGGCTCTCAGTGCTGCCTCAGTGAACAGCCCAGGCTGTGGCAGGACAGACCCTCTGCACAAACACCTGAGACAACCACAAACCATGGTCTACACAGCACAGCAACTTCGTCTAAGAAATCACAGAATACTCTGAGTTGGAAGGGATCCGCAAGGGTCATTGGGTCCATCACTCACGTGCGTGTCCCATACAGACACTGGACTCACAATTGGCATTATTTGCACCATGCTCTAACCAACTGAGCTAATCTTAGGGGCTTAAAAGAAAACTGACTGAGAGCTGGGCCGTAATTGAAACCCACAGTTTCCTGAATTATTTTTTTCTCTATTTGCAATTCTTTTCTGCATTATTCATCTTGCACACACACGTGGGCACATCAGGGCAGCCCTCTGTGACTCCCAGTGTTCCCAGGGCTGGGGTCAGAGCACAGCACTGGGGCAGTGACCCAGGCTGGCAGCAGCCTGCCCTCCTGCACTCACTGCCTGTGCTGGCTCACACTGCCAGAGCATTCCGGGCAACTCATCCAACTGCTCTGTCCCTTGGCTCACTGCAGGATTTAGCTGCCATCCCTGTGCCAAGAGGCTTAGCTGCACAGCAGACACAACCTCCTCAAAATGGCTGATTTGGGCTCAGGAATAGTGATGGAAAATCCAAGTCCATCTGCAAAATACACCCTTAAAAAAAATGAGACTTTGTAAAAAGCAGCTGAGCCTTGATCAAGTCCTCCACCCTTTCCACATTAAAACCTTTAAAAACTCCAGTGATTTCTGCCACAGAACTGTCTGGGCACTTGTCATGCTTGGGCATAAAGGCATAAGCAACGCACAAAGTGGCCTGGTTCCAAAATACCTTCTGAAAACCCATGATTTCCAGGGACATCACTGGTTGCTGAAAACCTGAACATCTGACACAGGAAGATACTCAGAGATGGTAACAATACTGAGCTCTTACTATTTACAAGATCTTTATCTGCAGCAGGAACACAAAAGCTGCTTTTACCAAAGGGTAACCTGTGCTGAGCACTGCAGCACCTGTGCTGACCCTCAGCACACACCTGTGTCCTGGGGATGCTGCCTTGCAGACCCAGGGAACTCTCAGTGCACAGCCCTGCATTAGACTCTTACAGACAAGGGGTCGGTGTGCAGACACTGGGATGGATGCCTTCCAACACACTTCATGTGCCATGCAGTCTGTCTTTCTGGTCATCTTGCTGCAGCCATCTGTTAGCTGATCAGCAAAAATTATTGACTGAAAAAAAATTGTTGAAAAATTTTAATTAGAAGTACCCAAATGTCAGCTGAGTGAGTAAAATTCAGAAGCAGCGATCTTTGCTCTCACATAGAGCAGCTATTTTCAGCTTACAACCCAATTTTGTTACCATCTTGCTCTGATGTCATTCTCTGTCACATTATTCCAGTTTGGTGCCCCTGGAACAAGCCCTTGGCTGAACATGGGAGGCACAGCATGCACCTGCTGCGACAGGAGCTTCTCACAGAAACCTGGCCCGGGGCTCCACAGAGGATCACAAAACACATTGCACACTGGAGACCCCAGGGATGGGCAAGCCTGGGCACAGGGTGGCTGAATGAGCTGCCTGCAGGTGGATCAGCCTGGGAGCAGCACCAGGACAGAAACACAGCTGGGTCAGCAGTGAGAAACAATGGGTCTGGCACTTGAAGGGGAATGGGGGGAGGCAAATGGGGAATGTGGCTGATGGAACAGAAACACCTTCTGCGTGGGAAACTGACCCTTCCCTGCCATAATCCACCTCTCTGCAGCGAGCACCCACAGCAGCCATGCCCATCAGAGTGGTGGCATTTGAAAAAATGTTCTTAACGCTCCAATTCCAATTCTACAGGAAAGCAAACACACCGACACTGTGCAGACAGTCCCTGCTGCGCAGATGTGAATTTAATCAGCCAAAGATGGCTTAATCCAGCATCTGGGGCTGTACTGAGTAAGGTGGCAGCACAAGAGGACTGGGGCAGGCAGTGCCACCCAGAGCACCAGGCTGTGCCACCCCCACCTCAGCACCCACGTCTGGGCAGACAGGATATTTCAAACTGACACCAGCCACCACAGAGCTCCCCAGCAGCATCTCCCCTGCCCCTGCCCCAGCCAGTCCCAGAGCCCACAGACCCCTCTCTGGGAGGTGGCATGGCCTGTTAGCACACCCCATTGCCCTCCTGGTGCCTTCAGGAGCCAGTGCCACTCAGGGTCCTCCCTCCGGGATGTGCCCCTTTCCCAGAGAGCCAAAGATGCCTGTGGCAGGTGGCCACTGTCAGGTTCTGCCTCCACACGTGGCTCAAGGCCACTGCTGGCCACTGCCAGCCCTCCTTGCTGGGGCACAAACCCTTCACAAGGCTCTGGAGGAGCTCACGGTACCCCAGAGCCCTGCATGGGGCCAGACCACAACACGCGCTTGATCTGCTCCCTCTAAAACCCATCGCAAACTAAATTTTCTGCCGACTTTAACATTTCTTCCCATGGAAGACAGATGTCTGTGCCATCATTTTCAATCTGCTCCTGGAAGAGCTTGTCTCAAGACATTTTCCTTGCAGTATTTTAATTAAACTTTCTTTCTTTCAATTTAGTTGGGTTCATTAAGTGATGTCCTGAGCCGCTGAAATGAATTGCTTAAAAGTGATTTGTGCAGCAGTTTGAAGGAGCAGATTGCAGCTATAAATGAGCCTGTCTTTGAACTTTACAAGTTTTGCCACTTGGGCTGCAGAAAGCACCCAAATGCCTCAAGTACCTGGGGAAGGCCCAAGGTCTCTGTGGGCAAGGCAGCATTCCTGGCTCCTGCTGGTAAGTTACAGAGAGTGAAAAACACTTGTTTATAAACTGCAAGTGTAAATAACAAATATTTCTGCTTGAAAAATAACAAATTTCATATATACAGCTATCTTCAGTGGAAACAAAACCCTTGTTTATTACAGGAAATAAATTCTGGGATGTTAGAGGCTTCCAAATAGAAGCATGGACGGTCACTAGATCCAGTGAAAACTCTCTTCCCATCAGATGGGATTTAATTATGTTGATTCTGACAGACAATTAAAAGTCTTTGCTGGAAGCTCTTTTTCTGGTGTCAGGGCTGTATCATTGAAGCCAAACATGGTGCTTCCCCAGGCAGGATCCGTGGAAAATATTTTTGACAAAACTGTTGGGCTGAGATAATATTGACATTGTTCATCCACCACAGTGCAGGGACCAGAGCTGGAGCTGAACCTGGCTGATCCCAGCAAAGTCCTATCATCAACTCAGCCACACCCCAAAATCAGCTAGAGTGCATGGAAAAGGGATTATTCTGTTCTCAACAGGTGGCAAACACTGAGACAAGGCAGAGGCACACAGAGGCCAGGCAAGGCAGGAAGCTGTCATCTGCCCAGACGTGGCAGCTCTGCCAGCAGCTCCACAGCCAGGGCAGCTCCACAGCCTGGGCAGCTCCACCAGCAGCTCCACAGCCTGGGCAGCTCCACAGCCTGGGCAGCTCCACAGCCTGGGCAGCTCCACAGCCAGGGCAGCACACTCTGGAGCACCCACTGCTCAGTCACACACAGCTTTAGCTTAGAGCTCCCCACCCAAACACAGCCTCACCCATGCACATCAACCTCCCGGGACTCCAAATGCCACTACCAGCCCAGCCGGGCCTCTGCAAGCCTGGTGGTGTCCTGGAACACTGAAGGGTTTGGGACAACCTCTGCTACACAGAGAGGTTATACAGACTGGAAATATCCTGTCTGACCATGGTACCAGTGCCATGGTCGCCCCACCTCGGGGGGCACGGAGCAGCATCCCCACACTGCATTTGACACCAGCTCACACCTGGTGGTGGAGCAGCACTTCCAGCAGTTCCACAGGTGACATGCTGCCCCTGCAGCATCCTCCTCACACAGGCACAGCCAGACCAGCCCCGTCTGCGTCCCTCCACCATGCAGGGAAGGGAGAGCTGGGGAACGTGAGCTGGTCTCATATCCCAGAGCAGCGCTCGGGGCAGGTCAGTCACTGCCACTGCCACTGTGACGAGGCAGTGCTTCATCCCAGGGATGGGGAGCACTGCCCAGGGCACGAGGAGCAGCATCACTTCTGCAAACAGCCACCACAGCAAGAGCAGCTGCGGGACGCTCAACACGGCTGCAGTCCCTGCCCGTGCGCCCAGGTGTGTGCTGGGTGAGGGCGTGGATTTTAACGGTTCTGCTGGAGAGCTGCTTCCCGTTCTGACTGAAATCTAGGCATTATTTAATTCAAAACAGAAAACAAGCTGCACTGTGGGCTGTGAGCAAGTTTGGGCTTCATTCAGAAGGGGAAAAAGTGAAAATACTAATTAACCCCAGTTGTTGGAAGAACCCCTGCAGAAACATTATTCAGAATGGGTCACAAATCATAAAATAATAATAATAAAAAAAGCCACAATGCTCTGGGGACATTAAGCGATTATGGAGAGTTGTTATTTGGCTGATTTTCACACTTCATTAGCATGTGCATAATTTAACAAGTGAACGTGCTGAGGGCTGGCAACACATAAGAGCCACTTTCTTGAAACATGAACTGTAAATTGGGACACCATAGTTAGGGGGTTTGTTTTAAATCATGAGGGAAAATCAATTCCAGGCCTTCAGCAGAAGAAATGGATGTTCAGGGACCACAGGCCAAGCAGACAGGTGCCATGGGAAGGTAGCTGCTCTTCTGGACACGGCCCAAAGAGCCCAGCTTCACATGGCTGGGAGCCGTCTGAAAGCCATTTAACACAGAATTAGTTAAATCTGGATAAAAACAACACAGTGAATCTGTGACCTTCTACTGCTCCCACTTGTCTGGCACTCACCACAGAGCAGTGGGGACAGCACTGAAGCAGAGGGTGGACAGACTTTGGGAGTTACCATCAGAACAGGCAACCTTCCAGCACACTGATTCCCCTTCCAGCAGGGAGAAAGGAGGGCAGGAAACAAAGGGGATTTATCAGTACCAAGATGGCCACATCAATCACATGGAAGGGGCAGTGCCAGGACAAACCAGGGGCCCGGGGCCCCAGGCTGCTGCCAGCCCTCCTTCAGGCCACAGAGGCTGAGAGCCCACGGCCATCCCACCCAGGGGCTGTGACACGGGGGACTGACGGCTCCACAGCCACCAGCCAGGGACAAGGACAGTCTGGCCCAGCACCCAGGGCACATGCTGTCCCCTGCAGGGCTCCCACAGCACCTAACACGGCAGGCACAGGAGTCCAGCACAAGGAGACCTGTGAGCTCAAGGCAAAGGGATGATTCAGATGAGAGAGAGACAAGGCCTTTGCAAGAAAAAAAAAAAAAAACTCTTGCTCCTTTTGCCCACAGTATGTGGCATCCACATCTCTAACTACTGCTCCAGATTGTGATTTCCCCATATTTTAACAGAGATTCTGTTTATGAAACTGCAAGAGGATTTAGTACTTATGAATAATGCCATGAGGTCTGGGAGATGTTTCTTTATATGATTAACTGACCATAGGCCATTTGTTTTACAACAAAGAGGTTCAATGATCCGTGCACGCTGATTTATTCAGCCTCCATCTGATGCAGTGGCTGACATCTTCCTGGTACCCATATCTGCACAATGATGGGAGGAATGCAGAGCACGAGAGCCTCTGCCCAGTGCTCTGCATGCCAGTCCATCAGCTGGGGCAGAACCGATGGGCAGGAGCCCCAGATCCTGGTAGGGGAACCCAGCTGCCATACCAGGTTTCACAGTGAAGCAGGCCAGGGTTCCGCTTTCGAGCTCTCACTAACACTCTCCTCACTGGGGCATGGCTGCATGTTTCACCCACATTTCTGATTTCAGATACAATATTTGCAGCAAAGATAAGGGGTACTACAAAATAAACTAGGGGAATTGATATTAGCCCAGTCCTTCTGGGCGCCATTGACGCTGTTTGCTGATGAAATACTGCTGCACTGAAACAGAGTGTGAGAACTGGCAAGGGGATTTCACTCTGAATAGAAGTGGAACTGACAAATGTAGTATAATTGTCCAAATTGAACAGCTGATGGCAAGTACCTGGCATCCTCCTGGTACCACATACTTTCTCTCCAGAAGCGCTCCTGCATTCCAGGAAAGGAAGCTGGGAACGTTACCTTCCTTCTGAATTTGGCTCTTAATAATTGAACAAGAAATTATATGGCCACAGAAGAAGTCTGAGTTTCTGCATCCAATGAAACACAGCAATGCCTGGTTGGCACTTCACGTTGTTTTGTTTTGCTGCACATAAATAATGAGGAGGGAGGATGCAGTACTTTGAAGTTGAACTTTGGAGTATGAGCAAAGCTACAGTGAGAGTAATAAATCATGCAAAACTATTTGTGCTTGGAATATTAATGTTTCAAGATGATGCAAACAGGCACTTTTTAAACCTCTTCTAAAAACCCAAAGAAGCCTTGGGACCAAACCATATGGTTTAAGTCAGTGGCCTATAGCAAGCTTAATGCTTCTGCCAGCCAGCAAGGATTTGGGCAATTAGTTTAATAATGTGTTTATGTAAACAAAGAGAAAAAAAGTTGGGGAAAGTCTCATCCATTTCTTTCTGCCAAACTTACTGAGCATCATCAAATAGAGAAAATGCAAATCTAAAAAACTTTAAAACCCAACAAAGCCCCAACCAGCCCCAGCACCCTGACAAGGAGAAGTGGTGATCCCATCACATATACAGGGCTCGGTGGTGTCTTACCAGAGTCATGAGGAACGGGCAAAATTGTCCCTTCCAACCTCAGGAGTCTATGGAACCTCAAGCAGAAAACTACCATATCCCTTACAGTTTATTACTATATATCCCTGACTCAGGACAAGGAATATCTAATTATCCCAATTGCTTCTGCTTTGGGAATGGGCCCTTTACACTTGGATAAAGGTGCCTATAAACAGCAGCATTTCTGCCTGCTCAGGCTGCGGGTCAGGTTTTATATGCTCTGAGAAGATTAACTTTATTCTTAGTGAAGAATTTAATTACAGGAAGCGATTAGCCAAGTGCTCCCAGTCAATACAGATGCAGTACAAGCTGTGCCAGGGTGGGCACCTTTGCTCCTGGGCAGGAAGTCGAGAAACACTGACACTATTGCAAAGCCATTTGGGTTTCAAGTGACACCAGCCAGACCGGGATCTCCACAGGCCAATTACAACATGCTGACTTAAGCAACATTCAGCAGGGCTGGGAAACCAATAAAAAGACAGCAGGAGACTGAAAGCCCATTTTAAAATGCAGGAAAACAACAGTTTATAGGCTTGTTTTCTAATTGCAACACTGCAAAAATCAATGGCTTTTGAAAAGTAGAAGAAACACAGAAAACTGCTTTCAAACTCTGCTAGTCAGAAAACAGCACTTGCTGATAAATGTAACTGTTTTCTCTGTCTTTTGGAGGACAGGACAAAAGAATGCCTTGAATATTTGCCATCTCCTGTAACCCTTTCCACTGCATGTTAATAACTGCAGCTATTCACTAAGCAAGAAAAAACTGTAATTAAATATACCTAAAATAGCCTTCCAACCTCCAAATAGCACTGCCAAGGACTAACAAAGGCTAAACCCAGCAAGCCAGCCCAGCTCCTGTTAGCAGGCTGACACGGGAGGCAGCGATGGTGGGAGCACAGAGAGTGTGCACTGAGCACCCAACGGGGACAGCTCTCCAGGATGATATCATGGTGCATTTTTATACTGCTAATTACCACCCACACCTCCTCCCAGGCCTGCATGTGCACTGAGAAGGTACTGGCTGGACCCACTACTCATCAGACCACCAGCCCAGCAGCTGCTGCCCTGAGCCTGACACACAGGTTTCCCAGGGGGCTGCTTTCATTTGAAGGCCTGAGACTGCATATGCAGAGGAAAAAACCCTTTTTCTGGCAAACCCTAGTCCTCTGATTTCATCACCTCATCAATAACTTTGCACATTGTCAGAAACAGATGGCAGGGAAAGAAAGAGGTTTGGTGAAGCAGCAGCTATCAGGAGATCAAGAATGAAGTGCCTCCCAAGTCTGGAATTCTGCTGTATGCTGGTACCTCAAACCAGGGCACGGCTCCTCCCTGGAGCCAGGAGAATCACTCCCAGCCAGGGAAGTGAAAAGCACATATTCCTCAGCCTGGCTGCACCACCACTGTGGGACGGAGCACTGCAAAGCAGAGCTGGTGTTGTAGTGCCCTGATGGAGAGGAGGGCTGGCACTGGCCACGCTCACTGCTGTGGGCACTCCCCAGGGCCAAGCCACAGCCTACAAACACACCAAAGAAGTGGGCAAGATGCTTTGCCTGTCCCCAGCAAATGCTGAGCCAGGGCAAGACAAACACTTCCTGCAGATGGGAACATGAGCATTCCTGCTGAAATGAATCCCTCCAGAACACGCAAGGCACGGTAAAATGAGTCTGAAAACAGCCTCACAGCTTCCTTTCTCAAGAGAAAGCAGAGCCCTCTTAATTAAAGAAACCAAGCCTGTAAGAATAATACTCCAAAGCCCCTCTGGTTGCCCAGGCTGCTTGTGTCCCTGGCAAAGGCAAACACACCAGACATGAGCACAATTTGGAGCAATTTCTGGCAGTTCTGTGCAGAATCTTTCCTCCTGCACCAGGAGGAGGGCTCTGGCTCACCCTGCCCCACTCTCCTGCTGCTCCCACTTCAGCAGATCCATGGCTGGACCCACTTGCCCCATGAGAACCTGGGGAGCTGGGAAGGGGCAGGGATGAGTGAAAGAAAAAGGCAAGAGCCATGATTCCAAGCCCAGCAAGCAGAAGGCTCCCTAGAGGTGGTGACAAGTGTGAGAGTGTGTGTGTGTGTGTGCAGCCAAGCACACAGGCATGCACAGCAGCAAGTGCAGACACAACGGCCCACAGCCATACGGGCTCTTCAATTCACAACTGCCCATCCCTGAGAAAAGGGGTCCCCAAAATGCTTGTGAGCATTCCTCCACCCTTCTGCCTCCTCCACAGGTAGAATACCCCATCAGAAAGGGGGAGATGTCATCTGCCTCCCTGAGAGAGAGCCTTGGTGCAAAGAGGAGCCCTTGCACTGGCGCTGGTTTTGGCTGTTCAAGGAGGTGGTAGGATAGGTGGTAAGTCAAAGTCCTCAAAAGACAACATCCTTCTGCAACACAGACGTGTAGAACCACAGTCCTCCCATCCCTGAAAAGCACACAGGATACTGGGATCACACAGCCAGAGATGTCAGGGACAGGATCTCACAGCGGTATTGAGCAGACACAGCACCACGGCTGTGTCCATCATCAGCCAGGGCAAGGGAACATGTGGGTCGGGATCTACAGGCCATGACACTCCCAGGCAACCTTCACATGGAAACTGACAGCAGCGTTTGACCCTGAGAGCCCAACTTAGAGCAGGGCTAATTGCATTAAGGACCACACAGTGTATTGCTTTATTTGTAATGAGTTTTAGGCTTCAGGAGCTGAGAATCCCATCTGCAAGAACAGACTGTTGCAGGATTCATCTATTAATAGCCCCTGGTACACACTTCCAGCTGAGGGACACAAGGAGGGAGGAGACAACCAGATGGAGATAATGCATTAGGGTGACACAAAGCCAAAAAAAGGACGATCCACTTCCCCACATCCTCACACACATCTCAGGCTTGCAGCAGGGAGCAAATGAAGTGTCACATGTGATTAACTCATAAACATCCTAATTAGAAAGTTCTTACATTCGATCAAATGTCCAAATATGACAAGACTTCAGTGTCCTCCCCAGAGCCCCATACAGACGAGGAAACAGGTCAGACTTCAGCTCCAACTTCAAAGCAAGACCCATGCCCAGCCTGGCATCTGTAAGATCCTGTTTATGAAGTGCTTTGAGAGCTGTTAGTGGAGGTGTGTTGGATGAGAACCAAGAGCTGCTCTTCTCCCTTCTATGCTACACCCAGCTGGAATTCTCAAGGGCCTGACTCAGGCTGACCTCCAAACCAGCCTGTCAGCAGAAACTGATGATGAGGAACTCTGACCATCTAAAGATCCATGGAAGACATGGATTCAGCCTCACTGTCACCAGAAACAGCCCCAGCTACAGGGTAATCTCCGCACAGCATCATCTTCACAATCTTGGGTGAATTCGACCATTTAGTGCCACAGGTACTGATGTCTGACTTTGTCTTTATGCCCAATGTTTTTCTGTCTGATGACTTCCATACAAAAACTGAGTACCCTGTTATAGCTGGAGTTGCTCCATCAGTAACACCTCGCTGCTGTACATTGCAGGGCTCCTAATGAAAAATGTTACATCAAGTTGCCAAAAGACAGTATGAAACAGGAACCACAGCCAGGTCTCTGCTGCAGGAGAGCTTGTGCCAAGCTCTACAGGGGTAGAGGGGCTTCCCTCAGGTACCCCCCGGGTGCCAGCAGCATGACAGCCCATCAGCATGGGGTTTGCTCCATCACCATAACGCAGTTGCTAGCAGGAGTGCAGGGGCTGCCCACAGTGACTGTGCCTCCAGCCCCTGGCTGCTTTCTCTCAACGCAAAGAACACAGCAGAAGCACAGCTCACGGCTCAGAGCACGGCTGAGCAAAGCCAGTAAAGCTCCTGGGACTCACAAGGGCAAGCAGGGTCCCATCACTGCAGGGCTCCAGCCACGACCTACAGATAGACATCGTGCTGGGTCTGGTGGCTGCACGAACCCCCAGACCAGAGCCCTCAACTAAGGCCAGGGTGGAAAACCACCATCACCAAAACTTAGCCAAAACTCAACAGTTTGTCACTGCTGAGAGGGGCAGGTCCCTGTTTGCTCTGGTGCCTTCAAACAGAGCAATTCTGTAGAAGGAAACTGCTGCAGAGACGCTTGTGAAGACTCTGGTGGTACTCTGGCTTCTGCCAAGAAATCAGGCAAACAACCAGACTGCCCCTGGATCCCTGCATGACTCGTGTCCTCCAGCTGGGAGTGTTACCCGAACAGGTCTGCCCAAGCAGAGGCAATCACAGGCAGGCATCTGGCACACCATTCCTGCTAGCCAGAAATGTTCAATGGGAAACCAGTTACAAAGCAACATTGCTCACGCTGTTATTATAATTAAGAATCTGTCAGCCTGCTGAAACGAAGGCCAAGTTTATTTAGGGATTGTGAGGGAGGGCTCTCCAAAGCAGCCTCTCTAATTCTCTCTTTTCCATTCCCCAGATCCCACAGAGATGCATGTTTCCACGGACAACTTGCCAGCTGAGGCTGGAGCAACCTCCACCAGTGCTGACATCTAACCTCCAGCAGCAGACCCCGTCTCCTGCTCCAAAACAGCAAGTGCAAGGGTCCCCCTAATCATTATAGGGGTTTCCAGTGGAACTAGGAACAGCAGGCATGTCCCATCCACAGGCAGGTATAGGTGGGTGAGCTGCCACTGGTGCTCCTCTTGCCCCAAGGGGCCATGCCGTGCACCTCACCTTCAGGACAGCACCTCAGGGATCTGCAGAGCAGGACCCCAGGGATGCAAAGCTTGTTTGCTTGGGACTCCATGCTGGCTGAACAGCCTCCCACCCGCACATCCAGACACTGCAGGTCTCCAGGCACCTTTCAAAGGGCTCCAGTGCCCCTGGAGCACCAGGCGTGAGATGGGCACTCTTCCTGGCAGTAGGTGAGTGCAGCAGCTGCCCCACAAACATGCCAGAACAAACACCCAGTGATGTGCACTGCGTGAATTTAATGTAGGAGCCAGGTGTTAAACGAGCTACAGCCTCTCCAACACTGGTCAGCATCTAGCACCATCAGTCTGATCTCTGTGGTGAGACAGAATTAAGGGCTGCCCCTGCACTCCCTGACCTGGGCCCCTTCTCGCTCAGTAAAATTGACTCAGCCTGCAAGGGAAGGGATCTGTTACCCCTGCTCCCCAGCTGCCAGGCTGCTGCAGGAATGGGCAGTCAGGCACTGCACATGGTGTTTGGTTAATGCCTGCACTCCTCAGGTAAGCTGCTGCTCCCCAGGGTCCAAGCACCTTGCCCTTACTCACAGAGCTAACAAGGGCAATGCCAGGAAATGCCAGAGAACTCGGCACCGAGGCTGCACTGTTCATTTCAGGGGTACCTGGTGACACAGCAGCACACGGGTAGGGGCCCAAGCGCTGCCCCCAGCTCTGCCAAGGCAGCCAGGGGCAGCACCACCACTGTAACACAGCTGCAGCAAGCAGGGGACTCCCAGAACACCAGTCTGGAGCTGGCTGACCATCACTGAGCGCTCCTGTGGCACAGCATTGCTCCATCCCCAACAGCAGTCAGGGTGCCAGGGCAGGGTGAGAGCAGGGCAGGACCACAAGGGCACTGACTGAGGAGCCACACCAGCTCAGGTCACACATCAAATCACAACTGAGACACATCTCTCTCACCATGAGCCTGCTATCAGCCGATGAGGACCCAGATGTCAAGAATGAAAACACCAAGATGAAACTTTAAAAATGCATTGGTCTTCCAAAGTCTAAAACACCTTGAAAGTGAGCACATTTAGGGAGCCCAGCTGGTGTGGCTGTGTTGGGCTGGGTTCACTGAAGCCACAGCTGAACCAGGAGCCATTTCGGGGTAGGGGGCTTTCCCCACTGTTGCACATCTCAGCGAGCTCGTTATCAGCATTTGGAGAGGTTCAGCTTTGATACCCCTCGCACTAAAATGAGTTGCAGATCAAACCAGACAGTCAACAGAATTTTTAAATTAAACTACAAAATTATTTAAAATCCCCTTTGAGGACGTTATCACAGGGTTAACACCCACTCTTGGCTTCAGATAATACAGCGGCAATAAATGGTAATGTGCTCTATGAAACATGATTTATTTTTGCTGAGCAGGCTTGGTATTATAAATCTCAGCACTCTTAACATTTAAAGTTGTTATTCTAATGACAAAATAGACATGAGGGAGATAACAGTCTTTATCTCCATTAATGTTTTATTGTTGTTCAGAGAATATGGATATGGACTGATCCAAGCATAGGAAAATCACAGCAATTTGTTTGCACATTGGGGAAGCTGAGATAATGGTTGTGTTTTATGACCACACCAGGGAATCAGCTGAAATGCAGGACAGAGCAGATCAAAATGAGGGATTAATCGGCTGCTTTGGTTTCTGGTTTATATTCCAGTTACATTTCCATTCCCAGGACCTGCCTTAGCATGACATTAGAAGAGATGGTCCAACAGCTGACTTGTGGCACCCAAGGAAGTGAGGAAACAGGCTTTGAAGGAACAAAAAGGCTGCACAACAGTTCTGTGCAATGCAGACAAGCAGCACTGCCAGGGAGGCAGGATCCTTCTGGGCATTCAGCTGCCTGGAAGTGACTCTGCTCTCCCCGAGCCCGGCTGTCGGGCCCCTGCAGCTTCCTGTGGTGCCACAGCACAGAGCTCCTGACCTGCCTGGCATTTTACCTCCTTCCCAAGGTACACTGCACCTCAGAGGACCACAACACCCTCTGTAAGCTGAACCTGAAACAGCGAGCTGGAGCTGCAGTGAGGGCTGTGCTGCTGGAGGCTTAAGCAGATAAAAGCTGAAAACCAAAACAACAGAAACCCCAGACAAGCCACACAGCCACCTGCCCCATCCTGGGACCCCCTGGCCCAGACAGGGCAACCCTTTCCCCTCCAGAAATCAGGTGCATAATGCATCAGTGAAAAACATCAACCAGTGCTGCCCTCAATGAAGACACTGACTCCAACAGATCAATCACACCTTTTCTGGGAGCACGGCAGGCAGGTGAGCTGGGGACAGCATTCCTGAAAGCACACAAACAACACACCAATGTGCACACATCTGGCCTCCAGTGCCAAGTGCTGGGGCAGGTGGCCACGGTGGCATCTCACCCTTTCCCAGAGCACTGGGGCCAGGCCCAGGCCAGTCCCAGGTTCGCTGTGCCTCAGCTGCCCCTCTACAGGGCAGGGCAATTGCCAGCTCCCCAAGTCATGGGGATTTTGGGAGGGCTGCAAAGAGCTCAGGTGCCGCTGCCCAGGGCTGCCAGCTGCCCGGCAGTCACAGCAGCTCTGCACAGGGATGCTGAGGCGAGAACTCTGGGGGTCTTTTGGTCAGCTCCAGGCAGAGCAGCTGTACAGCAACCGCACTAGCACCGGCTGCCCGGAGCCCCGGTAGCTGCCTGGGCACTCCCCGCCGTGCCCGGAGCCCGGGGTGCCCCCGGCACTGCCCGGAGCCCCGGTCCGTGCTCCGGCACTGCCTCCCGGCACTGCCCAGCGCTCCCTGCCGTGCCCGAGCCCCGGGCCAGCCCTGCCCGCAGCTGGGGCTTTGTGCCGGCTCAGCACATCGCACAGCCGCCGTGGGGAGGAGCAGCGAGAAGCAGCCGCAATTTTTAAGCTGCCTGATCAGCATCCGGCCCGGTGCACACGCCTCGGCTCCGCTGCGTGCGCGGCTCAGCGGGGCTCACCTCCGCACCAGCCGACACGCACCTCTCACCGCGGCTGTGAGAGGCACCAGCTCAGGCAGCCACATTTCCGAGTGATCCAGCAGCTGGCACGCATATTCTCAAAGGACTTTTTCCACAAGCATTTATTCCCCCAGCCAATCACTAACAAGCAAGTCTGGACTCAATAATCTTGGAGGTCTTTTTCAACCTTAATGATTTTATGAATCTAAGCCTGCTGGTACGGGTACACCTCTGCTCCAGCTTGCAGAGTTAGGGAAGCTGATGATTACCTTGCCTGCCACGGCACTAAGCCCTTCCACCTACTGACCTTCCAGGCACCAGATCTCACCAGCTCTTTTGGGAGGAGGCATCAGGGGTTTGGCACAGCCCTGCAGACTCCTGCTCCCACAAGCAGAAGCAATCTGCTGGGTCAGATGAGGAGCATGCCCTAACCAGCATCCTGTCTCCAACAGACAACAGGTGATGCACAAACAGCAACCAGCAACTTTTCCACTAATATTCTCCTACCCTCTGCAATGTTCAGCTCAGGTGGCTCATGAACGAGAGGTGGTCTCTCTACATTTAGTAAATCTTGACCACTCCAACAAGGCCCTCAATTCCATTTCAAACTCTGATGATGGGGCAGTCCTGGCTGGCACCCCAAGGATCACCTGTGAGCACCCACAGCATAGCTCAGGGTCCTGGGCTTGAGGGCCTGACCAGTGCTGGGTTCTGACCCGCTGCAGCTGCAGACCCCACAGCAACAGGGACCAGGGTAACCCCAGGTTATAAGGCCAGACCCCTCCACAGGCTGTTGGTGCCTGCTGGGAGTGACCCAGCTTTCCCCAGCACTGGAGAGGCAACAGCTTGGTTCTTGCACAGAACTGAGGAGACGAGACAGATGCAAGCCATCACCAGTGACCAGGCAGCCTCCTCACAGTCCATCTGCAGTGGGTCAGTCACATCATTACCTGCTCCCAGTCCTCTCAGTAATCTCTAGATTACAGAGTCCCCAGGCACATCTCCTCTCTCATTAATCTGTAGATTAAAGCATCCCCAAATCGGCTTTGACGCAGAGCATTGCAAGCACTTGAGTTATGCTGTGCTTCTGCAGAGATCCCATATGAGACAGAATAAGGGATGGACCCACATGTCTGTGGGCCCTTTCCACCTGGGGGAGCACAGGCTCAGGAACAGGAAGGGACGTCTAAACACAGTACACGTGTATCAATAAAAAGCAGAAAGGATGTGACTGTGTTTCGTAACTAATGTACTCATGTGATAAAACAACTTCACAGAGGTTCCCGGATTAATTAAATCTCAACCCAGATGATCTCCAAACAACAACTTGCATCATTTGCAACAACAGAAATACCCAACAGCTCTTGCCCTAAACCAGCACTGGGAAATGCTTCACTTGGTGTTTTCCTGGAACCACATGCAGATTTTTAAAAAAGCAACCACTGTACCACAGAGAGCTCGAGGCAAACTTCTCTGGCATCAGGGCCCCTTCCCACAGCACCATGGCAGGGCAGGAATACAGGCAGGATGGGAATGACTGAGATGATGACAGAGAGTTACAGAGGGACTAACAAGATTAAAGCAGGAAAAGGAAATAAAGGCTTAGTGATAGATTTCACAACAGCAAAACCTACTCGGTTTGGGAAGCACTCCCTCAGAAGATTAAAGACTTGCAGGGGCATTAGCCAGGCCCAGGGAAGGGTGCAGGGAACAGCCATGCAGTGTCTGCAAAGTGTCATGACTGTGCTGCCAGGATCAGCCCTGGCACATCCACCAGGCCATGCAGCTCCAGCAGGGTCAGCCCCGTGCCTGCAGGGGAGAAGGTCCCTTGGCAGAGCCATTGGGAAACACGGACATCCCTCAGGGGATGCCAGGATGGTCCTGGAGGGACATGAGTGCTCCCAAGGATCCTTCTCCGCAGCACAACCACCTGGCCGGGCCACCTCCCCATGAAGGACCCTTAGGGCCACATCTCCAACTGGCACATCTAGAAGTGGAAGCTGCTCCAATGGTTGTTTGTATTCAAGTGTCTCAATTTGTCCTACTTTTGGCTGGGCACTCAGCAGAATTGCCAATGAAGATAGATTTTAAGCAAAACAAGAACAAATCAAGCATATTTTCTGGACATTTTTCTAGTGAGATCTGCCGTTCTGCAGCAGTGCTCTGAGGTCTGAGCTGGCATTGCCCTGGAACCCACTCGCCCTGCTCCCTGTGCCCGGCAGACCTTGTGACACAGCTGGGGACGTGGGCTGCACCTCAGCACCTCCCTGGCAACCCGAGCAGAATTAGTACAAGGGCCCCGTTTCCTCTCAGCAATACTCTGAGCTGCACAAGAACAAGGCATTCAAATGTGCACTTGTGAAATACCATCCTCACCCCACATTTGCATGAAAATACCAGACCTATTTAAGTGACAACGACACTTCACTAAAGCAAATTACATAACCGGCTATTTCCCTCAGCTGACACACCAGAGACACCTTCATTTCCAAAGCAAGTCTGCACTTGCTGCACAGCATTTGGAAGGATTTTCTTCTTTTTAAACCAGATACCACAGTGTTTTAGGCATATGCTGCTTTCACATGTAGGAAAAAATAAAACTCAATTACCTAAATTTTTTATCTTAGCAAAATCTACCATTTCAGAGTGCAGTCAGCCTCCCTCTAGCAGAACCACCGCATGGAGTCAGGAGTTCTATACAGCACGAAGGGAAGAAAAACTCCCAGCTGATACACAGCCATTAAATCCCCTCCTGAATTTCCCCCTGCCCTGCCACCGCAGCAGGGATCACACCGGCTGATTCGGTCATCTACTGCACAAATGCCTCAGTCTGTTTCATTTCTACCAAGAGGATTGCTGTGGTTCCCTAGTACGACACACAAGGTCCTTCTGAAAATGCCAGCGTACAGCCGCAGATTGCAGGCAGACTGGATCTTCCCTGAAAATCCCTAGCCTTCCCAGGTCACCGGCAGAAATCACTACAGGCCCATCTCAACCCTCCACCCCTCCCCACCAGGAAAGCTGAGCTCTCAGCAGGTCACAACAAGGTAGCTATAGCCTCATTTTACATTTGCTGGCTGTTGCAGCTGCCTTTCAGAATGCAGCAACAGCAAAATCATCCTTCAGAGAGCACAGCACATGGTGGTGGGAGCCAGAGAGCTGAGAGGTATGGGAGCTCAGTCCCATCCTGGCCACAGCACGCTCCTGGAAGCACTGGCCCACACCACCCTTCTCAGCAGAAACGTCAGCATGGTGTGATGGCCTCCACAGGTCCATCACTCAGCCCCAGGGCAGGTCTGCCCACTCAGCCCCACAGTGCAGCAGTACCTGGCCCCACAGCACGTCCTGCTGGACCCCAGGCCCTCAGTGTGAGACTCCCAAGCAGAGCAGCAGAGCCAGGGGGCCCCAGGACAAGCCCTCCCCAGCACCTGGGGGCTGTCACACTCAGCACTCACATTCCAGCTACACACAAGCAACAAAAAAACCCAAATTTCTTTGGGTCATCAGGTATTCAAAGCTTTCCATTACTATATCAAGCCAAAAATTTTCCACTAGATAAACCCTCCTTTAGCCATGTGACAAAATTCCCAAAGTCTGGCTTTCTCTAAGTCTCATGAGGATGACACAGTAAGTGAAAGCCTCTTTGGCTACTAATTAAGCTATGAATAAGATCAGACTATGGTACAGAGTCTGGTTTTTGAAGCCTCATTGAAGGTGTCAGTGCTACCAGAAAGGGTGGGGGTTCAGTTTTGCTTCACATCAGCTGCACTTTCCTCCTGAAACGAGAGGGCAAAGGGAGGTTGTGACAGAGCTGATGTGAAGTTGACAGCTCTTCAGCTACCAGGCAAGATAGCAGAGGCAACAGCAGCTCCATCCCCATCCCTCCTTCATCCCTCGCTGCTGGAGCTGCCTTTGTGGTGGCTGCAGCAGCATGTGCAGGCTGAGCTCATGTTCTGATGCCTGAACCGAACATGGCCACACCATCTTCTCTGCTCTTGAGCTATTATGGGAAACCACTCTAAAATGCACCATGAGCCTCACCAGGGCTGTGACATTATCCATGTGCAACAGCCTTGGCATCTCCTTGCATCTGCAACACACCAGTCGGGATGCACTTCACTACACCTTCCTGAAGCAGCTTGTACTGAAAATAACCCGAGACCACTGCTCCACTGACGAGATCTGCACCAGCGTTTGCCGTATTCCCGCACCCCACCGCGGCTTCAGCCACCTGCAGCACCGCGAACGCCCTCAGGGGCTGGGGAAGCCGATCTCGAGCCGCGGCCGCCGCCCGCATCCCTCCGGCCCCGCGGACCCCGGGAAGGGTTTGTGGGGGGGTCGGGACCCCCCTTTCTCCCGGAGCCGGAGGAGCGAAGGCGCAGGAGCTCCGGAAGGGGCCCGGCGGGGCTGGGGGCGGCTGCGTCCCGAGCGCTGCTGCGGCGGCTCTCGGTGCCCCGGCTCAGCGCCCTCGCTCCGCCGGGGGACCGGCCCGGCCCCGAGGAGCCCACCCAGCGACACCGGCGCTGCTGAGTCACCGCAGCGGCTTCGCCGCTCCCACACCGAACCCCCGGGGCCGCCGCCGCCGCCGTGGGGCCGACCAGCCCGGGCCGGGACAGCGGTGCCGGTGCCGGGACAGCCGCGGGGGAGGGCGCAGAGCGACGCGCGGCGGGGCGGGCGGGGGCCGGGGCCGCTGCGGGGCGGCCTCACCTGCTGCGGGCGGGCCGGGGGCTGCGGGCCGGGCTCACCTTCCGTGGCATAGCTGTGGTCTCGCAGGAAACTGCTGCTGATCTTGCGGGTCTCAGCGTCCTCCTCCATTGACGGCGGGCAGGCGGGCGCGGGGCGTCAGCAGCCGCAGCCGCGGATCCATCATCCCCCCCCGCGCCCTGCTCCGCGGCGGCGGCCGCCAAATGCGGCGGGGGGGGCGCAGGGGCGGCGGTGCCCGGTGGCTCCTCCCATACGGCACCGACCGGCACCGCGCGGGCGGGCGGAGCCCCAGCCCCAGCCCCGAAGACGGTCCTGCTCGGAGACGCCCCTGCCCGAGGATGCTCTCACCACGGGAGAGGCTCCTGCCCGGGGGATGCTCCTGCCACACTCGGATGCTCCTGCCCTGGGACGCGCCCTCCTGCCTGGGGATGTTGCTGCCCCGGGACGCTCCTGCCGCGGGATGCTGTCTTACCTGGTGACGCCCCTGTCCCGGGGACAGTCCTGACCGGGGATTGCTCCTTCCTGCCCGGGGCGTCACTGGCCCTGCTGGACACCCCTGTCCATGGGGAAGCTCCTGCAGCCTTCAGGCAGAAGGACTGCTGCTCCCTGACCTGCCTGCCCGAACGCAAGATCCCAGCCGAGGGCCGGCAGCCGACCCGTTTTTGGCAGAGCCAGAGCATACGAACGCCGGGAGTCCCGGGACAGGGGGTGCAGTAAGGGCCATGCAGGTGGCTATGCCAGCAGTGCTAAGGAGGTGTGTGCCCACGGGCAGTTGGTCCAGGCTCACCCTGTCTCGACTTTGGAAGGGGGTAGGAATGGTCAGTGACTTATGACCACAAGGTCGATGTGAATGGGGGAATTGGTGGCATCCAGAGAAGAAAACAAACCCAAGGTCTATGGTGGAAGGGAAAGCTTTCCTGTTCAGGACACATCACTGAAAGCACGGGCTGTATTCTGGACTCATCATCTGGTGCACACCAAAGGGAAACAATTGCCCACTGGAAGGGTTGTGTGTCTTGGAAGAGTCCAGGAAGAAGCCTTGGCACCGGCTGAGCCACTGACAGACACAGGGAGGAAACTCTCAGGGGAAAAGTTCCCTCAACTCCAGCACCTGAAGTTGGAAATAAAATCCGACAGCAGCATCAGGGCACAAGAAATCCCCAGCCTGGCAGCAGTGAGAAGACAGCCACTACTCCCCACTCTTACACTGACCCACAGTGTCCCTCCTGCCCTCCACTGTCACATTCAGACAGCTGCTGAAGGGAAACAGGGGCACAGACACAGCCTGGGGTCTGCACCCCACGGCACCCCACTGCTCCACAGTGCTGTCAAGACCCACCTCAGCACTGTCCTGGTTCACTGTGCACAGGAATTTCACCGGCGCTGGGCACTGGCTGGGCGCAGCGGGAGCTGGCACATGCGGGCCCATGGCACCTTCCCACTGTGTGCCCACCCACCCAGCACCCCTCGAGACCCCCCCCACCACGGAGGAGCTGCAGGGCTCAGTGTGCCATGGCACAGGAGCTGCTTGACAGTCCAGGGCCTCCTCAGTGGGGAGCGTAATTGTTACTGGAACAGGAGGATGCACAGGGGATGGACAAAGATGGTGGATAACATTGTAAATACAGCGGTGCACTGCAGCTTGATTTCCTCTCCCAACTGTAGTATCATAATTAAAATCTCATTGGGAAGGTGCAAGATTTATTATTATTCTGCTGAGATTCACTGCCTGCTTGAGGGCTACTTATTCTAGGAGAAGCATAGGAGAGAGCACCTCTGAGCAAGAGGGCTCAAAGACTCCAGTACATGCAGTATGTACATCTTTTGGACAGCATGTTCCACACCCGTGCTGCACCCAGCACAGCCCCCCACAGCAGCACGCCTGTGCTGCACACCCCCACACCCAGCACACCCCCACACCCAGCACACCTGTGCTGCACACCCAGCACACCCCCACACCCAGCACACCTGTGCTGCACACCCAGCACACCCCCACACCCAGCACACCTGTGCTGCACACCCAGCACACCCCCACACCCAGCACACCTGTGCCACACAAGTACTGCACATCCCTTGGAGGAGTGTGTGGACACCCTCAGACAAGAGGCAAGAGAGGGAAAGCTTGTTCTACCCATTGTGACCCTATGAGGAAAGGTGAATTCCCAGGCCCACAGCTCCCTGCCTCCCCAGGATGTTTTCTGCCACGCTGTCGCATAGAGGCTGATACAAGATATTGTAAAATTTCAACTTGGAGAACTCTGGCACTTACCCATATGCATATATAACTTCAGAATTTGTCAGTCAACCACATCATGTCACAGGCCACTCATTAATACAGGGATTACTAATGTGACAAGCCAGAAGCATTCATTAGATAGGCATAAGCCTGAAGTCTCCATGCCCAAGCCTTCACTGAATTATACTGCAATGTGATTTACTTGCCATAATGACCAGGCACATGTTTAAGTCAAGCAAATACGTCATATTTGAGGCTGAGGTTGCTCTTGGCTGCAGTGGGTGGGAGCCACAGGTTAGTGTGAATTCACTCCCTGTGGAAAGGCACAGGACCTGGCCATGGCTTTCTGCACAGCACAGACATGCTGACCAAAGCTCTCCTGCAGGCCAAAGAGAACCACAGCACTAACATTATGCTTTAGAAATAATTTTTATGTTGCTGGCAGCTCTTCGTGCCTGCAACAGCCCAGGGGACCAGACCCCAGCACACCACAGGACTTGGAACTGCTGCTGGCTCTGGGGAAGTCAGCTGACACCTCTGTCTGCGGAGCCCTGTCTCCCGGGGGAAGGACACAGACCTCCAGGAAAAGAGAGATGGACAGGAAAGATTAAATCTGCACCACAGCAGTCTCCCCAGGAACTGGGTTCTCTCTGTCTGCAAGCTACACTCACCTGCAGGTGTCCTGCAAGAGGCAAAAGCAGCTTCAGACAAGAAAAATAAAGACAGATTTTGAATAATCAATTGTTACCATATTACCTCCTCCCAGCATACCCCAGATGCCAATCCTCAGGCCAAAGGCAATGCCCAGCCGAGTAACAAGCCCCTGCAATGCCTGTGAATATCATAAACACAACCAGGGACCTCCTTCCCTTCATTTTCAGTAGACACCATCTTCAGCGTATTTTCATTCTAACAAGTGCCAAGTCCCTTCTCCTTTATTAAGTAGCAAAAATCATTCCACCATTGTGCATGAACTATACTCACATATTCATAAGTTCTGCAAAGTTTTTCTATACAGTGTATCATTTAAACAGATCCAGAAGCTACCTGTTTGTTATGCAACACGCATAGGAGCTGCATCATGAAATCCATTTATTCTCAGCTTTTTAAAATCCAGGAACAAGCCTTTACAATAACTAAAAGCATTAGCTGTCCTAAGCAGGAATCCATTTGCAGATTAAATTTGCCAAAGGTCGGCTTGTAGCTGTCACAGTTTCCCAAACCCCCAGGTGTCTGCCATGTTCTGTACTTTGACATCTCCTGAAGAGCCAGGACACTTTCCACTCCAATGATTTTTGCTTCAATTAGAGAGGCCAAAGAGTTCCATGCTCAGCTTTCTGTGGGATCTAAACAGTGTGTGAAGAATAATTGAATCAAACTACCAATTTTATGCTCAGTACAGAACTTCCTTCACAGCATTTATTTTACTCTCCCATCCATGAGCACTCAATCTATTTTCCTAATTATTCTTTGAACAATACCCTCATCGTTTAACCATTAAATATAGGTAACAAAATTTCTTTTAAACCTGTAAGAATTATTTCTGTTGGTTAACTGATGGTTAGCTCAATGTCCTCAGTGGGGCACCAGCTCTCTGGACAGTGCCAGAGGTCAGGCTGTGGATAGCAGAAGCACTGGTGACAGCACCTGCCCGTGGCACAGGGACAGGGCTGGCAGTGAGACCCCAGGGTCCTGTGCTCTGCCTGCCATGGGTCTGTGAGCAGCACAGCCACCTGAAGCTGCACGTAGGCACTGCTTCCCCCTCTCTGTCCCTTCCCTGGGTGGAACATCCCCCTGTCCCAGGGTGTCCTGGAATAGGACATACTCTCACTCTGCAGCATCTCAGCCTTGTAGACTGATCAAACTATGGACTAACACAGGCGCTGCACATCTACCTGCACTGACCAGGCCAGAGATGCTTGAACTGAAAGCCCATTTCTGCTAAGGAAGGGAAACCAGGACTTTCATGACAGCCCTCAACATCTCATATCAGAGCCAGCACCTGATCTTTGATCTGGGTGAAGGTCATGAGGTCATGGCACACAATTAGTACCCTGAGAATGAGAGCACTTAAAGCCCTTGTACAATTTCTCCTATCATGTCCAGTGCTCCAAGTCCTTCAGCTCACAGATTCCAGTAGAGACAGCACTTTAGCTTCACAAATCTGAAGAGCTAACTATGCAACAAAAATGGGGTAGTTACACTCCTATTCTCCACACATAATTTGTGTCAGCCACCTGGATTGGTGGCTGGCTGGCCCATACTTAAGGCACAACTCCAAAGGGAAAATGCTGTCTCAGAGCAGAGCCCCCGATGCTGCACACCCTGCAGGAACCCAGAGCTTCTCACCATCCCCCATGCTGAGCACACCCAACACCACAGGCATGATTCCCTGGCATGGCCAGAGACACAGACACCAGGTCAGGGATCTGGTTCTCCACAGGACCACAGATGACTGAGTCCTTCAGAGCCAGTTTATAAATATTGTCCCAGAGAGGCTGATGCTCCTGTCTTCCAGCCTAGGAAGCCTGGGCACGGCTCAGGAAGGACACCAGCGTGCACCAGCCAGCAAAGACTATTCCCACCCAGCCATGAAGGGATGTGCATGGAGGGTGAACCCTCTCTGGATGAGCACCCTTATGCAGGACCATCCCCTGACAGTGTGCTAGGCTGCTGCATGGTCCCCAGGGACTGCCTACAACCCCCACCACACATTCTCACTGAGCCCCTGTGCACCCTCTGCTCTCCTCTGGAGCCCTACCTTCGTGCTCCTGCAGTGCAGCAAGACCTGACTGATTTCTCTGTGCTAAGCCAATTTGTTTCTCACATTTTCTCCTGTAAGTCACATAAGCAACCTGGGGAAGCCCTAACCCACATCTGTGATGAAGTCCCAATCATATGAACTTTAATTAGCATGACTTGAGGAAGGCAAATAATTTGCCAGATTAAACCAAGATCAAGAAAATTGGGAAGCCAGGTTGCATGCAGAGGGCAAGCTGCAGCCAGCCCTCTTCCTCCCATATGGTGGAGAACAAGAGTCGGGACCTTGGGGCAGAAAAGGGAAGAATCAGTTCATTGAATGCAAAGTAGGTGAAGACTTCTGCTTCCCAAAGGTCAAATGATAAATTGATCTCCTTGGCCTTGACCCCTGCCATGCTGTTACAGGTGCTGGTACAAGCTGTACATGATTAACAGCGTGCCAGTAATGAGCACGGCCACACACCCAGCCTGGCTCGGGGAACAGCTGCTCCCCAAGGGCTTTCCCTCCTGCCTTCCATTAGACCAACCAGCTTCTGCTGCATTTTAGCAGCTTTCTTCAGATTCAGTCTTTCCTTACTAAGCATTTTATGCCAGGATTTGGAAAAGCCCAGACATCTTCCTGTTCTTCAGATTTCTCCTATAATGCAACAGCTGCACAGCAACAATATAATACACCTGTGCAACAGCAACACAAACATGGTGCTTGCAGGAAAAACTTGCTATGAATTAGTTCTTATTCAATTCTACAGATGATCCAGCCACAACATACTTATTACCTCTATATTATTACTAAGTTATACTATTGCTAAATACACTGCAGAACACATACAACATGCCAAGAATGGAATGAGGCACAGAATATTTCATGAGGGTCTGAGACATCAATGTCTTTTAAAGGATACAGTGTGAACAGTTTGTCACATGTTCCTCACATCAGAGATATAATTAGCTTAAATACTTACACAGTAAATAGGATTTGCCACTTCTGAAGATTAAGGCCACATGCTTCAGCATTGGAGCATCTGAGCCAGTGTAGCACAGTCTACGCTGAGGAAGTTTTTGGTTGAAAACACCTACTCTGAGCCATGCTGCAGTCAAGGCTTGTCCATGTCGGTGTTTTGTCTGCTCCTCTGGGTTTGGGCCAAAACTGACAGGCACTGACTGGGTATCTGGAGTGAAACACATTGCAGGACACGAGTGAGGGTCCCTGGGAGCCCTGGGCACAGAGCACAGGCGGGTGCAGGCAGTCCCACAGCGCTCACTGCAGCAGAACGGGATAGGGCTCAAAGAGGAACAGCAGGGCTCTGGAACAGGGCTCAGGAGACAGCCAGGAGAGGAGGGCTCAGCCTGAATTACGAAATCGAGCAAGCACAGACTGCAGAAATAAAGGCAGTATTTTGCTTCTTGGATCTTCCTGTTGATTTATTTTCAGTGGGAGAAAAAATCACTGTGTTAATTTGACTATTTCATATGGAAATACAGCTCTCAAAATGTTTTTATTAGGTTAGGTCACCCTGTGGGAGGGAATATGTGAACTCACACATGCCCTTGAGTGGAACAGCTACAAGTGCTTGTGGTCAGCAGGCTGCACACCCAGCCCCTGCCCCAGCTGCTCCCAGATGCTCCCCATGGGCATCAGGGCAGTGGCACTGCCTTCCCCACACTGTGCCTCAAACTTGTCAGGCACCAGGGCAAAGGCAAAAACCAGCTCCATGGAGCAAAGATGGCAATCACACACCACAGCCATAAAACAAACAGTAATAAAACAAACAAACAAACAAAAAATCCAGTAACCTTTAAAACTATTAAACAAACAACATTTGCAAACTGTTAATCCATTAGCTGATGATCAGAAGAACCAACAAAAGAGAAACGGGGATCTCTTTTGAGTGCTGAAACTGAAACTGAGTGCTGAAAAAGAAAACTTTGTCATGTAATGTATTTACATTGGACACTCAGATGCTTCCCCACATATCCTGGGATATTATTTGCAAGAATTACTATTTAGCATTTATTCTGTTAAATTAGCAATTAATATGCAAAATTTCATATGGCCTCAAAGGTGGATTTTATTTGAAAGAATGCTCACCAATGAAACACATCCAGGTCACTGTGAATTGTATTTCCTAAGCTGCAATTACTTCACAGTCTTCAGTTAATTGAGTATGTCCCACATCAAAAAGTAATGAAATCATGCTATAAATTAAAATAGGACTGCCCATATCTTGCAACACAAACACAGTAAGGTTCAGAGCATTGGGAACCTGAGTCTGGGATTACTATTTTATAAAAATCATTGTGCTTGTTCTCAGATGTCGCCCAGCAGCAGCAGAGTGAAGCACACAGACATAGCCTGGCCAGCCTTACAAAATGGAAAGCAAAAAGGCTAATCAGTCAGAGTTAACTCCCCAAAGGAAAGGAAACTGTGTGTCTGGCAGAGCAGCACTCCTGACCTGCACAGGGATTAACTGAAGTTCCACAACTGTCAGAAGGATGGATGGTGACCCAAAATCAGCCTGGTGGAAAGTGCAAAATGGGATACAGCAAAATACAGCTGCTGCTGCAACGCTGGGAGCGGGGGAACAGGAGAGCCTGTCAGGAGTGATCAACTCACCTACTGTTTCCACATTAACAGGAATATGTCAATTTTGAGTGGTACTTCACAAAGCATGAGGGAAGGGCCTGCCCCAATGACTGTGTTTCCCCCGTGGTGTCCTGGCAGAGGGTCCCCATCTGTGAGCAACAGCCCATGACAAACCAGTCTGGAACCCAGCAAAGCCCTGGAGAGTCAGCCTGGCTCATGCATGCTCTGGTTAACCCAGAACGTATTCCAAGCTGGAAACTACTCTGGAATTTTCTGGAGGAAATAACAAGGGGTCACCCCAACAGGTTGTGATTCCCTGTGGGATCTGTGGCCACAGGTCCCACGAGCAGGCAGTCCTGCCCCGAGCGACAGCAGCCCCAGCACTGAGGGCGCCCCGAGTCTGCCGGACCCAGGGAGGCCTGGGAGCAGTGGCTGGCCTGGGCTGGGGGCTGCAGGGGAGGCTGCCCTGCTCTCCTCTCACAGCCCCACGTGCCATCATGGCACGATACAATGCATTATAGCAGATCCAGAAAAACCGAGACCCCAAGAAGGGAACCTGTCAGCTTAAACTGAATTCGTGTTCAAAGCTCATGCATGACAGAGGGTCGGGGAGTGTTACACTGATCCTGTTCAACATTTTTTATGTGCATATGGTCCTAAATCCAGTTATTTGCACTACTCCTCCATGACTCAGAGCCACACACAGGGAGTGGCCAATGACAGCAACCAGAGCAGTTCCAGCCTTTCACTCCAGCTCTGCCCTGCCCAGCCCTGCCCTCCACCTCACCCCAGGTCAGCCATTCATTCTCTGGGATCACCTGAAATTCAGCATTCCAGTGTGACCCATCATTCCTGGGGTCCTCCAGGTGTCTCCAGCAAAAAACAGCAGCTTGGGAAAGGTGGCGCTGGGGCTGGCCCAGGTCCCCATGCCTGGGAGGGCCCTGGGACCTGCTGGTCCCCTCCCAGGCAGCAGAAGGGGCTGCTTCATCATAAAACAAAAATATACCTCCTTTTTCAAGTGCCAGTGCCAGGGCCAGGTGTGGCTTTGGGGATCCCTGCCTGGCACTGCCAGCCTCCCGCTGGCTCCAGGAAAACTGCCCTCCTGTCTCCAGGCTCCTCCTCAGCCATGGAGCAGAGATTGCTCCCAGGAGCAGCCGTGGCTGCAGAGAGAGAAACCTTCTCTTCTGTGTGGTTACAGCCTTCCTGCTTGTTTACACTGATTCCCACTTTTGGAGATGTCCAGCAGGAAAATGGGATGATAGCATCACACGAGGACAGAAACGGGCTGGAAGAACCTGCACTGGCAGGATAAATATAGAGGCTGGCCTAGGACATCAGCCAGGTCTAGGCTTTCCTAACACTAAGGAAAACATAACATAACAAAACATAAACATAAAAAAGGTATAAACCCAATTGTGCTACCTAAGAAACTTCATGAAGAACAGCTTAGGGGAGGGGAAAAAGGAAAACGGGAGACACCATGAGGAGCCTTAAAAGTTTGCCTGACTTCTCAGAATGCCAAGGCCGTAAAACTAATATTTGTATGTCACTAATATCTGCATATAATCTACCTCATGTCATTTGAAAAAAATAAACCTGGAAAACTGTTACTTAATAAAAGATATCACATCTTATTAATGTTCATATAGTAATTATGAAAATCACATATCCATCTGTTACACAGTCAGCAAACAAGACAAATGACTGTGTTATGTTAAACAGATTATAAAATGCCTGGGGGAAGGAGATCTAATAGCCGCAGCCCAGCCATGAATCAAGCAGCAGCACATGGGCTCCAGCACACTGGAACATACACATGCCTTTCCCAAGGCTTTTTCCTGAAAAAGGCTTTTTCTCAATGCTTTTTCCTTTTTCCTGTACGTATAACAACAAGGAGGTCAGTATGACATTAGGCATTGAAATGTGATGATGTGATCATCAAGATTTTATTGTCCTTTAAAAAATAATTACTTCCTAAAACAGACAACTACCCCCCAAAGATGAGAGTGGAACCATACGCAAAGTAACATTAAATCCAATTGCCCTTGTGAAGATGGGAACACAGCAACTTTAGTCCAATTGAATAAACAAAACTGATTCAATTCCTGTTATGTTTGTGAGTGATTTCTGAACGTTTAAAGGGAGAAACATCCCTGCATGAAGAGTAATTGAACCATTAGCATGAGCACTGTCCATCCATCCGTGAGTTCTGCGGACACCCAGTCCGTGGAATCCTTCACACAGTCTGCATGCAGCTACTGTTGCCAGCTTGTAGCAGTCTTACCTTGGTTGCTACCTAGAGCAAGTACTTGTGCTCGTTAAAAGAGACAGCTGAACAGCGTATTTCACATGAGGTCACACGAATTAGCAACTCCCTCTGCCGCTGGGCAGCAGCGCACGGAGCACTGCCCCAACAGGATGTCCTGGAGAGAAGGCAGAGCACCCCACACAAACCACAGGCATTCCCCTGGCTGCTTCCCCAGCTCGACCCCAGCACTTCCCACACAGCTCACTCAGGCCTTCCACCACAACCTGCCTTAACTTAGAAGGAAAAGTCACTTTTTATCCTGCTGACTGCAAAGTCTACTTTAGACCCACCCACCACCATCATACACATCTTTTCCAACAGGCTTTGATGAAGATGCTCTGGTGCTTCATTTCCTGAGACCCAAATTTATGGGAACAGAATGTCAAAGATGTAACAGCAAGGTTCCCCTCACTCCTGCCCTCCAAAAATGGGTGTCAGAAAAATATGGGCATGACAGCCCATCAAAACATTCTCCATGGCCTTCTCAGGCTCAGACGTGAGAATTCATCAGTGTGAATTTTATGGCTTTTAAGTTTCAACAGCATGGGGATTGAGGTCAAGCACAGCAAACCTGAAATATCTTTCCTCTCAAGGACAACTACCCTTGAGAAATTACAAAGCCAGCACAAAAAGGAGAAGAAGATTTCAGGGCAGCCCAAGCAGCAGGGGATTGTAATTCTGCAGGCAATGCCTTTGCTGTGCAGCTGTGCATGTGCACAGCCAGGACACAGAACCCTCAGAAAAACATAGGGAATTGTTTGCCTTCAGGGAAGGCACAGGACACCCCTGGCAGCACACAGCAGCCCTGGGCAGGCCCCGCTCACCCCACATGGGGCCGAGCCCTGCTTCTTGGCTCCTGCACCAGGAATTGTCACTGCCATCCTTCATCCTGTGAAAATGAGCACCTCCCAGCAGCTCCTGACTTTCTCCACCCACCATCTGCAGAGGTCCAGATCTTCAAGCTGGTAACTCTCCTGAAGTCCCTCCAGGGCCCCATCCTGGGGACTCAGGCTGCCTCAGCACGGGGAGCAGCAGTGCAGCCGCTGCTCCCAGCCACACGAGCTCTCACACCCTCCACGCAGCCGTGACAGGGACAGGCTGTGCCCTGGCCAGGTGCTGAGCACACCTGCCTGCCTGCTGAGCCTGGCAGCACCAGGAGCCCTGCACTCTGGCACTGGCTCTAACACAGAGCCCCCTCCCTCGGAATGTGACTGCCCCCCAGCCCACAGAGGACAAGCAGGATGTCCCCCTGTCCCCACAGATTTGGTGCCTCTGAGACCCCCAAACCCCGAGCTGGACTGGACAAGCACGTGCCTGAAGCCGTGGAGGAGAGTGGCTCTGACAGCTGCCCAGGCACGCTTCCCATGCAGGGTCTTACAGCCCCATTTCCAGAAGAAACCAAGCCAAAAGTTGCACTGTTTTGCAACACTGCACAGAAAGTAAAATAGCAGCCAGCAGCACTGGAAACGAGCAGGGACAAAAACTGCTGATGAAATCCACAGGAGCTGGTAAGAACTCACTAATGTAAGTGCTTAATTATACTGCTGAATGTGCATTGCTGAGACAGGAGGTGGCCCATGGCTGCAGCCAGCTGACCGCTCCCAGAGCACACGCTGGAAGAGGAAACAGAGAAACAGAGTGCTGAGCTGTATACTGGAAAATGTATTACTAAATGACATGAACTTGCGTTTGAAAGGAACTGCTGATTGTGAATAAATCCGCCATATGGCTTTACAAAGCAGAGTGTTTATTTCCCAAATATAGCCAAATCAGCCTCTGACAGCCTGGCTTTCTTTTATAATCCATGTCAGAAAATTATTTAGACTGTAGTATCACACAGTTTGTGGAGTAACTGGTGTAACACAGAGTTCACAGTAAGAGCAGCATCTCGTGTACAGCAAGTACACCTGCACAGCTCCACCATCACAACATGTTTAAGGGATTTCAGAGACCTTTTGGTGACCTTGTTTTGCAAAGCTGCCTGCAGAGGAAAAAACGATTAAATCTCAAACTATTGGGTTTTTTAATGTTTTCATTGAGTCCCATGTGTGGCCGGTGACCCTTCATGTGCTGACCTGTGACAGTCCTGGGTGGGCTTGGTAGAGATGGCACCCAGAACTCAAGGGGCTGCAGGCTGTCACTGGGTATTTCCCATCTGGTCTGCCGAGCCAGTACAGCAGCTAAACACATCTGTGGGGTCTGATCAGAGGCACTGAGCTGTGCCCGTGGCTGTGTCAAATGCAGCCCGTGGTGCTGGGGAAAATGGGCACCCTTGGGTCTGGCCCTGGGTAGGAGAATGGTTCCAGCAATTCCACCGATTTACAAAGCTGCCCATGGCAGGGACGACAGAGACAATTTCCCTGTTTCTTCCCATTGGTAGGGTCATCCTGACCACACCACACCCAACATCCTGCCTTCCCCACAAGTGCCTAAAATAACTCCATTTAAAGGCAGCCGCAGCCCGAGAGCTGCTCTGAAGCTCAGCCCCCGCCAGCTGCTCTTCCCTCTCGCTCTGAAGCATTTCCCTGCAACCTCCATCAGGTCCCTTCTGAGTGGGAGGGATGACAGAAGGCACCTTTGTGCTGATTTAAGCACTAACTAAATATAGACAACAGGGGAACGCTGGGAAGCTACAGCTGAACCCATCTGTAGTGAGGAAAATACAGTCACGGAATGGAAATATCTCCAGAGATATCTTGGAAATGTGCTTATAATTCAGCTTATGCTTTTGTTGGAGCCGGTCGACATGGAAAATTGCAGGAAGTCTGAGCTCCAGGAAGCCTGTAGAGGACGATGGTCACACAGGAACTGGATCAGAGGGAGAGGTGTGGGGAGCAGCACCCCGACACAAACTGGGGCAGAAGAAAAATAATTTTCAAAATCTTCCAACCCAGAATGGAGCGCTAACAACTAAAAGTATTTTTGAGAAAAAAAAATCCCTCAGCGACATTTCGCGTCATTAAAGTCGAGCGCTCGTCTCGCAGGCCAGCGCCGGTCGGGGCGGACCGCGGCGGGGCCCCTCCGAGCATACCCCGCAGCGATGACAGGCCCCGCGGGGAGCGGCGAACGGACGGAGCCGGAGCGGCCGCTGCTCCAGCAGCCGGCGTGCGCCGGGACGCGCCGCTGCCGCCTCCGGCCGTGGGGCGGCCCTGCCCGGAGGACCTCACCCGCCGAGGCTGTCGGCGCGCCCCGCAGGACCCGGGCGCTCACCGGCACCGGGACCGCCCCGGGCACCGGGACCGCCCCGGGCACAGGGACCGCCCAGGGCACAGGGACCGCCCCCGGCACCGGGACCGCCAATGGCACCGGGACCGCCCATGGCACCGGGACCGCCCAGGGCACCGGGACCGCCAATGGCACCGGGACCGCCCCGGGCACCGGGACCGCCCAGGGCACCGGGACCGCCAATGGCACCGGGACCGCCAATGGCACCGGGACCGCCCCGGGCACCGGGACCGCCCAGGGCACCGGGACCGCCCCGGCCACCGGGACCGCCCCCGGCACCGGGACCGCCAATGGCACCGGGACCGCCAATGGCACCGGGACCGCCCCGGGCACCGGGAGCGCCCGTGGCACCGGGACCGCCAATGGCACCGGGACCGCCCCCGGCACCGGGACCGCCCAGGGCACCGGGACCGCCAATGGCACCGGGACCGCCCCGGGCACCGGGACCGCCCAGGGCACCGGGAGCGCCCCCGCCCGGCCGCCGGAGGGAGCGCCGGCGGGGCGGGGCCGGCGGGGCGGGGCTGGCGGGGCGGGGCCGGCGGGGCGGGGCTGGCGGGGCGGGGCCGGCGGGGCGGGGCCGGCGGGGCGTGGTTCCAGGTGTATCTTTGAGCAGAACTTTGAGTCCCTGCCCAGCTGACATCTCCCCACAGATGGAGTTTGTCTCCTGCAAACAAGTCATATTTGTTTTTTTTAAGATAAAATCTTCAGCTTCGAGGCCTGTAGACAAAGCTTCAGCACACAACGCCCCCAAGGAGTTATTTAAGCAAACCACAAGCATCTCTCATGATCCCCTTCTGGCAGAGCTAATCAAGAACCACCATTTCAACTGCATTTAATCAAAACTTTCAAGACTCCAACCTCAGCAAAATCACCCCCAGCTCTGTATTCAGCTGTACTCTCGATAATGAACTCTGTGGTCAGGAATTTTTCCTTTCTAGGCCAACCATCATAAAGAGTATTTATTGCCCAAGAGCAAAACCTAAAAGGACAGACTCACCCCAGTTTACTCCACCCATGGTGTACAGTCCCATTAGCCAGCCTGCAGAGCACGCTGATTCCGGTTATCACCCTCAAAGTCTGCCCAAAGACAACCCCATGTCCTCCACACAAGTCCTGTGGCCTTACCCGCTGCCCACCCCCGGAGAACACCCCAACAATGCCCTCAGCAATGCTTCCTGTCTCACTCACAAGGGTCACAGGGGAACACAAACATTAATTTGTTTAAAACAGTGTCACACCCATGACTCAAACCAAAGTCAACCCCAATCTCTACCCAACAGCTTTGAGAGTACACAAATGAGGTCATGAGCCTGGGAAATAGTGCTAAAAGCACAGACTATTGAAATAATTAAAGCTGATTTCCACATCAGGCCATGTCTGAGCCTAGGAGCTACCAGAATTTTTACTTTTTCCTCCTTTAAAAAACACCTATTTAAGCAGAGTTTTATCACTTTTGGCCGCAAACTTACAGCAGTGAAAGATCATGTGAGGGATCATGGCCTCAGTACAAAAATGTTTATAATATCAGAGTTCACTTAGAGACACAAAGCAATTTTATGTGGCATTAAAAAGATTTGAAATGCCACTCATAAGAATTGAAAAATTCCATCCTGATGAGAGAACAGTGGGACCACAGACCTCTGTTCCTGTTTATCTGGATTTCACATGAGCTCCCAGCTCACAGTCCAGTGTTCACATGGGGATGGAACCTGCTCGTACAAGGAGCAGCAACAGACACAAAAATGTCATTTTTTGTAAAAAGCCTTGATATGGGCAGAATAAGGAGAAGTGCAAGGGAAATGCCATCAGTGCCGCCAGGGAGAGGTAATTCCAGCTCCTGAGTTACCACAACAAAAGTACAGGCGCACTGATCATCCCTAATGGAGAAACCAACCTCCCTGCACCAGTGCTGAGCCTGAACACCAGTGCTTGAGCCTGAGGCTGTGGGTTGGGCATCCCATCATGTTCTGAGCAGCATCTCTGGCATGGGAGCTCCCCACCACGTCCTGTCAGAACACAGTTCCTCATGTCGCCAATTAAAGCAGCCCAAGGATGCACCTGCATCTGTCCTGCCCCTGCTGTGGCACTGCCCCTCATTCCAGGCCCTGCTCTGTGATTCCCCCCCTCAGGCAAGCAGACATAAAAGAGAAGAAATTGGTATCACAGAAGCAAGGCCTTAAGCTCACTGGGAGAAGAAATAATTTCCGCTGCTTCAGTTTGACACTGTGCTTTGTATTTGGGATAGGGAATTAGCCATTTTCCCCCTAGCCAAAATCCAGTTCTTTGTGGCCACACAGAATTAACCTCATTTGCTATTAGGGATGAGCTGACCAGGCAGTTGGACTCTTGCATGTGGTGCGTGTCCTGATAAACGTGAGACCTGAAATTAGAGCCAGTCTGATGTTCACTCAAAAGCAAGGGCTTTTGATGCAGCATTCAGAATGAGAAACTGTAAAATAGCTAAATCAGGACATGTAATTACTGTAGAGAGCTCAATCTTAACTCAGTGTTCTCCTCCACCAGCCTTACACTAATGGCCTCTCTTCATGTAATTATAGACTATTAATTACACCAAACCATATTTGCATGCTTTCACAATCGCACTGTTCCTCTAATTCACACACCATCTTGTAGAATTAGGACTGCTATAAGCTCAATTTCTGTGGTTTACTCTCCAGAGTCATAAGGACTTCCATGAAGCTCACAGCTGCTGATGCCTGATTAACTCAGGTTGGAACCATTGGAATGACTCACCAGGAAAATAAACCCACTTGTGGTCAACACAGCAACAACAACACTGACAACCTGGTGGTAAGTGTAATAGTCATCAGAAAAACAAAGGGAAAGTCTCCAAACCAGAAAATTGACTATTTTAGGTTCTCTCCAGGTAAATGATTTTGTGTGAGGGGTCTCCTGCATGTGGACAGAGGTTTGCTCTGTGCCAGGACTGAGGACCGTGTCAGCCCCCAGCCAGCTCCATCCCACCTCCAAGCTGGCACCAGGGACCAGGAGCTTTGAGGCACATTTGAAACAGTTCCCAAGCAGAACCTTCCTTCATTGTTGTTAATTGGCCTGTCCTACTGATCCCACTGAAACCTGACCACACTTTCTGTGATTACCCATGGAAGAATCTGCTGTCTGGAGCATATAAGGAAGTAATTATTATTTTTTACATGCATCACTCAAAAGTATTTAAAAGGCCAAAAGCCTAGCCTAGAGGTGCCCCTAAGGTAAAGATCTTAGTTTTAAGGTGCCTCTGGGTGAGCTTTCATCTTTAAGACCCCTACAAAGCTCACAGTCTAGCTTAAGGGCACCTTTGAGCTAAGCCTTAGTAGCAGCTCTAACATAAGCCACTGAACATCCCAGCTTTCATGTCACCTCCACTGGAACCTCCTAAAATGCTGCTTCAGAGCCTAGACACAAATTGAGAGATGAGAAAAACTAGAAAATTGTAAAAGGCTTCAGAGAAAACAAACAAAGTTACCTCAGGGCTACTGAAATGCAGGCATCACTCCACTCTTTGGAGCATTTGTGAGCCAGGGTACTACTATACAAATATTCTGGAAATTATCATAACTTCCAAACAGGATAAGGCACAGGAGCTACTCAAAAGAGGACAGAGGAGTTGCTGTGACTTATCAAGCAGCTGGGACCAGAATTCACCTGTGCTACTCTCTTGACATTTGGTGTGTAATTTGGAAGCTCATGTAATTTCTGAAGATCAAATGTAAATTCCGTTTCAAGTGCTGCAGGCAGACCTGGAGCGCTCCCCAGGGCCAGCCGCGCTCTGGGCACTATGCCGGCACCCAGCCAACAGGCGCCACTCGTGGCGGCGGGCTCAGGACAGCTCCGGGGGCCGTACCCTCTCTCGGGGTGCTGGAGGTCGAGGACAAGGGCTCTGTGTCCCCGCGGCAGCGGAGCGGGGCTGCACCGCGGGCCAGCGCTCGCCCTGCTGCACAGTCCCTGCCCTGTGTCCCCGCAGCTGCAGCCCGGGCAGAGCCTCGGCGCGGGGCCAGCCGTTCTTCAGAGGCCTTGAAAGAAACATTCATTGCCAAATACATCATATTTACCCCACTGGGTTTTTTTAACCTATTTATTAAACTGCCTTTTCAGGCAGGAGGCAGCTCTTACCCGAGCTCTCTTCTTGGTTTTGCTAGTGAGGTAGGGTAGAACAGGGTCCTTTAAACTCTCAAGACCTCAGTTTTACCCCAAGTTTATCATATGCATCTAATCATGGCCTAAGAAAGAGTGCTGTTCAAGTTTCCTTCTTTCCATATTGTTTGCTATGGAGAAGAATGAGTAGCACACCAGTGTGACATTTTTTAACTCCTTTTTTTTTTTCCTCAGTCCTGTCATAAGACCTCCCTTAAAACAGCACACAGGCGTGCTTCTCCACTGAGGTACTTGTTCCCATACAATAATCGAGAAGTAACTTGTTCAGGATATCTTAAGAAACTGCACCTCAGGATAAAGTTAACGTGAAAACAAAATAAATCTCCAGGAAAATTCTCAAAGAAAGAAGTTAAGAGTCAGATATCTATTTGGATGATTCGATCTGCTTAGAACTTCAGAGAAACTTCAAAACAAAAAAGGTTTATACTGTCTGCTTGGATTGAACTACAGCAACCCGAGTAGCTGTAATAACTTAGCCTGGAGTGTCATCATCTGCTGCCAAGTGCTCCTTGCTTGCCCCTTCCATTCCACACCCTCAGCAACCAAACATCCCTCCAGCGTTCACCTGGGTTTTCCTCTTGGGCCAGGTTGGCAACTCAGTCGTGTTCACAGACTGATGGGTCTGCAGAAAACTGGGTGACACGGTGATGGTTTTCATCACTAACTGATTTTGTTTAGGGCAAACGAGGAAAACCGCTGTGGTTCCACACGGGGAGCAGCAGCGCCGGGAATGTAAACCCCAGGGAGCTTTTTGGTGCCTACGGATGATCCGTAGACCCGTCCGACAGCTCTCACACCGCGTCACACGGGGATGAATCCGCAAGAATGGGCTCTCCGCTGCGAGAGTCCCACGGAAGTCTCGGCAAACACAGTCCCGCTACTTTGCATTCCTACGATGGAAATGCAAAGTAGAAACACTGCTGAGAATATTTCCTTTTCCCCGAATTGCTGCAGAGCTGTTTCGCCAAGACCTGGAAACACGCTCTGCTGACGGCGGGAGAGGAGTCGGGTGACCGGAGGCGAGCAGAGCATGGCAGGATTGTTCAATTTCCTCGGGAATATCCGGATGCATTTAAAGCCACATCTACAAACTACCCGCACCTGCAGCCGTGCAGCACCATCACCGCAGCTCCCGCAGCTCGGCGTTTCCCGCGGCCCCGCCGGTGCGAGGGATGCGCCGGCCGCTCCCGCCCGCGCCCCGCGCCCCGCGTACCTTCCGCGTGGCAGCTGGCGGAGCGGAGCGCGCCGTGCGGCCGGAACAAGTACGGGAAGTACCGCGAGAGACATTTCATCTTCCGCGCCGGACCGAGCTAAGGCACCGGCCGATACCGGCGGGAGAGCGGCGCCCCCGGCCCGCGCGGAGCGGCGGGGGCAGTCCGGCGGGAGGACCGGTCCCGCTGCTCCGAGAGCGGAGCGGAGCGGAGCGCCCCGGCTCGCCCGGCCCGGCCCGGCCCGTCCCCGCCGCATCGGGTGCGGCACGGCCGGGAGCGCTGACTAAGCCCGTCCCGCCCGCGAACACACCCCCGGCGCCCCGCGCCCGGCCCCGCAGGGAGCCGCAGAGCCCCGCGCCCGGGCCGCCCCAGCCCGCCCCGCTCCGCCGCAGCGTCCCCGGCCCCCGGAGCCGCCGTCGCGGCCGCTCAGGGCGCATCGCACCGGGAGCGTATCCGGGGAGCAGCGGGGCCGGAGGGACGGACGCGGGTCCTGGCACTGCCACACGCCCGGAGCCGAGCGAGCCACCTCCGCACCGCGCCGCACCAGCCTCGAGCAGGTTCCACCTCTAAAGTTCGCGCTAATCCTTTTTCTACAGTAGACTCCTAATAGTCAATATATCAGAATAAGGCAAGATCTCAAAAATTTCTTTGCTTTTGGCAGTACTGAAATATAGTTGAAAGCACTGTGATATGACAATGGCAGTCAGCAACATCATGTACTTCACATTTAACACTGAAATCAGTGTTTGAGCAGCTGAAAGATGTCTCAGGCCTCCCATCTATGCACAAGGGAGCTCATTCATCCCCACAGTTGCTTAGTTAAAGGATCCATTACACCCCTGGTTTCATCGGGACAAGTACCATGGACCGTGACACCATTCTCCAAGTTAAAGCAAGGAACAAGGAAAGAACAAAATGAGGTGGTTTATGTAGATCTGTTTGCGTGGCTTCTGTGTGGATAAGAGCACACAATTACCACAAAACTAATGCAGAATTATTGCTGGCAACATTTGAAGTATTATTTGAAAGCCAGAATGACAGTCCATTCTGCTGAAGGAGGTAGACTCTACTACATTCAAAGATACAGAGCATTTTAATAATAGCAACATCTCTTCTCACCTGACCATACACAACTGTGTGCTTCCTTGTCACTAAAGAAATCACACTGTGCAAGTTCAAGGTCCTTGGATATTACCAAGAGTTCTGAAGGTCAAAAATGTGTAGCAAAGGCTATCATAATAGTAACAAGTTATGGATAAACTAATGATGAAGGTGTAAATCTGTAATACCACATTTATGACTTAATTCATGTACACACATTGGTACCTATACACGTGTGCATTCACATACCAATGCAAACCAGCACGAGAACCAAAGCCCATCCCACTTGTAACACTTGTGTGAGCTTCCTCCTCAGCCATGGTCATGCTGTTTGTGCCTGTTCAGGTTGAGTTCACCAATGGCATCACCTTTTCATTACTAGTTTTACTGAATACAGCTTTTAAGTTTTATTCATCAGCTGTAACTCTTCTGTGAGCCCAGATTACCCCGAGAAAAAATTGCAGGAGTCCTTTCCTGCCATCATGCCTCTGGGTTTATCCACTAAATCAGCAGTGGTAAAAAAAAAACAACCAAACTTACAGCCCTCAGCTGATAAGTGCTTACATTAAGAAAATAATAGAGAGCAAGAGAGGCAACCTAACATTTCATTTACCCTAAAGTAGCAAACAAATACTCCTGACCAGTTACAATGATCTGCAGATTCTACAGTAAAAGTTCAAAACACTTGTAAATTATTTTTTAAGACCCAAAACAACAAAACAAAACATCAGTAAAAAAATATTTTGGCTTTAATCGCTATGGTGGTGTTTTTCTCTAGAGATTTAATAAATTTTTAGATATTCTCTAGAGTGTTGTGTAGTCTCTAGGGATTACAGACTGAAACCCTCTCCTGCAAAAGCAGCGTGACAGAGCTGCCGCTGGAGCAGGACAAGTGACAGTGCTCCAGGCAGAGCTGTGCAGGAGAAGTCAGAGCTCTGCTCTCAGAGGCCTGGGCCAACTCAGTCCTCTTGGTCTCACAAGACTGTGCTTTTAAAAAAGTCATCACATTTCACTGACCACAACAAAATAGAAGGAGAGTGACTAATAGTCCATCTCAGTTCCAGAATTGATTCTCGTAAAGGTTATAGTGGTAGAAGCTGTCTCATAATTCCCTGAAAAACTCTAAATAACAGCTGAAAACCAAAAGGAAATATTTAAAAGGCTATTGATATGATTAAGCTATAATGCCTTCAAATGAATTCTTGGATCAATAGCTAATTCAAGAGGCCTATCTCTTTCAGATGCACAAGTACATGAAGAGGGCAGAAACCAAGGAGTGTGGCTTAGCTCTGCCCCAGCTGCTCCCAACAGCACACAAATGACCTCCCTGCACACCAGCTAGGCAAGATATATGTGACAAGTTATTTTTGGTCACAGCAACAAAAGGAAAAATAAACTTACATTCTGTCACCCCAGCATCTCTAGCTCCTTTTACTTGACTGAAGCACCACAGCACATCCTGCATGAAGCTTCCAAATCCTGCCAGGAAAACACATTCAGAAAGAAGATACAATCATATTGGTACGTAGCTGTTCCTTTTTTAAATGAACATATATGCACACACATACACACACATGCACACACAGGCACGTGCAATCTCTGCATGGAGATAAATATCTGCTCACCTGGTGTCATAGTTCCATGCAAAGTGCAAAGCTAGCGCTGCAGAGCCAAGAGCATGGTGCCTGCCTTATAAATCAGCCTCTGTTCTCTCCGTGCCATGGCAGGGCTCTTGGGAAGCGGAGCCAGCAGTCAGTCCCCTCCACATCACTGGCAGCAGCACACAAGTCAGGAGGCCCTGTAGTCATGGTCTTTGTCACAGCCTCCCTCTGTCAGAATACTAATGCTCCCAGTCATTCCCAGCACAGTTGAAGGAGGAGTGAAACAGAAAAAAAAAAAAAAAAACCGCTCCTACTACCACAAGAAATTTTTTTTCACATTTGTGGTCAGTGTAGTTCTGAACCGCTTGACAATGAACCCAAGCAGCCTGGAGCTGCTTTACAATACATTATAACTCTTTCCTCAAAATCTACCTGCAATCACAAGTGCCTGATATCTGTTTTAAAAGATTACTACAGACATTTCCATTGAAAGCCATGTTATTAAGCTGTAATGCTTTCAACTGTTTGCTGCTGCAGCAATACTCTCTGTTAAGACTCTCTGAGAGAAATTAAGATTTCATCTACCAATGCTCCTTGTTTTATTGACAGCTCAGCAGAATTTCCCTTTCTGTTACATAGTTTACACTGTTCCACAAAAAAATCCATCGCCTCAAAGGACAACTTGTTTCCTTTCATCCTAGCACACATTTTATCTTGAAGAATTTCCAGGCATGAAGAAAGCAGGAAAATGGAGCTATGAGAACCAGTTAATTTCATCTCGGCTGTTTTACACACAGGTGTAACAGAAAATGCAGGTATTTCACAGTTGGCACGTGTGATACTGGGCTCAGTCTGGGGTCACGCCATGGAGACACAGACTTGTTACTTCTCTACAAAAGAAAAGGAAAACACGGGGTTGGGAGACAATGTCCAGTAGGGCATATGACCAAGCTGTATGGACTATACTGTAGCCTAACTGGATGTCTTTGTGAGATTTCTGTCTGATTTTATTTAGGTCTTTGTATACTAATACAGGTATATATCAAAAGTAATGTAATAATCTAGAATACATAATAAGTACGAAGTCAAGAGTGAGCTTTATTGGATTATTCAAGCCAAAACAAGGAAAAGATGGAGCTTTAAGGAGTGAAAGGGGGAGGGTGAGGATTAAATGCCACATCTAGGCAATGAGGAGATGGCCATTTTCCAGAGGCTCGGTGGTGCTTCCTGCAGCTTGGGCAGAAACTTTGATAAGAGTGACAGTGAGTCTGAATCTGGGCAGTTTGCAGGGTTCTGTCTCACATCTTCACTCTCATAAACATTGCTGATCAATTTGTTTTTTGCCCAACAGTCTCTGACAGGATTAGTTCCTGTCCTTGCCGCTGTGGTTTTCACACTCACGCCAGGGATGGCTTATTCCTGCTTTGCACGGGAAGTGCCTACAGCAGCAGAGAGGGTTTCTTAGCCCTTGCTACCCCTAGACTTCCAGAGCACAAACACCACACTGTTGCAGACACCAGGCTGGGAAAAGCCTGTAGTAACTGAGCCCTCTTTTCCTACATTGGAGATGGGTGATTTAAGAAAGTTGTTGTGGTTTTTAAGGTTTCTTGCTAACTTAATTTGTGAAATTTCTTTCTGGACTGTGCAGACCTCACCCGTAAGTTTTGGAGTTCTTTCTCTTGGCACACCAGTTCTTGCTTTAAGGATGGAATTTCACTAATGAAGTACAGGTCTATGGTATTGATGTATAGGAAAATCTTGCCTGCAGGCTTGGTCTCTCTCCTGCCAGTATGCAAACTAAAAGGCTTTTCATTCTAAGAATTTGAAGAAATCTTTTAAAAATCAGATATGCCTGGGGAAAGGCTGCACATGGATATTGATTAGTTTTATCTGCACAGCATCCAGCCCTGGGACTGAACAAGTCCAAATGCTGGGGAAGAGCATCTGTTTGAGGTGCACACGACAAGCCTGGAATGCTGATGGGAGTGGACAAAGGGATCCTGTCCCAGTGGGAGAGATTATGATACATACTAGTGAAAAGGAGTAGGAGTGCTTTTACGTCCCAGCCACCTATTGACACCTTGTGTGACAATGAACCAGTGTTAATTAAGGAGTTCCATTTCTCTGCAATGAAAAGTTGTTAGTCACTGTTAACAACCCAGCTTGCTGGAGGAGAGCTGTCACTTTAGATTCTGAAGTCCTGTCCTGCCTTAAATTCTAGTGACCCCTAGCTGAGGAATCTTGGTGCTTCACATCCTGCAGCCAGGAAAAGACACTCCTCAGTGTCTTCTCTGAAATGGAGCTCATACTCTAGAGAAATCTTGCTGGGATTGGTGTGTTTAAAAATGCAGGTTCTGGAACAGTGTGGTTTGCATTGTCAAAAGGATGTCCAAGCAGCCTCCTCACACCACATATCAGAGTTTCAGAAGCAGCCTCCTCACACCATATATCAGAGTGGGTGCAGATGCCATCATCTGCTGAGTCAGGGGCCAGGGAAACTGTGACTGGGATAAGGCACCAGGGACAGATTCACCCATCCAGAAAACACTTAAACCCTGATCATGAGAGAGCCCCTGCTACAGGAGGGGAGCCCTGGTGATCCACACCTCTGCTCAGCCTGCAGTGAGTTTTATCCTTGATTCAGTATGTATATCAATACCTACTCTTTGGGACTGGCAGCCACCTGCAAGGCATACAAGACAATTCTCATTCAGAAGGAGCTATGGGCATTGTGTGAAGGTAAGCCCACTTTAATCACAGGAGATGCCAGCAATGGGTATTGAAATCTAACACATTACAGGCATACCATAGCGTTAAAGTTTGATGGAAAATTACAGCTGAGTTATGGCTGCCCAGTAGAATTTCACTTCTTTGAAGACTTATGGTTCCAGAAAATACATAGAATAAGTATAGCAAAACTTCTCTGTTTTTGCAAGCCATTGATAAAAATTACTTTGATCGTTGAACCAAAAGTATAGTTAGCTGAATAGTTAAAATTGTAAAGGTGAATAAAACTTTTAAGGATTATTTCTTAATTAAGTGGCAGCCGTTAGGGCCTTTGTCCCCTCTGACCTTCGCAGACCCCAGGGGTTTGCCTGGCGTGCCCAGGCCGGAGGAGAGGTGGGGTTTATGTCCTGGAGGAGTGTATGGGTTGGTGGTAGGAGCCTCTTGGAGGAGAGGGATAAGCCGCGCCTCCTGTCCATTAGAAGGCACCAGAGATCCACAGCGGCGCTCCCATTTCCCAAGCCAGGAAAGCCGGCGGTGGCTGTTCTGCATGACGGGTGACTTGGAGAGACCACTGCACTCCCCGGAGTTTCTTTTTCTAGTACAAGTGAAAAAATTCCCCAGCTTGGGACATGCCTCCTCTTTCTGGGCTGACACAGTAGAAAAGCTCCATTTCTTGAGAAAACTGGGGGACATGTTTTTTTTTTCCTAAGTGTGCCCTCTTTATATTGCAGACCAAAGCCCCAGCTCTGGCACAGGAGGCTCTCTGTTTCCCATGGAAAATTAATCCCTCTGATGCACCAAACAGAAAGGTGTTTTCCCATTGCCCAGTGGGGAACAGAGTTGGCTGTTTCACAGGAGCTGTTGCAGATCTGCCTTCTGTCCTCTCATTTGCTGTTCCTTTCGTCTACTCAATAAATGTGGCGTCTCTCTTCTTGTGGGATCCTTCCAGGGGGAATGCGAACTGGCAGGGAGGGCAGCGTGACCCTGGCACCCCGCCTTACCAAGATCAGTGACCGAGGCTCCGACGGGACCGCCCTCTGAGCGCTGCCCCCGAGGCGGCTGGGGGGGCTGGATGCACCCGGAGCCCGCGTCCCCCTTCCAAAAAGCAGCAGAGGGCAAGGCACGAGGCTCAGAGCAGAGAAAGGATAACCCCGCAGCGAGGGGCGGCAGAGGGCTTAGGGCGGTGGGGTCACTAGAGGGACTGTCGTTCCTCGCCGCAGGGCGGGGACAGGGACAGGGACACCTTCCTGGCGGCGTGTCCGCGGCGCGGCCCCACGCGAGTGTCGCTCGCGGTGCCGCAGGCTCCTCCCGCCGCCACCGGGGCCCGGCCCGGCCCGGCCCGGTCCGGCCGCTTCCTCTGCTCCGGCGCCCCCGGCTCCTCTCCTCGGCGGGCTGGTGCCGCCCGGACCCGCTGTCCCAGGTAGGTGCCTCCCCGGTGCCGCTGCCCGGAGCGGGCTCTGGTCCGCTGTCCCCGTGGCGGGGTTGGGCGGGGGGCGAGAGGGGGACGGCGCTCGCTGTCGGCGGCGGCTCGGGACGCGCGGGGTTCGCCGGCCGCGGCTCCGCCGCTGCCCGCAGCGCGTTTGGGCTGGGGTCCTGCCGAAGACCCGGCTGCGGCGAGGAGAACCGCAGAAGACACCGGTAGCTCTGTAGGAGACGCCCAGCGCACGGATGCTGAAACTCAGGGCGCCTCCCCTCGTCCTTCCCGAACGGCGTTGTGGCTGCGGGGCAGTTCAGGGTCATCCTTAGTTCCTCTGGGACCAAAGCTCTGGGTGATGTCCCTCCGGTGTGTCACCGCCCTGTCCCAGCTCCTCGGCGGAGCAGTGCTCGGGTAGTGCAGAGGTGCTGAGAGAAATTGTCTGCGAACCCTCGGAGGTAGCCGTCCTCTTCCAGGGTTTCGGCAGTCCCAACAGACTCTACCCGTGCGGCTGGTGCCCATCCTTGGGCTGAGCCTCCAGCCCTTCCCTCAGTCCCCTTGCGCTCCCGTCCCCGCGGAGCGCATCCTGCTCGCCGTGCGAGAGCAAACCGCGCAGGTGGCTGCGCTCCTCAGTTCCGCTCGGGGTTTCGGGGTTTCCATTAATCTGTGGTGGGTAAGGCGTGCTCGGCCGTGAGCGGTGTGCTGCGGCTCACCGGGGCTGGGGGCTGCAATGGCCCGGCAGTGCCGTCCCGCCGGTAAAATCCTCCGGTGAGCCCCGGAGAGCTCGGAGCGGAGCTGCTGCCGCGCTGCTGAGGGAACGAGGGTACGACTGAGCATGATGTTAGCGTGGAAGACCTAGTAAATTTGGCCCGAGGAAAAGTAATGATTTCAATAATTTTTTGACTTTGCAGCGAGAAACAGAAAAAGATTTATCATTTCATCCCCCAGCTACACTTTTTAAAGGTGCAAATCCTTGTAACTATTACTCAGGCTAGCTTAACTTCAAGAAATATCTGCACTCCTTCCTCAGAGCTTGTATGTATTGATGTATTTTCAAAAATGAACTTGGCTCCAAACTGCTGAGCAAGGAAGTTTCCTTGGGAACCTGTGATATGGGAACCTGATTTATGGCTGTTGCATCTGAAGGTCTATTTTTATTGTGAAGAGTAAGTTTTGGGGCTCAAAAAGAATTACTGCTGTGGGTTTGTTTGAGACTGAAGGCTCGATCTGTTCCTGCCGATTTGAATCGTAAACATTTGCTGCTTCATTTGTTTTCTTGCTGGATCTTGTTTCAGTTCTGAGATGGGAAATTAAGATTTTGTTTTGGTTAGCTGGAGAAAAGGATCTGCATATGCTGGTGGGGTAACTCACTGTATCCCATGACAGACCCAGTTCCCAGTAATTCTCTTTTCTCCAACATCTTTCTTATGATTCCTCCCTTTTCTTCTTCAGTACCATAATTTTGTTAATTTAAAGAAATGAAGTTAGTTGGTTAGTTAGTTAGTTAGTAGGCGTTTCCAAAGTGTAGATCTGAGGAAATGTTCAGTGAACCTACGGGTGCCCTGGAGAATGCTCTGGGCTGGATCCAGTCCAGATCTTGCTACACTGGTACTCCCTCATTTTGTTCTTTTAAGGCTTTGTACTTGCAACAAGGAATAAAGTTGTATGTCACAGGGATGTCAGTATCGAAAACAAGCACATAAAGGTGCATTGCATGTGAATGCTTAAAAAATACAGTGGCTGCTGTAACCTACAGGGAGTGCCCAAGCTCTCTCAAGTGTCAGTAAACTCTACAGACACATCAGAAAAGACTGGAAAATTCCTGTGCTCCCTGCTAATGAAAAGACCTGTCCCTTTGCAGTGGGAGAGAGATCAGAAAACAGGTTTGCTGTTCTGTTCATAGTTCATATCCAAGAAAAAATCTGAAGAACCTAAGTGGAAACTATACCTTGATTTTACATGGAATCTTTTCGTTTGAAGTACCAGAATGGTACGATTTTTTTCCCAAATGAAAGACTTGTGTAACTGCTTAAGTCAAAAGATTGAATTTCTTCTTCTATAGCTTTTACCCTTCCACATGACCTCAGTAGTCAAAACTGCCCTTTGGTTTTATCTAGCCAAGTCAGTGTGTCCATTTATTTTGGATATTGGTCTTACAACAATTAGTCACCCCTGAAGCTACAAAATACATGCTGGATGATAGAGAAAACAGGAGCCAGATCCTTGGATCTTTGCGTCTGCTGGTCTGTTCCTACCCTTCCTGCAGTGGGCAGCAGTCCTGCTCTGAGTTACAAGGTTGTGGTGTTACTGGTTTCTCTAATGAGCTCCATTGCAATGTGCTTTTCCCTGACAGTCAGTCTTGTCCTCAGAGCAGAGAACCTCTAGTGAGACATTTGCAAGCTGTAAATGATGAACTTTTGCTTCCTGCCTTCTGCAGGACGTGTCAGCAGGACATTGCCAAGGCCTGGCAGGACTGACCCACAGCAGATCTGAACCAGAGGCTTCGAGTGTGGGAGCAGAACCCAGAGGAGTGGAGAGTGCTGAGCCCGGGCTGAGCACACCATGGGGGCAAGCACCTCCAGCAAGTCACCACCCTTTGATGGGAATGAGGATGGTAAGAACTTTTCCTGTTGTTGTCTGGGGCTGCAGAGTTCTCCAGTGCAGACTGACTGTGAGGGTGCCAGTACCTGTGCTGAGGCTGCAAACTCCTGGGTGTCCCAGGTCAGCAGAGGGCTGTGGAGTTGTTAGCTGTGAAGAAAGAGTCAGTGCTGTGAGGAGCTGTCCATGAGAAATCACTGAGAATGTATGAGACTTTTGAAATATGATGACAACAGAAAAGGAGCTGGAAAACTACTCTGGGAGCAGTATTGGAGGCCAGGGTCCCTATGCTGCCAAGATTGCAGAGACAGTCATTAAAAGATTGCTCCATAAATATATTTGCTGTTGCATGAGCCAGCTTGCTGACTGCCATATGGGCTTTCACCTAGGTACAACAACAATATGCATATGTGGATAAATACAAATATATAGTAATAAACGTAAAACGTATGAAGAGCTGGATACCCCGTCAGCTGATGTGTGGTACCACTGCCAGTGTGCAGCTGCTTAGCAAAACCAGTTTCAGTTTCCAAACTATTAATGCAACTGCTTACAGTTTTTCTTTGGTTTTCATATTTTTTCCATTTTTGTAGTGCAAAAAAAAAAAAAAAAAAATCTGTGCTCTGAAGCTTTCCTGAAGATTTTGTTCCTGCTGCATCTAAACGCTCAGTATTGACATTTCTCATAAGCAACCACTTATGCTTGCTTGGGTTAAGGAGAAGTTCTGTTCCTGACCACCTTCCTCAGGGTGGTGTGCTCTGGCTGTGGGATTTTCCTGGGACTGGCTGGTCTCTGCTGGGTCTCTCTCTTAGTTCAGCGTTCATACAGCACCAGCTTCTGTGACTGAGAAACAGAATGCCAGGAAAGACTGTGTCCTGACCGTGTTGGATGGTTTGCTGTCAGTTTGCTAGGTTTCAGTGGGCGTGGGGCCACTCTTGCGTGCTGACACAGTGTGCAGACTAGTGCAGTTCTGTTTCCATGGCCTTGCACAAATTTAAAAAGTGGTACTGCTTTTTTTTCTCTAATAAGTCGTGTTTTAATATACTACTGAGGGGAGAGAACCCAGCTGAAACAGAGATGTCCCCTAGGGAATTTTCCATTATCTTGCAAATTGGTAACCAGAGGCTATATTGCCTTAGATGTCACAATCTTGTCCTCATTCTGAATTCAATTAAAATTATAGTTAATTAAGAGCTTCAAGCTACAGTAGGAAACAGCACACTGCTCCATGGCACGGGCAGGTTCCCCAGCAGGCAGCAGGTGGTGGGCACCAATCCCATCTCTGCAGCTGTGCCACAGGGAGAGTTTTCCTCTGGGACCCATGAGGGCCAGCGGAACAGCAAGAGTTGTGTAGGTGCTCCAGTGCCAGTCCTTACAATTCTTGCATATTTTTCCAAATTGCTGTTGCTATAATTTCACTATTTTCTGTAGCACGACAATTTCTGTTTGAACTTCTTGAAGGGCTCTGTTTACCCTCAGCTGAAGTAGGGTGACAGGATTATTTTTCTCTCAGCATTTCCTCTGAGCAGACAGTTGTGGATGACAAGCAAGTGAAATGAAAATATAATAATCAGACAGAAGATTCAAGGCTACAAGGTGATCTGATTCCCAGTGTAGGCAAGATGAGACTGTACAAGAAGCCAGATTTTGTTTGTGCTGCTGCTGGGCAGAAGGGTGTGGGAAGTGTCCCAGGGAATGGCAGCCAGATGTTCCCCCCAGCTGGTCGAGTTTGCTGCAAGATAAAGAAGAAATAGGTAGAAGGTGAGGACAGTGGTGGGTTGAGAAGGATGCACATCAGTCTGTGGGCCTTTGCCAGCATCCTCTCCAGCCCACCAGCAGCTGCTGTGGTTAAATCACCCTTGGACCAAGCAGAGCATCAGCTGTGTCACTGTTCCGCTGCCTGGCTCCGTGTCACATCCTGCTCCCTGGTGGGGAGGGACTGGCATGGTTGTTCCCAGTCGTGTGGCAGAGTTTTCCTGAAGCTGCAGAGCAGAGGAAGAGAGAGGGAGGGAGGGAATATAATGAATATAATGAAAATTGGGGAAATAACAGTGAGAAAAGGAAGATGAGCTGTAACACACCATGAGGTGCTGTGCTGACTATACTGGGGTGAGCAACAGGGATGAGGGAACCTGAGCCTCCAAGCATTGACTTTGCCTGGGGATGAGGAGCCTGGGGACTTCAGGAGTGTTGACTGCTATTTGCTAAGAATGTTTTTATGGCTGGTTCTGTCAGCATTTTTTATCTAAACATTGTTCCTTAAACCTCAGTTTAGAAACATGACCCCGGTTTACAAAAGAATGTTTCATGATTATACACCAGTTGCTTCTTTATGGCAATTGCATTACCTTTCTTTGCATCTCTTGAACCAGTTTGTCTAAGCTGGTGAATTTTGAGCTGAGCATGAGTTTTGTCCCTGAAGGGCAAAAGGTCATAGGGATAAAAAGTAGAAATAACATAACATCATCAAATGTTTGCTCAGCCATTTAATATTGAAATGTTCTTCTTTCTTGCAGTTACCTTTGACCATTTTGAGATTTTGCGAGCTATTGGGAAGGGCAGCTTTGGAAAAGTGAGTGTTTTGGAAACTAATCACCATGTGGGCAGCTGGAGATGTAACTGGGTGGAAATAGATGAGTTGGAGGCTCCGATGAGAGTACAGAACCAAAGCCCATGCACTATCAGTGAGCCTTGACCTTCAATTCCTGGTAATCAGAAAGGAATCAGAGCCCAAATCCTTATCCATTCTGTAGGCACAAATCAAAGCCCAGTATCCCTTAAACAAGGCCCAAGATTACCTGTGAACTGAGTAACACTTCTCAGGTGCTGGTCCCAGTGCTTGGCCTGTAGTTCTGTGGTGAAGGGGGCTCTTCCCAGCAGTAACAAGTGTGGGAGGAACGGACATGATGGTTAGTGAATGGCATTAAATAAAATGTTGACTTCTCTGTGTTTCCCTGTCTCCCATGTTGTGATGATAAATTCCTTCCTCTTATCTTCCCCCAAAAATTTCTCTTTGGGTGAAATTCCCAAGAAATTCCCAGGCAGTGTCAGTGTTGCAGCATTGGTGGATGGAGTTGTGCCCTGGCAGGGTCAGCGCTGGAAAACACTCGTGTCACTGGGTTTTACCTGCCCAAATTTGCTGACAAATCATCTCTGTTTTATCCCCTGATTGCTCTCTTAGGTCTGCGTGGTGCAAAAGACTGACACCAAGAAGATGTATGCCATGAAATACATGAACAAACAGAAGTGTGTGGAGCGAAATGAAGTGAGAAATGTTTTCAAGGAGCTGCAGATTATGCAGGGCCTGGAACACCCTTTCTTGGTTAATTTATGGTAAGAGGTGGTGCCTTGGCTCACTGGTTGAGTCAATTACAGACATTTTTGAGATCAGACCCTCCTCATCTGCTTCAAGCCTGTCTTGGGAGCAACTGGTGTGTTCCACTGACTCGGGCTCTTGTTTCAGGGTAATCCTGTTTAGTTAAGCAGTTATCTCCATCGTCCCCTCAGCACAAGACAGTTTTCATGTGTCCTTTTGCAGTATCCCTCAGGCAGGTATTGGCTATCATCATAACCCCACCTGTATTTAAAGGAGCTCTTTGTTATCACCAGCAACTTCTGGCAGTGTGGGATTGATGGCCAGGCAGGGCTCTTTGCTGGCTGTCCCTCGACATTTCTTTTTTCTTAATTTTATGAGAACACCAGTAACGTTCCAAGGGGTGTGAGCTCACATATTGCATGATAAAGCCTCCAATATCCTGTAGTTTCAGTATTCCTCTAGGGTTGTGGGTAATTACATTTACCCAGGAATGCTAAAGGCGTCCTGAAGCCAGGGATGGCGTGGCAAGAACTGCAGCAGGGACACTTGGATGGTTTGCTCTGTACAGATCTCTAGATAGACACACACTGCTCAGCTTTCAGCTGCTGAGTGAGCTTTGCCTGGAGCTTTGTGTTCAAGTAGGAAAGACAAGTTTGGAGATATTTTATGGGAGCTGTAGCTGCACCTTTACCATTCATACCCCAATAAGAACCACTCTAAATGGCAACAGCAGCAAAATACCAAGAGTTCACTGAACTGCACTCAGATTACAGTTGTGAAATTTGGAGTGAAAAATCCCAAGAAATGATGAGTATTCCCAGAGGTACCACATGTTCCTTTATTACCTGTCATTTTTCAATGCTACTGTCCCTGAACCATGTGTGTGCTGCTTTAGGTACTCATTCCAGGATGAAGAGGATATGTTCATGGTGGTTGACCTGCTGCTTGGAGGGGACCTGCGCTACCACCTCCAACAAAATGTGCGGTTCCAAGAGGGAACAGTGAAACTCTTCATCTGTGAGCTGGTGCTGGCCCTTGACTACTTGCAGAGCAGGCACATCATCCACAGGTCAGCCAGGCCACAGGCAGGCTTGTTACTCCTTGATGTGAAACAACAAATAGAAGTTTAAGTGATAAACAACGTATTCTCCCATGTGCATTTTCTTTTATGTGAAACACAAGGCTTCCCCCACAAAAGTATTTCAATATTCAGCAGAGACCATCTGATTTGTCCCTCTGGGGTAGCTGTGAAATAGCATATTTGATTGCCTGCTGATCCTGCGAAAATTTGTCTCTGATAGGTTTTAATCAGCTGTAACTCATTAATGTCCATCCTCATCCAGGGAGAGTAGGTGTCAGTGCTCAGAACTCCTGTGTTCATGCTTGAAGGTGTCTCCCATTTCCCCCCTGTGTATTGCACCAAAATACAAGGACTGGGCCCAAACACAACTTTTCCCTGTATGAGGTAAATCCCTTTTTAGAAGTGCAGAGAGTTTATTTTTGGCTACTGAAATTTCTCATGGCCAGTGAAAAAAAGTGCCTGAGCTCTCCCCATACCCATGAAGACCTGCAGAATAGCAGAGGAGGCAGAGGTTTCCCCTGGCTGGGAAGCAGGGTTTGGCTGTGGATGGGTAGACACACGGCTCTTCTGCTGCTGCCATGGGCAGCGCCAAGCTCAGAGGCCCAAGAGTTTAGCCAAGTTAGCTGCTGTCAGGGAGGATGATCAGAGAGGGCCTGTGAGGGTCAGTAATTGCAGGGAGAAGGTCACTTCATTTAGAAATACCACTCCAGAGGAGCAGTGTAAGAATTAAGCATGGAAAGTGTAAAATCGAAATGGTCCTGGTAGTTAGTGGGGAAGGCACACACTGATGAGGAGCTGGTGAGGGTGAGTGCCTGTCCTGTCCCCAGTGTCCAGCTGCCATGTCCAGGGTGTGAGGGCAGAATGACCCCTTGCCTGTCCCTGCAGCCACGAGAGCTCGGAGCAGTTCTGCTCTGCTGCAGGGGGAGCCAGACCCAGGGACAGCTCCCACCTCCTCAGGGTCTCCTCTTTCACACTGCTTCTTTTGTGCTTTACGGGCATGGATCTTTGCCCCAATGTGAATAGGAGTGGAAGAAACTGCAGGCGAGGCTGCAGTGTGCTTTTCACACAGCTGCATGTGTTCAAGGCAAATCAAGTGCAACAAAATATGTATGGCAGGCTGTAAAATTTGCAAGTTATTTAATTAACACTGTAATGCAAGTTGTTTAATTAACACTGTAACCCAGCGGGATAGTACTTGATTGATAAAGTGATTTGGCTGAGGCAATTACACTGCAACAGCTGTAATTTGGAACATCAGGAAACAGGGAAGCAATCGTTTTGTTTGGCTGAACAAAAGCGTGCAGAGACACCAAACTCTTATTTCCCATCTAGATGTAAAAGAATGGGAAGTATTAATATCTTTTAGGTTAGGAAATTATATAACCAGCTTATAAAAAAGAAATACGCAAATGAGCAATAACAAGAACTATCTCCGGTATTTGTTTGCAGCCTGAGAATGATCTTACTGTGCTGGTGTAATTTCAGAGGCTGTGTGCCAGACTGAGGGAGGTCAGAAACAGCCACACTAGAAATTGGAAAGAAAATAAAAGGAAACAGTTCCACTGTGCTAGGGGGAAAAATCAGCTACTTACCTGACACTGCCCTGTGCTCTGCTAATGATGCCTGTCCCTATAGTCACCTGTATCTTGGGATGGCACCAGGAAGGGAACCAGGGTTTATAACCCACTGGAAGTTGTTTGGGTAACAAGATGCCAGAAAACTGTAAGCTATTAGATGACAATTAGATATATTGTGGGGCTTTGATCCCAGGTGGCTTGGAGAACTCAAGCTGTATCCTAATGATAGAATTTTTAAAGATAAAGTCCTAAGCCTGTTCATTTCTTCACTTGGAACTCCTGTGCCTGGTGGGAAGCACCAGCTGGCAGAGGGTCACTGCACCTGCTGCCTCCTGGCTGGGGCCTTTTCTCTGGGGCATCAGCTGGCCAGGTGCTCAATGGGGACTGGTGTAATGAGCTCATTAAAGCCAGGTAATGGCTTGTAAAGTCATTCAGGTGGACACCGTGGCTGTATCAGAGTATCAGGTGTACATTTTCTCCCTTCTCTTAAAGTGTTTCCTTACAGCACTGCTATAGGTATTATTTTTTGGGGTCCTTTTACTTAGGAATAAAACGTGTGGGTAACCCGTTTATATCTAGAACAAAGATGTTAAAATACTTTCATTTGTACTGGGGACCCCTTTTCATACAGTATTGACATAGATTGAAAAGTAACAGGAGGAAAACAACAGAAAGACTCTCTAACTTAACTGTGGGTGGACTTAGCTGAGTGCTGCTCTCCAGAGCCCTGCAGCCTGGCAGCATACCCACTGCTGCTGGCGCTGCTTGGTTGGTCACCCTCCTACCCCCGAATCAGGGGGGAACATCAGAGCTGGGAAGCCCCAGGCTCTGAGGGTGCAGTGTGTCTGACAGGGTCCCAGAGCCTGCTCTCCTGGGGTGCCAGCAGCCGTGCTTCCTGTCACTTCTCCAGGCTAATGGCTGTCTCTCCTCCTCTGCTTTGTTTCTCAGAGATATCAAGCCTGACAACATTTTACTGGATGAGCATGGTAAGTGCCAGGTGCTCTGTGGTCATGCAAATGTATAGCAGCAGTTGGAGACTGTATATGTATATAAATGCTTAGCAGCAGACAGGAGGCAAGCTGCACTCTTGGTTCTTGCTGCTGCCATCCTTTGGCGTTGGGCTCTCCTGCTCAGCCCAGCTGGGAGCAGGATCATCCCATCCTTTTGTGCTCCCCTTGCTGTCTCTTGCTTTTTGAGTGGCATTGTCTTGTACCTTCAGGGCACTGGGCACCCTGTGATGCAGTGGTGTTTCTGGGGTTGCCTTGGTGTTTTAGCCAACACCTCCTTTGGCTCAGTGACTTGATGGTGTCCCTACAAGACACTGTCAGGGACCATATGTTTGGTGCTCCTTGGGGTCAGTAGCCCAGCACACCTGATTTTAACATTTTCTTGGTTCTTGTTTAAAACTTCCTCAAAATGCATCATTTAAAGGGCAGTGCTTGTGTCACTGCAGGGTTTGTGCACAACAGAATTAATTATGGTGCAATGGATAAGCTTTGGTCATGTATTTTCTTTTTTCTTGCACATTTGGCATAGGGGGGGAGCTCTGAAGAGGATTAGAGGCTAGGTATGTTACAAATGTTGCTATCAGTTTTTCTATGGCCAAAACTCTTGACTATATTCTTGCATGGCTCTTCAGCCACATTTTTTCCTTGGCAAAGATCTCGCAGTGAAGAGTTGTCTGATATTTATTAGTTTGTAACTCATTAGAGAAATATTTTCTTAGGTCATTTTTTTTTAATCCAAGTAACTGTATTGTTGTGAGAAATCTTCATTAGCAGCTAGAGCAAGGTGCTTGAAAAGTCAGTGCAGGGAGGAGGCATTCCCTGCATTTGTTGTGACTTCAGAGGCTGTAGCAGAGAAGCTGCGGCTCCCGAGGGAGGCACTGCCCGGCTCTGTGACAGGGTGTGTGACCAAGGTTGCCTGGCAGCACCGAGCCCAGACTCGATCTGTTTGCATGACCTCTAATTTCAGAGCACTGGTCGATTATTTATTTAGGAGCTGGCAGCAGAGTGCTTTGTCTCCAGGTGCTGGAGCCCCTGTCCTGCCCTGCTCCGTCTCTCTCCAGCTGTTGCCCCCGCACAGCCTCTGGAGAGCCCTGTCCTCCCTGCCGTGCTGGGCGCTGGCACTGCCATCTCATGTGGGACTCTTTTGGTCAGTCCTCGCTGCTGGGTGCTTTGGTGACCCATCACCATCCTCCCAGAACTCTGTGCTGCTCAGACTGGGGTGACACAGCTTCCTGAGAGGAGCTGGAATCACCGTGGCCATGGGAATGCAGGTCAGCACTCCCTGAAGAGGGAAAAAAAAGAGGAAAAGGTTCTGCTCATCTCTGCAGCTGCATTCAGCCAAGGAAGACACAACCTACTAACTGTTATAATGATGCTGCAATTCAGGATGAATTTTGAGTCTATTTTCTGCTCACTGTGATTTTTTTAACTCTCTCTTGCAGAGGTTTCAAAGTGTTTTTTCTGGGGACATACCCTTGGCTCCAGTGTCCTTTTGTCTGTGACTTGTAGTATTCCTTTTCTTCATCCATGACAGCAAAGGTTTGTCTTCCAACAAACTTAGAAAGGCTAAGAAAGCTTTGGACACACACAGAGTTATTTTTTTTTTCCCAGACTGATCCTAAAATATAGGAAGACTCAAAACAATCATTGTTAAATTACTTTTTGGAGAACTCTTGTATTTTCTGCTTCCCCAAAGAGAAAATAAGGGGATATTTGAAACAAGAAACATCTGCAAGCAGCCTGCAAGCTGAAATATTTTCTATCAGTTCTCCCACCAGATTTTTTTACCCGGAAACTCCTTTTCATTGAGTATTTTACTTTTTGTTTCTGATCCAAAGCTATTTCTTGTGTGAAATTAAAGCCACGCCTGTTACATGTTGACCTCTGTCTTTCAGGACACGTGCACATCACTGATTTCAATATTGCCACCTTGCTGACCAAGGACAGCCCTGTCACCACCATCGCTGGCACCAAGCCCTACATGGGTGAGAACCAGTGGCAGTTGCATATTCCGGAATCTCCATTGTGTGGGCTTGGGTGGACTGCTGTGGTGGGCCAGGTGAAGACAGTTTTGGTTAGAGCTGGGACTCTTTTCTTCCTGATCCACATCAAAACATAGAGTTTGAAGTGAGGAGCACCCTGGAGAGGGGATGCAGGGTGGGGACAGGAGTCTCTCCCTAGAAATGCCTCAGTGCAGCTGGGGAACGTGTGCGTCCTGCTTCAGGGGGGAGGTAAAGAGGCACTTGGGCCACCTTATGCCTAAGTTGAGTGAATGTGCTTATTCTGGAGCACTGTGAATGGTAGGCAGCTCCTGTGTCAGTAAAAGGAATTTGTTCTTTTTGGGCTTTGGGGCAGAGAAGCACAGAGAGTTTCATGTGGAGGGGGCTGCGGGGCTGCTGGGTGGCCCTGGTGCAGGAGCACGGCAGCACGGGAAGGGCAGGGGTCAGGGGTTCTGTGTTGCTCATTTCCACTTAGGATTGCAGCAAGGCAATTTTTTTCCCCCTGTATTTCACAGCACCTGAAATGTTTAGCTCCACAAAACCCACCAGCTACTCCTTTGCCGTGGACTGGTGGTCCCTGGGAGTCACTGCCTATGAGCTGCTCAGAACTCGGGTATGTGTGGGGCTCATGGCCTGGCTTGCTCTGCCCTTGGACGTGCTGTTGGGAGGGTTAATGCTTCACAGCAGAGATGAGATGGCCAAGCTGAATTCAAACTTTAGGACTTATTACAGCAGAGGAAGCAGAGATCACACCTTCACCAGGGTTCTTGTGATCATGGTTAAGAGCTCAGAGAAGCTGCTGCGATACAGAACAGCATCTGGTGGCTGTTCCCTGTGCAGCTGAGGCAAACAAGCAACAGCTCCTGAAGTCTGGGGTGCAATATCCTTTACTTGGAGCTTCTATCCTCCAAGGAAAAATAAAACTTTAAAAAAAACCTTATTGCTGTTGTAACAAGACTGAGCAGTTGGAGCAAATTATGGGAAAAACCCAATCCCTGCCTGTGCCATCAGGGCGCTGCTGCTGACTTGGGCAAGGTTGGGAGCTTTGTAGATAAAGACATACATGAGTGTTTTGAAAGTGTTGTGTAAAAAAGTGGGACAAAACTGTAAATATTACATTATTCTAAACAAAAGTATGTAATTTAAAGAGGATCATTTAAGATCTTGTGAGAGTCAGAAGGTTTTTCCATATGAGTATGCAAAACACGGCTTTTAAAATCTCTTATCATCAGTCTTTGCAGGAGACATTTTGATGAACAGATTTTTTCATTTGAATTTGAGTGTCTCACTTGTGAGAGATCAGTTTAGCAGACATTGAGGAGATGTGGCTGCCTGACCTGTTGGGTAACTGAAGCAATGTACCCTCCGTAAACATCTTAACATAATATGAGTTTTCCACCCATAATGCTAAATGAATGGCAGGACTGTGCATCACGTTGGTTTTTGACTCAATGGCACTGTTTGTAAAGGCAGGAGCAGCAATGCTGTCCTGTGCTCATACTTGATGGCACAGCCATGGCGAGATGGTGGCACCTGGGTGGCTGCCACATGGGGGAAGGGAAGGGGGCCTTGAGGTCCATCTAGTATTGGCACGTGTCAAGCACACTGCACCTGATCTGATCTCACTATTTATGGATACTATTCTTTAAATGTACTTTTAATACACTCCTGCCTTCTTCCCCCCAAAATAAGGCAAAAAATCTGTGAATCAAAACTTTTGTCATGAAAACACTCTGCCGTTTTAAGTTCTCTCTCCAGATAAATTGGCAGAATTGTAGATGGAAAATAAACAGGGAGGTGACTTCACCTGCACTCCACACTGCACGTGTCACTCACTGGCTGTGCACTGCATGTGGGTGCAGGAGGAGTCCCTGGTGCTCCGCTGTGCCGTGAACTCCTCTGCAGTGGCTCACCTGTCCCAGGGACATGACAGCGGCCACGGGGCAAAAGGGACTGACACCCTGAGTCCTGATGCCCACCTGAGGATGATGACCCTTCCTGGGACATCCTTTTCTGAGCTGATTTTATTGTTGGGGGATATTTGTCTTCTTTTCACTGGCATTGTCCCCACCATGAATGAAAAATGTTTTACAAAGAGTATCAGGAGTGGTCTAACCACAGCACTATGTGTCACAGCCTTGCAAGATAAAAAGACTGCAAAGACCAAGCAAATTCCCACTGGCTGATAACTCTGACTTCTGGGGTTTGTTCCTGCCTGTCCTGGTGTTAAATGCCCAGTTATTAGTGTAGTTCTCGCTGACATTTTGGGTTTTTGACTGAGCCGTGGTCACACAGGGAGAGATGTCCCACGGGAGGCTGGGGACTGGACAGTGAGACTGTATGAAGCTTCTGCGCTCTAACCAGATTCCTCAAGAAGTCTGAAAAGCAGATAAATTCATGCTTGTCTTGTGGTGTTTTCCACAGAGGCCATACCACATTCGGTCCAACACTTCCACGAATGAAATCGCTCGCGTGTTCCGGACAGCTGCAGTGACGTACCCGGCGGCGTGGAGCCCGGACATGGTGGGGCTGATCAGGAAGGTGAGGGGGTGGCAGTGCCCAGTGCTCCTGCCACTCGCGGCCCTGCACGGTGGGAACTGCTTGCAAATGGTCAGGGCCAGGTCAGTGACCTCCAGAGCTCCCTGTGTGACAAGTGTCAGCCGCACGGAGCCGATGGCAGCGAGCAGCGCTGTGCTCCGGGCGGGCAGTGGTGGCAGCTGCTGCTGCAGCTTCTCTAAGGACATGGGCAGCCTTGGCTTCCAGAGGTTCCTCTATAACTTTGAACTCTGGAATTAACTGACTTAGAAGCAGATATTGATATGTGTGTCAATAAATTTAGTCCAAGGATCACATTTTTTTAATCCTCAAGAAACATTTTTTTCCAGTAATGGAAATATTTGCAAGAAGTGCTGACACCGTTGAAATCTTTTGATGCCGTGTTGTTTATGCACCACTGCAATTTTTTTTTCAATATAGCTGTTATAAAAATTGCTTCAAAATCATTACTGGAATAATTTTGGAGCTGAAATCCCATTTAAAATGAAGCCATAGCTTCAATAAACAAGACTAGGGCTTAACAGTGGCAGCAAAGCATAGCAGCACTGGCAGCAAATTTTAAGGAAGTATGTAAATATTTTTTTAATTTCAAATAAGTGTGGGCAATGAAGTAGTACTTCATGTAGCTTTCAACAGGTTTTTGTTCCAAATAATATATATATGCATTCTGTAATTTCTAATGAAATAGACTATCAAACATTTTAACAAAAAGTCTGTCAATTCTTTGCCGGCACAGCATCATGGTGTATTTTCCAGGAAGAAAATTGCAGAATATCTTCATTTGCTGAAAATTCAATGAAGCCAGTATTTAACTAAGTCTAACAGTAATACAGGAATATTTGCTGCAGATGTCCTGTGTGTTGCTATGCTGGCAGTTTCTTCCTGGACCACAGCAAGCCGCAAGTCATGGAGGCTCCCTTGTGAATAAATAATACAATGTCGCAATTATTTAAATTTCCCAGTGCTCCTTTGCATCTGGTTTAACAGCCATATGTATTATATATGAGATCAGCTGTGGTTCCTTTCTGGCTCAGCCATGCCCTGTGGATTTCTGCATTTGTTGCTGGCCCAGGCAGACGTTTGTCCTGCGGAGCCGCAGCGCTGGCGCTGGGCTGGAGCCCAGAGCTCTGCAGAGGGAGCTGGGCTCTGGGGACGCTGCTTGTGCCTGGCTGCACTCCAGCATGGGCAGGGCTGTGCAGGTCACCTTGTCCGTAAATTCCCCAAAGCGTTTGGATCATCTGGTTTTCCTGCTGAGTTTTAGGAGTGCAAGGTGTCAGGAGTTTATGCAATATATAATCCTTGAACAGAGACCACTTCAACCGTTTCCTTCCACACAAGTAATCCCTACAAGATTGTTAAAAAATTATGAAAAAGAGCAGTGTGAGGGCATACTTTCACACTGAAATAAGAATATTACTTTATTAGAGTGAGAAAATAGGATGTTTTACTGATCCAGTATGAAAAGCAGAACACATACGCCTGAGCGGAACTCCCCATTCCAAACAAATGCTTATTTTTAACATTGGACAAATTGTTTAATGCCATTGTATTGCCTCATTGCCTGCTCCTACAGTGGGGATAAAAGTCATTTGTAAAAATGGGAAAAAGCAGAGGCAGAGCTTGTGAGCCTGTTGCATACCCTGGTGAAGGGACTCTGAGCCAGAGCAGGAGAGGCACTGGTCCAAATGCCAGCATTGATGCAGTGTCTCTGGCACCATGTGTCCTCAGCCGTGCTCCACAGAATGTGTGCCCTGGGGGACAGTCTCATCTCTTCCCTTTAACTCTTGCTGCAGTTGCTCGAGCTGAACCCCGAGAAACGTTTTTCTCAGCTGAAGGACATCCAGTCCTTCCCATACCTGTCTGATGTGAACTGGGATGCTGTTCTACGGAAAAGAATACTGCCAGAATTCATTCCCATGGTAAGGCCATTTGAATGTAAAGGCTCCTCACACCCAGCACTGGGACATTCTGACAGATTTCCACTAAAGCATCAGGTGTCACAAGGGGAAAAGAGAGACCCAGGCAGAGCTGTCTCTTCCCGGAGTGTGTAGCAAAGAGTAATGGAGGGAGACTATAGTGTGGGTGCCCCAAAACTGATATGCCCTGTTTGTAAAGTTCCTGGAATTTCTGGGTGCAGAACTGGTGTTACAGCCCACTGGGCTGTGCATCTGTGTGGGATGGATAGTGCCTGTGAGCCCTCTCGTGCTGACCCATGCTCTGAGCAATGCAAACACCTAGTGCACCAGGACGGACTCAGCAGCAGCCTGGAGGTCACCCACCATCTTATGGGAATTGTTTTCTCCTGCAATGCTTCCCCAACAAGCACATTGTTAACAGTAAATAGCACATACACTAGAGTTGTATTTATGGGCCTTTTAAAATTGAATTTAAGCAGCACATAAGTAACATAGCCCTTATGAAGAATAGTCCAACTACTCCTACTGATTTTCAGCAGAGGTTGGGCTAAACTATGAATATTTGTTAATTGCATATCCGCCCTTGTTGCTGGGTGTCTCTGTGGTGGGTATGATTCTGTATTGCTTGAAGACCAGTTCCACTGGGCTGTTGTGCTGCTCTCAAAAAGGCACAGACTGTCCTCATCCTCATTGCCACTCCAAAGCAGCCAAAGGGCAGAGTAGAAGCAGGAGCACAAAAGGAGCCACTGTGACACCTTGAATATGGTCCATAGCTGAAGGGACTGATAAAGTACATCAAGAGCATAGCCAGTGCTCTTGGCTGCATGTGCAAATATAATTAGGGTATTTTTTTTTACAAAATTCAGCTCCCAGATGCAGTCCAGGTTATAAGACGCTCCTTAAGACAGGCTCTGATCACTTAAGGCCACTTCTCTCTCCCCTCCAGAAAGGCAGACTAAACTGTGACCCAACCTTTGAACTGGAAGAAATGATCCTGGAATCCAAACCTCTCCACAAAAAAAAAAAGCGCTTGGCTAAGAAGGAGAAAGACACAAGCAAAAGCAATTCATCCCAGGTGAGAGCAAACAGGTACAAGCACAGTAGGCCTTTCATTTTTCAATGACTGCCACCTAGCAAGACCACAGTAAACTGAACAGAATTTTTTTTTTCCCATTGTGACCAACTTTATTCCTAAAACTCTTCCCATCTTCCCTGTGGTGAAGAGCAGAATGTGTGTGCACTACTTTACTGCAAGAGAGCCTTAATGCCATTCTCGCCCCTCCAGGGCTAAAGGTGCTCTGCCTAAACATATTGCCACGTGTTATTGAAACCGTCCTTGCAATGTTTTTCTGTGTAAACTGTGAATTTATTCCCTGTATCTTTTATTTCTCCACTCCAATATGAAAGGCCAGCCACCTCCAGAAGCACCTGGAAATGCTCCAGAGGGACTTCATTGTTTTCAACAGAGAAAAGTAAGTTTTGATCCAGAGGCAGCAGAAGAGGCACTGGCCTTTGCCAAAGCCTTTGACAGTTTTTGGGGGCCCAGAGCAGGGGGGGTGTTGGAGGAGCTTGGGGCACTCAGGGCTGGAGGAGCTGTGCAGTGAGGGGCAGCTCACACCAGGCAGTGGGGAGCTCCAAGGCAGCTGTACTCCTATGGGGTCTTGGCACTGCCTGAGCTTTTCCTCACAGCTCAATCATCCTTTTCTATCCCCAAGGGTAAGACCCCACCGTGACAGCATCCAAGAGACCATGACAAAAGGTGGAGGCCCACACAGGGAGGACAATCAGAGCAACAACCTCTGAGAACAGCTCAGCTCCTGCCGGGGGCCTCCTCATGGGACTGGGGCTCACCCACCCGTGCACCTTCACAGTGTCAGGCCACGGACTCGTCCTCTGCTCCTGGGACCCTGCCAGCAGCCCAGGGCACAGAGGAGAGCTGGGGCACCACTCCCTCAGCTCATCCCCCACAGCCAGAGGGTGCTGAGCATGGGGGGAGAGGCTGTGGGGGCTGCCTTGCAATTTGCCACGGTTGGTTAGACTCAGATCCTATCATCTTGCCCTTCCTGGGGCAGGAATGGGACCACAAGACAATGGGTAAGACAGTTTCCACTACTTTGGCTTGGCTGGCAGGTGCCACAGCCCTTGGTGTCCCCAGGCAGGCAGCTGCAGCGTGCTGGGAGGCTGGGCTGCGCTGTGCTGAGAGGGGCCCACAGGGCTCTGCAGAGGTTGGCATTCCCGCATGGATGGGCTCATGGCTGTTTGCTCCAGGGGGAAGAGGTGGCTCCCAGATGCAGGGTCTTCACCAATGCTTTTGACAAAAGTGGCCTTTGTTACAGACGGCTCCTGCAAACATCCTGTGAGGGTGGGCACAGGAGGCTGGAGATGAACTCCTTCCTTAGCTGGGAGGAGGCAGCAAAGGTTTCCTGCCCATTTAGTGCTCTCTCCATGTACCCAGCAGGGCTGGCATGGTGGGTGGCCAGTGTGCAGACACATGTGGACACCAAGCAGTAACAACCAGGTGCTGGTGAATCCAGATGCTTTACCAGTCTAGCCTGAAAAATACATTCACCATCATGTTAAAACTGCTGCAGCTCACTGAATCTGATGGGGTTTGGCTTCCAAAACCAGATGTGAATTTGAAAGTGTATTTTGAATGTCTCTACCACTGAAATCACACTTGATTTAAGCAGGAACTGTTTTCAGAAAAAACTGCATTGCTGATGTGGTCTTTCCAAGACTAAGATTGGCCAAAGCATTGCTACTGTGGTAACGCCAGGAATGATGCTTTTATTTAAATGCTTTGACAGGCTGGATGTTTCACCTCCTTATTTGACATTTTTCCCATTCTTAGCAATGTAGTGAACATCTGATGAAGTCTTTGCCTCCCATTAACCCAAAGGTAAACGTCCTCTCTGCCCCATGTGTCTGTGCAGTGGCTTGCAGCAGGTGCCCCAGTATTGAGCAGTGCAGTTCATGTCTGAAAACAAGCTTTAGTTTGGTGTCTTCCACGTTCTGGTCCCTCCAGCAGTGGTGGGGCTGGGTGTCCCATGTCAAGCTGCTCCCCAGCTGCTCCCCAGCTGCTCCCCAGCCCCTCGGGGAGCTGGAGTGAGGGGAAGGCTGCCCCACTCCGTGTGCTGCAGCCTCGCCACCTCCCTCTGCATTGCCCTGCCTGTGGAAATAGCCCCGGGAAAGGCGACCCCGCTCCGCCCAGGGAGCTGTAAAGCTGGAACAGAATTAATTAATCAGTAAGAGGGTATGGGCGTCCTCAATGAGTGTCATTGTCATGGGTAAGTCACCTTTTCCTGCCTACTCACAACACACTCTTCCCTGCTCCACCAGAAGGCACCCCAGTTACTGTCGCAGCGTGCTTGGTCTCCCCTTCCCACCCATTCTGGCTTTCAAGCAATAGGACTTCACAGTGGGGTGGGGACTCCATGTCTCTCTGCCTTGGACTCATTCCCAGGAAGGCAATCCAGAGCACCTCCAGTGCTCCCCATGGATGCTCTGCTCTCTGCCCAGCCCTCCAGCAGGTCTGGTGCCAGGCAGGACTGTGCTGACAGCTGTCCCTGTCTCCTGCACAGCACATCACCATCACTGCCTTGCTCTGGTGCAGGCAGAGGTTCATATACCGTAAGTGTATTTATCTGGAATCCCAGCTCTGCTCCTCACTAGGGAAAAATCTGCTGCTGCAGAAATACCACTCCACTGGCTGGTCAGAAATGCCCCAAAACAACTGAAGTACTTAAATGGAAAGAACATTGCATATTTAAAAATTTTAAAATGTAGAAATTTAAATATTTCTACAACCATTTCTCTAGTCCCCTCTTCCTCTGTACACAGAGGCACAATCTCAGCTTAATCTCTACCAGGCAACAGGAAAAAAGCCTTTATTACTTGATGGAAGAACTTCACAATGCTCACAAGCACGGCCTTCCCCACCCTGGCACAACTATTATGGCCTGGCCCCTTAAGGACTGTGGCAGAGACAGCTTGCCCTGCCCGAGTTGCAGACATGTAAAAAAAATATTTCAAGGTCAAATACTAAAGAAGGGGGGAAAAAAAGTGTATTTGTTTAGCATAGCCGAAACTGACCTTTAATTTTTGTTATCTTTAAACAGCAATCACTTTTATTACACACTTTGCAAGCTTAAAGGACAGTGCCTTTTGTTCTAACAGACAATGCCTGATGGAAGGGGAACATTTCACTGACAGGATTCCATAGAAAACATAGAAAACATCCTGGCTGTCTGGCCAGGATGACCCCACAGCCGTGCCCATGTGGAGCCGGTCCCTGTCAACACACAGAAGGCAGGCACAGCTCTTGCCAGGCAGTCACAGCCCATGGTGGCCAGGCCAGGCTCAGAGACTGCATGGACAAACTGAGCAGCTGTTACAAATACTTGCATTGTGCTGTTCTGCCAATACCTTTGCCGGAGAAGCTACACCAAGACCCTGACACGTGTAGCAGCAGTGTTGCCCCAACAGGCTGTTGCTGCAGCCCCCTCCAGCCCCAAGACCACCCAAACCCCTCTGCTGCCCCAGCCCAGCTCCCTGTGGGTGCAGCTGGGCACTACCCCTGCCGAGCAGCAGGGCCCGAGGAAGAGAAGAGCCAACCGACAACATGAGCTGTTTGAAGGAACAACTTTTTTTTTAATAAAGTGTACAAAGTAGTAAAACTCCTTACACAAGGTGCTGTGACAGCTGTTACAGAGATGATTCGAGCTCACCCACAGGCCTCATGATGAAACGCCAGAGCATTGGGTGGAGATGAAGGAGATGAATATGACAGACCCACCTCTCCCTACGAGCTCAGTGCACCTGCCCTCCCCATCTGACATCCTGCCTCTGGCCAGACCCTGCCCCCTCACCTGCCTGGCCAGGTCACCCTGTGGGCCATTCCCACTGTCCCACACCACGGCATCCCACACACGTTCAACACCAATAACATTGAACCGAGCAACCTGTCCGAGCAGCATGCATACAGAGAGGAAGAGCAAAACACAACCCAACCAAACCCACAACAGTAACAACAACAGAACTTTAAGGCTATGCAAAAACAAAATGAAGCAACATCTTTAAAGCTAGGTAGCAAGTAGCATTTGTGAAACATAAGGCTTGAGGCTTATTGATTCTTCAGAACAGGTTTATTTCTTTTCATTCTTCAACACCAATGTACCATTTTTCTTCCTTTGCTTGAACAGGGATTTTCTTTCCTCCTCAGCCAGGACATTTAGCTCAGGGAGGTGATGTTGGAGCGGCCTCCTGGGGGTGCAACAATGCGCTTGCTTGCTGAGCGCATGCCTTCATCAACCTGGGTACCTGGGATAGGATGAGACAGTACAAAGGGAACGGGAAAACTAAAGTTAAGAGCATCTTCTTCACAGGACTGAGCAGTCAGGCAGCCTGGAATCTTGCCAAGGCCCTCCAGAGGCTATCTACTGCAACCCGCTCCCTCTCCAACTCTAACTCAGAGCCACAGCAGCTTTAAAAAGTCTCTGCAGACGCTCTGTGAACAGACCCCCAGAGCAGGAACAGCACCGGCTGCTGTGCTGGCCTCCATGGCCACGGTGGCCACCAGGTAGTCTGCCTGGCTACTCCTGCAAGGTGCAGCTCCAGCCATGTCCTTTAAGGGACACACAGGATCTTGCCCTGCCATGATCCACTCTTGTACTTACCTTGCTGCAGGCCACCTCTAACTGCCCTTTGCCCCAGGCCAGGGACAGGGACATATGGCCAGTGGCTCTGCCCCCTCCCAGCCCAGCCACAACATGTATTCACCTGACAGGCTGAATCCAGACTGATGCAGATTCCTGACGGGCGGTGTCTGACGTGTGGGGGACCCCCTAGTTGACCCCGCAGGGGTACCCCCCTTGGGGGTAGTGGTCAGGTCAAACACGGGTCCGTCATACAAGCCCCGGGGCACAGCATGCACCTCAGCCATCTGTCACCAGAGAGAAGAGGACAATGACACTTCTCTGAGCCCAGGGAACATCAAGCTCCAGCCATCCACCAGCTCCTCAGTCCCCCTGCAGAAGGGGGGACATTGCTATGTACCCTAAGCCCTGCGGCACTGAGGCCTGGCACAGCCCCACGGTCCTGCAAGGTGTGCAGAGCCAGTGCAAGAGGCTATCACTCAGATGGGGTTTATGCTGCACAAATCAGGGAGGAGAAGGCGATTTTGGCCAATCTCTTCATTTTAAACAATGTTTCCCTCCAGACTCCTGCTGCAGCAGGACAGGATGAAGAGACATTACCACTGCTAACCTTAAGGAGCATCTGTCTCCACCATGACACGTCACTAACACAAAGGGCCCCCTATCCAAGCCTCAGTCATTTTGTATATTCAAAACACGCCAGCAATTTGCAGCACTGCTTACAGGGTCCAGCAAGAACAGAAAATGAAAACCAAGCAGTTATTAAGGGCAATTTGGCCTACCAATAACCCAACTCTGTCTCCTGGCATCCCCACCTCCTCACCTTCCTCCTGGCTTTGATGCGCTTGTAGACGTAGTCAGGGAAAGGGCTGCTGGGCAGAAATCGTCCAGTCCCCTGGGTCACATGCAGGTTGCCATCCTCCAGCATGATCTTCCCCTGGCATATGACAACCAGTGGGGCCCCACGGAGCTCCATCCCCTCAAAGATGTTGTATTCAGCCACCTGCAGCAACCCCAGGATGATGGTCAGGAGGGACAAGAGCACTGCCTGCCCACTCAGGGTGGGTCAGTCCCCATACCTCACTGCTGGAGTCACCAATGCAGGCAGAAGACGCCCCTAAAGCCTTGCATGCTCAGAGGCCTCCTGTAGCTCACTAGCCCATCACAGTAAAAGCCCACCAGAGTTCCCAACATGAACCAGGACCTGCTGGTTTGAAGCTCAGTGTGAGGAAGAACTCCCAGAGCAGACAAAGGCAGGACCTAGGTTTGAGGTAAGGCACGAACAAAGCACTGTGGCAATGCCAGGAAAAATATCTGTGCCTGGAAGAGGAACCAAGGTAAGGAGAAATGTGTGTCTTTCCACCTGCATAGGCCATGGTCAGGAGAATACTCAAGTAGGGTGAAAAAAGCCCCATGTGACTAGGGCTCATGGACATTCAACCCCTAGTCACAAGAGGCACTGCCTAGAGCCTGGGTTCAATCCCTCCTCCTCAGAGCCAAGCAGCACAGTAGCAGGCTCCCAGCAGCCAGGCGACCTTTCTACAGAACTACTCACACGCCACCCTCCAGCGTTCACACAGAAGAGCAGAGGACTTACAGACTGATGGGTTTTTGCTGTGATGATTTTTACTGCATCAGGATCCCATATAACCAGATCACTGTCCGAGCCCACTGCTATTCTCCCTTTTCGTGGATACAGGTTGAAGATTTTGGCAGCATTAGTGCTTGTCACAGCCACAAACTGGTTTTCATCCATCTTTCCAGTGGCCTGCACACACACAAACAGAACTAAGTCGGTCTATGGGGAAAGGGTGAGTAAGAGCCCTGGGAAGCACCATCCTCACTCCCAGCTGGCTGGCTGGGCCCAAGCCTCTGAGGCTGATTTTACTAGCTAATGCCAGACAGACCAAGAACTGGAGGCACAGTTACAGCTTCTGGATGTTCACCCCAAGCATGCAACAACTGCCTCTCCTGCCCCAGCTTGATTTGACTCTCAAAGCCAGAGAGAGAACAAGCTGGGTGCCCAGCTCTACGGGGCACTAGCATGGGTATGTGAGATGGCAACCAACTCTTCCCACCCTGACCCTTCCCTGGCTGGACTCTCACCACTGCTTTGTCCCAGATGACAGACATTCGTTCCTCTATGCCATTGGTTCCTTCTGGGATTGCTGTGAAGTTGTCTTTTCCAATGGCTTTCTGCGCAGTGCTGAAGGTACAGTGGGCACTTCCTGACACCTGCAGATCACCACTGCAGAGGGGTGGAACAAACCCACTGTCAATTGTTTGCAGTCAGACAGCAACAGAGACATGAGGGATATGGATTTCTTCTGGCCACAAGCAGCCCCCAGCTCAGTTTTTTTTACTCTGCACCCTCCTTTCCACATTCCCTCAGCCTGAAGACCTCCACCTGATCCAGCCCCATGGGCAGCTGTGTCACATGGGGGCAAGAGACCTCGGCCATGCTGTGCCACCCACCTGTACAAAAGAAAAGCCAACAGCTCATGTCCTAGGGAACAGGGTGGTCTTTGTGTCAGGCCAGAAGATGTCCTTTCATAATGGACTCCATTTCTGGCAGTTTGTCACGTATGCTTGAGAGAACCTTCCTCCCTGCCACACAGGGAGGAAGAGGCCTCTCTGCTCTAGGGCTGTCTCCCAGTTGCACAAGCCAGCCCTTGCATTGTGCACTGCCAGCTCCTGCATGCTGAGGGCTAGCACAGTCCTCCCCCACCCCATGAAAGCCTGCTGCAATGGGATGGACGGAGTTTGGACTGCCAAGAAGCAGCTCTCTGCAGGAAGCCCAGAAATGCTTCACCCTCTGCCCAAAGGGCTACCTGGACGGATGAGACACCCTGATCATCCATGCTGCTCCTAAGAAATAGGAAGAGCCAGCGAGCTGCCCACAGACAAGGCAGAGCAAGCAGCTGTCCATGGCTCCCTGGAAGTCACCCAGCTGCCGCTTGCTCCTCAGGTAACACTGGACAGGCAGCAACTGGAAAGTCATTGTTGCCAGGCAAACGGAAGCAGACCAAGGCAGGCCAGCTCCCAGCACTGCCTGCATGAGGCAAGGGGCCTCAAGCACCTTGACAGTGCAGACAGTGACTCTCCTTGAGGCTGCAAATCTGCCCTAATCCACTGGTAATCTCCACCTTCCTCTGATAATTTCTGCCATATGGCTGATGAACTATACAGACAGAGGCCCAGAATGGTGACACAACATGCTTCCTGCTGGAGACAAACAAGCCCCACAGCCCAGCTGGAACCTCACAGTCTCTCCTCCTGCTGCAGCCTCATAGAAAACGGTATGGCAGAGGTGTCAGGACAGACACCTATGAGCTGCAGGGGCCAAGAATTGCTTGTGTCTTCTTTGAGATCTGGGCTACATTGGAAGTGGAAGGTAAGGAGTAGAAAACCAGTTCAGGAGCTGGGCTCACATTTCCTTGCCACTTGTTAAGATCTGCACCTATATCATACATTCAGTATGCGCTGAGGTCTCTCTTGTTCATTGACAAATGAACACCTCATGTAAAATGCAGGGTTTGCTGCATACCCAGACTGCAAATGCACTGGCACTTCTCTTACACCCAGACACAGCATCTCCACTCTGGCACAACCCAGTTTTATCCTAACATGCCCTGCTGGAAACACCTCTTAGTGACTCCTCATCCCTTGTTCATCTTGGTAGAGATGTTTCCAGCATCACCTCAAAGGACATTTCCATTTACAATCCCCTCAGTGTCAGCCATTCCCCTGGCTAACAGACCAGGCAGCACACGAACAACTGGTGTACGAACATGGGCTCAGAGTGGAGGGGGATGGACACATGGCCCACAGACAGGGCAGAAACATGCAGTGTCCTCAGCTGCTGTACTGGCCTTGCCAGTGAGAGGATGGAGTGTAACTGTGAAAGGCATTGCAAATTGCTGAAGTGCTTTTTTTGTTTGTCTTTGTTTTCAAAAAATCCTTTTGTTCACCCTCTTGCCTTCAGGATGAAAAAACAACCTGCCATCCCAGCCAGATGTGCAAGAGCTGCTCCTGAAGGTCTCCTGCACTCTGCAGGCTCTGTTACTGCTCACCTGTATAGATGTGTGACTATATCTGCTTTGTATTTGACTGGGGTCCCCAGCAGCCTGTCTAACCTCTAACACTCTCCATGCTGGTGCAGCATCCTGCATCATCATGCAGCATCCCAATCCAAGCATCCATTCCCCTCTTCTCCAGCTCAGTGAATCCTTCCATTGACAAGTCTGTTTTAGCTTGTCCTCATTTCTCTGTCTTCTTCAGGGCTTTTAAAATGGTTCATGACTCCCGGTATTTTTCTCATTAGTGAGGTTAAGCTTAACATGTCCTCCCTCAACTTGAGGACAAATCAACATGGCTTGGAGTCAGAGCCATTTCATTACGTACCTACAGTGAAGTGGTTCAGGCTGGACTAACCTCTTTCTTCCCCATCCAGAGTCCACTTTCTCCTAGCAGTACCCCCAGCAGAGCTGTCTCTCACCTGGCCAGGAGGGAGTTAAGGTAGTCAGGAGTGGTTGGGTCGGGGCTCAGTGGCGGAGACACCACAAATGCCGCAGCCTTTGCCCAGTTCTTGCTCCAGTAGTGTGTTCCATCAGTCCCCAGACTGGCCGTGATGGGTTCACCAAACACCACAATGCCTGCAGAATGGCACAGAAAGAACAGTGTTTCAGTAGAGCCCGGTGGCATTCTCTGCTCCACAGCACTACCAACAGCCTGCAATGTCCTGAGAACACCCAGACCCACACCATCACCATAGGGTCCTCCTGCTGAAGGGCACAAATCCTCATGCACCCCTTCACACCTCCTGGGGCAGGGGCACAGAGCCCACTGAACAGAGCTGTGCACATGCCTGCACTTGTGGGGCATCTCTGTGCTCCAGCACCACTGACAAATGGAGCTCCCAGACACCTGAAAAGGCCCCCCAACGCTTCCAAGGGGCGAGCATTTCAAAGGGAGGCCAGAGCTATACACAGCAGCTCAACCCACGTGCATTGAACAAGTATCCTCATTGAGCCCTTCACAGCTGCAAACTGTGGTGTTTAAAATATTGCTCCTACCTGTGCCCCACATATTGATGTTACCTGACAGGAGGTGGCTCCCTGTGTCCTACTGCAGTGTCACCCTGCCCTTCACAGGTCAGGCAAACTCCTAAGCTAACTGCTCCCTAGAAGGGGAAGCACTAGACAGCACTTGAAGCACAGTGCTGATCTTGGCAAAATAACCACGAGGACACAAGAACCACATAATCCAGCATCCTGGTGGCAGCAGCAGGGCTGAGTGTGGCACCAGTTGCCACTCACCTTTTTTTCGGGCTTGTGAGATGAGGTCAGCAGCACTTTTGCTCATCACTTTAGTCACATAGAGAGGACAGTTGGTCTGGCTGGCAATAGTGATGGCCCGGAAGACAGCTTCTGCTTCCAGCTGGAAGAGAGGATGGCACACAGCTGCAGAGGAGCACTGGCTGGGCAAGGAGGAGCCCCTGTTACTCCCAACACACCACTCATTGCTGCAGACACCCTGTGCCCTAGCTTTTACCCTTGACTCCCCCAGGGCAGTTTCGGCGGGGAGACCTGAGGGGGCAAACCCCCGTCTCCCCAGGTCCTGGCCCAAAGGCAGGCTACAGCAACACAATGCCTGGCACAGGTGCACTGTCTGAACCCTGCTCAGAGGCCAGAAGACTTGCATGTGCTGTTTTTTCCACTGCCTGGTTCCAGCTCTCACAAGAGCCCAAGGAGCCCAGGGACTGCTGGCCAGCCCAGCCTGCAGGCTGCTGCCAGGTCCACCCTTTCACAGCACTCCTCTGCTCCAGGCTGTCCTACGGCTGCAGCAGGTTTAATCAGATGTCCCCTGTCACCCCCATGGCAGGGTGCAGAGGGCTGCACGCTGGCAGGCTGCTTGTGTTTGAGGCCTGGCCATCCTGTAGTGCAGCTTCTGCTTGCCCCAGCCTGCTGACAGCTGCCTCATCTCACTGTCCTGCTGTTAGTGGAGGGTAGATTTCCACCAGGAGGGATATCTTTGGACCATTACATCAGCCTGTACTCAGCCTGAGCTCAGCCCCAGAGTTCTCCAAGCGTTTGCTCCACAATTTTGCTTCAAGTGTTGGCTTGAGAAAGTTCAAAACAGAAGCCTTAAAAAGACACAATGATCCAGCCTGCAGAGCAATGGCTGGGACCATGCCAGCCAAAATGTCCCAGAGCAGAGAAGCAGAGCACTGCATCCAGACACACATGCACTTCTACTCCTCTCATACCTCTGAAGATCTATTTTCTGTACAGTGAAAAGAGGTTTTTCTCTTCTTAAAGACTTTTTAAATAGAAATTTAAGCGAGAAATGATTTTTTTATCACCACACTTATGGGCTGTAGTAGTTGATGGGGTTTAACATGTGGACAGGAGCAAACAGCCATCACTGCATACCCTCAGAGCAGGTTACCATCTGGAGCTGCATCATCCTGCCCTACCAAGTCACCACCATCACCTAACAGAAGAACATGCATTTAAACCCCACTGAGGTCCCTCCAGGACAGAGAAGACCCACAGAGCCACAGACCACTCTCCTAATGCCATCTGCCTGCAGGCTTTATGTGTTAGCCAGGGTCATTTGTGCTCCACCTAACATTTTCCAAGGAGGAGTATGTTCTGGAAGAAGGACACTGTTTATTTTCAAAGGCAATGAGATCTGGATTTGGCTGAATGCATAATATCTACAGCCTTGCACTGTTCTCACTTGCCTTATACTTTAATGGCATTTCAAGATCAAAAACCCAACAACGTTTTATTGGCTTTGGATGAGATCTGCACTGCTTATGGTAATAGGACAGTTCTCAAATCTGGGCACAACCACAGCTTCCCGTAATTGCACTTCAGCTTGCCAACTAGTGGCAACAGGTTAGAGTCATAAAAATAAGAGGGACTCTGAGCCACTGTGTTTGACACTGAGACTCTTCCCTGTACAGGAAAATGCTTTATACTCTTGTATTTCAAAGAGAGTAAGTACTGTTATTACACTAGGCCATTTATGTTGTTATTAGCCCAAATACAGCCAATTTCCTACACTTTTAATTTAAGCCAACTGATTTTATTTCAGAAGGACCTGAAGTACAAATCTGTCCCTGTGCTTCCCTGCTCAACTTTGCTACTGTACCAAATTCCTATTGTTTTCTTCTTTCACATGCTGTGGGAAGTCAAAGCACCTCTCAGCAGGGAGTTATGTGAAGGGAACCTATCTAAAATTAGACTCAACTCACATTAATGGACCAAACAGAAAAATCCATACAAGCTAAAATCAGAAGCAATCTCATTAGTGTTCTGACAATGATTTGTAACCAGGGAATTCCCCTTCTCTTTCCCTCCCACTTCTTCAAACAATGACTTCGTCCATCTGCCTCTGAAACACACTTTAGAGACTAAGCAGATATAAAGGAGGAAAAGTCTGGAATCTGTCAGCACTTACACGTGAACAATGAATTCTAAAACTCGTCAGTAGATTCTTCTTAGGCTTCTCACACCTATGGAGTCAACTATATAAGACAAATGCCCCCAAAGCAGCCTCAAAGACTGCTACAGCCATGCAGACATTTTGGTTGATTGATTCCTTTCTGTGAGACTCAGAACAAGGGCTTCTGTCTCTGCTGGGCAACTCAAGCACAACTAAGAAATGTCTGTCACAAACATGCACTCGCCCTTTCCTGGGCTGCTGATGAAAAAGACAGCAGTGCCTGTAAAAATGGATACCCCTGGATGTACACACACTCTCCCCTGCCCTGATGCTTGCTTGGCCCCACTGAACACAATGAGCCTTACTGTGACTGGGAAAACTCTTCAGTGAAGCAAGGCTGAGCTGTCTTCTGCATCTTACCTCCTCAGGTCTGCTCAGCACGTGGCCTTCAGGGCCTGTTATTCCCATCTCCAACATCCTGGCTTGTTCCTAGGACATCAAAAGAACAGAGGGATATAACAGGACTGAAACTACTGACCACAAAAAAGCAGATCCCTTCTGTGTCAAGCCCTTCCCTCAGGACCATCAACACCCTATGTCCTGTGGGACCACCAGGCATGGTGAGAGGCTGCTGTACCCTCAAGGGATTTGAAAGAGGAGGGAACATGGGGCAATGGGAGGGCAGGCACTGAGTTAAACTACTTCAGTGAAACAAGAACAACGTGGCAACAAAACAGGGCTACAAAACTCCCAATCCTCTCCAGTTCCCAGGTCTGTGAAGTGCTACCAATTAGTAACTTGGGGGCATTTTATGATTAGGCAGGTGCTAAAACAGAGATAAGCTCTGGCCAATACAATTCCTCTGACCACTCAGTTCTCATGTGAAGGAGACAGCCAACTGTGCACTGCAGCTCTAAAAAGTTCAAACAAAAACTAATTTTTGTAGTCTGAAAAGATGCTTAAAGAATGACCTCTTGGTTCATGCTCCTTTAACTCCCACGAACAAGACAGAAAAAAAACCCAAATAGTTGTAGAGCTTAACTGCGCAATGTCTTCTGCGTCTTAATGAGAGTTGAAAGCATTTAGACCTTCTGTCACCCAGCATCAGTTACAACACAGCAGGCCAATACACGCTACCCACCTGATCACTCAACCATGTCCCTCAGAACATCTGCCTTGTGAATCCAGCTTCATTAGCTACCTGTTTGCTTACAGGGAGAAAATCTCTCTTGCCAAGTCAGTTCTCAATGGACTTTACCTCTCCTGGCTTGTTATGTGTGAGGCAAAGGTCTCTGCCTCTCCTCACTGAAGGCAGCTGTAGCAAACATATCCTACTTGATGAACAATCACTTCCATTTAGGTAATTGCTAATGCACTATTTCAGATTCGCTTATGCACAAGGTATTCACAACAAAAAATCTTACTAACTTTGATATTGCTGCTGAACAGCAAAGATGTCACCTTGCACAAGATGTCCAGCTTCAGAGCCATTTTGCTAATGCCCAAATCTGCCTGATACATATTTTCAGTTCTTGCATGCCAGAAGTAGTTAGTTACCTGTGCAATTATATCCCCGTTTTCTGCATGAACTTGAGCTATGGCACCCAGCTCTGCCAGGCAGCTGAAAATCTCATACAGCTAAAAGAGAGACAAGAAAAAAAGATTAGTGAGCAGGCTGCCCACGGCCCTGGCACCCCTCACGGCCCTGGCAGCAGCAGGACCCAGTGTAGCCATGCCAGGCAGAGCTCTGGCTGTGCAGAGACCAGCTCTCTGAAGGATGCAGTCACCAGCAGATGTTCTTGGTGATGTCCTTGCAGTGCAGGAGCCCAGCCAGCCCACAGCACAGCCTGGAGCAGCCCTACACAGGCAGCCAGGGTAGAGGTGAGGAGCAGCAGGTACCAGCCTTATGAGCTGCCCCACGCCCACCATGGCTGTCACCCTGCACTGCTCCTTGAATCAACACAACCACCATGGTGCAGGGGAGGTCTCACCTCAGTGTTGGACATCTGGTACAAATCCTTGTAGGCCATATACACCATGAAGGAGTTAACGCCTGGGGCAGGGCAGAGAAGAGAGAGACGTGAGCTGGGTAAGTTAGGCTGCCTGCTCTGGCCACCCTCCCCACCAGCCGCCCTGTGGGGCACAGCTCCTGCTGGCAGCTCTGCAAATCCCTGCAGGCACCCAACAGCGCAGTCACCTCTTGCCCTCCCTGGCCAGAGGACAGGGCTGGCCAAGGCCAGGCAGGGAGCCACAAGACACAAACCTTTCTCCTGGACCATGGCGTGCAGCTCCTGCCGGACGTGGTCGCTCCAGCGTGGGATGTCCACGTGCAGGGCATAGTCGCAGCAGGCCTTGCCATCAGCCCACTCCCGCCACCGCTCCAGCGCCTCGGCCAGGCTGCACTCCGGCTCTGGCGCCACGTGATCCACTGCAGGGGCACAGCAGACCAAGGGCTGGGCAAGGGCTCCCTTCCCAGCCTGCCCATTCCACTGTGGCCTGGCAGCTCCACCACCCCAGGCTGGCCTCCTCAACAGCTTCAGGGCAGCTCACCTTCACAACATGCTTCAGCTCCTCAAATGCATTTATTGGCAGGGAAGTGCACAGAGCCTTTGTTTAATGGCTTCTGGCATAGGATCAGGGTTTTTACACTCAGCTTCTGCTGAGAAACCATCTGAAAGCTGAAGAACTTTGTCTTTCCCCATCCCCACTCCCACCCCATTAGCACACAGCCTCCTGCCACACTGAAACACTAATGCATCTTTTATTGCACAGCATGGAATCTCCACACCTTTCCACAGACCATTTCACAAAACTTTTTTTTGGCACAGAGGAAGGAAAAATGGTGGGGGGAGGACAAAGAACCCATCCCTTTATTGGAAGGATCAACACTTGCTCCTGCATCCCAAGAAACTTTGCAGTGCACACAGCTGTAACCACTGCACAGGACACTGGTTTGAGGACCTGGACCTCAAACCAGTGCACAGCCATAGCATCCTCCAGGGAAGGACCTCAGAATTTCCTTTCCTTTTTCGTTAGCACAGTTCATTTTTGAGCAGTGTGGGATGCCAACACACTGCTCTGTTCCTCTGTTCAGAGCCATCTGAGCACCATGCTGCCCTACTGCAATTTAACAGAGAAGTTATGCCATTGCTCATTTTTGAGGGTCCCAGAGGCAACAATGGCTGCAGACAAGCACTGCAGAACACAGGATCTCCAAGGCCAAGGGGTCCTATGCACAACTCCTGTCCTATCATTTCATCATTGCTAAGGATCAAAAGATTCATCCTAATCCTTACTCCCTAGACTGCATTGACAGAGATCACAGAAAGTATGAACACACTGTCATGGGCTTTGAAAACACAGAAGACTGAGAAAAGCACATAAAAAATAAAGAACCGGGTGATCTTGCAGGAGTGCTGGCTGGTGTCATGCACAGGCCATGCCTACTGCACTTACTAATCATGGTTGTTCCACCAGCCAGAGCTGCTTTTGTTCCTTGGAAGAAATCATCCACAGAGGTCATTCCCTTGTATGGCATCTGCAGGCGAGTGTGGACATCAATTCCTCCAGGGATCACCATCTTCCCATTGGCTTCTATGGTTTTGACCCCTCCAGGAACAATGAGGTTGTCTCCGATCTGCCTGATAAGATCACACCGAGATACTCTCACAAAGGAAAACCTGCCACAACTTAATCTTTGAACAGCTCAGCCAGGGACTGCCAGGGCATCTCCCTGCCAGCAGGAACACCCCGCTCTGCCCTGCTCCCAGACCCAGGCTCACTCCACTCTGCAGCGACATACATGATTGTCTGGCTTGCTTACACCTATGCTGTGCTTAGTCCAGGGGTGGCTGCCGTCTCTCCAGCTGCTCTGTGGGTGACTTGGATGGCACCTGCTGCCTGGGGCACACACTGGGTTGGGGGAGCTGGGGAGTATGGTCTGATGGCAATCTCTGCAGCGTGTGGTGAGAACCTGCCTAGGACACCTCATCCCATACAGGCTCAGGAAACAGGCTGCGGCAGGCATTTCCAGGGTAGCAGCTCTAACTGCTCACCCAGGGTGCATGCTCACCAAACCTGACACCAGCCCTGCTTCCAAGTGAGCTACACCCCTAATCTCTCCTGTCTCCCATCCTTCTGCCCACCTTAAGTAAGGATCAAGTCTGAGCTTACTTACAGATAAAGATGATTTCCACTGTAATGCCACAGCTGCTAGACCAGCTCAGGGCTTATCAGGGACTTGCAGTGCTGTGAGCAGCACAAAGTCCCCAGAGTGAAGGGACTCCTGGGAGCTGGGAAATAGCTCAGCAAGTGCCCAGCCTGACAGGCTGCAGCCTGCTGGCCTGGTGGCACAACCTGTAAGCTCTGGGCTCCCTGTCTTCCCAAGAAGTGCACAGTTCCCCCCTCTCAACATGTATCTTCTGTGACCCTGAAGGACAGCTTTGCTATCAGCAGGGCCACACTGTAGTGAAGGCAGCTAAAATCACAAGTACCTAAAAATGTCTTTTGAAAACAGGAAATCTAACGAGTTCCAGCATAAATGGAACCTAATACACAACTATAGTGCTCTGGACCCTGTCCTGTTTGAGCACAACTTGACATAGCCAGCCCTCCTGCAGACCAATCACCTGAACCTTAGCATTCCCTTTTTTAGCCCCTGTTCCCTCAACCCCTTTATGTGTCCATATGTTCAACTCAGCCTGCAAATCTCTTCCTTCAGAAATCCTACTTTCATCAAGCCTTTCTCAGTGCTCCTTGATAAATCAAGATTAAAGGTAAGTTGGTTTTAGGGGAAAATTTCTGATTTCCTTGGCACACTGAGGAGGTAAAAATGAGAAATAAATTCCATTTTTGCATTTCATTCAAGCTGACTCACTTTGCAGTTTTTTTCCCCTAGTGTAACAAAAATTCTGTGGACAGAAATGCTCACTTTACTGTCCTCACAGCAATAAATCAGCAGCTCTTCCCACTGCTTTTATGGAGATGAATCCATCACTAAAGGTTTTTAATTGCTTACTGTATTCTTCACAGAATTCAAGTTTTACTGCTTGGCAAGTTGGGCACAGACCACATCCACAAAAAGCCAATAACCACCCAACCTGAAGCTGGTTTAAGAGGAGATGAAGATAACAAAAATCCAATACTTACTTTATGAGGCCATCCTCCACATAAATGTCAGCATAGAATGACTGGTCATCATTGACTATTCGCCCTCCTTTAATAAGGAGACGATCACTCTGAAAAGGGAAGAGCACAGCAGCTGTCAGTAGCACATAACACACATGCTTTCTTCACTTTTGACTGAGAGGGTGGTTAGACACTGGAACAGGTTATGGGGGGCTATGGATGCCCCAATGCTGGTGGTATTCAAAGCCGGGTTGGTTTAGTCCTTGAGCAACCCGCTCTAGTGGGAAGCGTCCCACTAGAGGGGGTTTGGACTACATGATCTTTTACAGTCCATCCCAACCCCTTAATATGCTATGATTTTATGATTCTCAGCACTCCGTACACGTGCTCTTCCACTGCTCACCTCAACCACCAATGCTGCAGAAAGGTCACTAGATCTGTGTTAACGCTCCAAACAACAGTACAAGAGCAAGGATTGAAAACGTCATACTGCTAAAGCTGTTTCTAAGTGGGAGAGGGGCTGCCAGAAACGCCACCAAGGCAGACTGAGCACAAGGGAGAGTCACTGGGGACACAGCAAATATGCTTCCATAAAATAGAGAGAGAAGTCAAAAGCTTCCTATGCTGGGACATTATGAACGTAAGTTGGCAGGCAGCATGAGCCACACACCAGCATTTAGAGCAAGTTTGTACTAAGGGCATGTCTCTAATGATACCATATAAAGGAAGTTGCATTAAAGAAGACAAGTTACTCTCTCCTCTGCTACCACCTTGCAAAAACCACCAAGAGGACAGGCAACCAGCTGCTAATCTGTCACCCTCCTGCTGTGCTTGGGATAATGCTTCTGAGGCATTTCACAGGTCTATACAAAAACCAGGAGGCACTGGACTGCACTCCAATCTCATGATTTACCACCTCTTCTGTTCTCCCTTCTATTGACCAAAATGGCCAGCAGCCTTCTCTGAAGGAGCAGAGCCAGACACCAGAGGAACACCCCAACCAGAACTGTCCTTATGCTCTTCCTGCATTCGCACTTTTGGACCAGACAACTCAGCATACACTGATGGGAGAGGATGGGCACTGTCCTGTGGGGAACAGACCCTGTCCAGAGGAACTGGGAAGGCTGAGGACCTGTTCTTCTACCTACCTCTACCTGCACAAGTCTGCACAAGCAGCTGCAGGCAGTACAGGGGCAAATCACCTGATCTCACAGATGCCTGCCATGGATACAGGTGACATAGGCTGACTGCTGTGCCAGAGAACATGTTGTCTACCTGACTGCTTAAAACACCTCCAACAACTCTTCAGTTCTTAATCACACCTTACATTCCTCCCTGTTACCCCTGCTCCCCACAGCCCAGGTTTTGGCATGTAAATACACTCCCTTTCTACAGTCTGAGCCTGGACAAGGGCCGACCAGAGCCTTCAGCAGGGCTCACAAGCCAGCCTCACCCTGTGCCGCTCTGGCATAGTTAACTGCTCTGCAGGGAAATGGGTTTGCTCTCCACCCGCCACCCTTGGGGCCATTTCTGAAGTATCACCACCATGGTGGGAATTTGCAGCTTCCTTTCTGTCAACAGAAGGATGCAAAGAATACTCCTGCATCCCGGCAGCAGCCAAAGCTCAGAGCCCCGCGTGCGTTTTTACAGCAATCTCATGCACACGCAGCGGAGACAAAGGAACTGGGTGGGGAAGGGAAGGGAATGCCGTCGCGCTCAGCTCAGCCCCGCCGCAGCTCGGCGCGGGGAGCGGCCGCGGGCTGCCCGCGCTGCCGCACGGCCCTGCACACGGCTGGCACCCCCGGCAAGGGGGATCTGCCCTCCCCGCCCAGCACAGCCCACAGGGAGCCTCTCCTCACACCAGGAAAGGAGCTCAGCTGAGCTGCTCCCGGTTCTCCGGCCACTCACCGTCCTCTCCGACAAGCAGACCGGGGGTCAGCCCCGCTTCTTCCCTGACCCGAGCTAATACATCGGGCAGAGGGGCGCCCAAACTGTGCTAAGGGAGGCCTGGAAACAAGGGCACATCACAGCCTCTATGCACAGCTCCTTCAGACATTCTGCGCTCCATGAGCACACAGAGATCCTGATCCTGACCAGCGACCTGGGGACCACAGCCACGTCTCCCTGGGGACCAGAGCCACCTCTCAGGAGCAGCTGGGGCACAGGGACAGCTGGTGTGCACTGGTTTGGCCAGTCCCAGTGCTTGGGCCAGAGCACAGCTGTGCCACACCTCTCCCCATGGGGCACATGCTGGGCGATGCTCAGCTTTGGGGCTGAGGGCCCTGAGCACAGACACGATAACAAAAAAATTCTCCCTGCCCACTAACAGCCTTCCATTTTTTTTGTCTTGCCCTCTCCAACTTGCTTTCTCGAATTCCTGGAGCTGGTTCTCACTAGAGTGCAGGAGCAAATACTGATGCTGGCCTGCCCTTCCCTGCACATCAGACCGGAGAAAGCCAAGGGAGTCAGGCAGAGGCAGCACAGGTGCAGGAGACTGTAACACTGACAATTACTGAATAAAGTATTAATATGAGCTCAAGAAATATGCCTGCTCCACACTCACAAGAGGTCATTCTGTGGTAGTGTGAAGGGCTGCTCAGTGCTAACTCTGTCAGTACACAAAATTGAGAGATCCACAGTGGCTGAAGCACAAACAAGGCGTCCATTCAGGAAATCAGACACTGCTAGAACCCACCGTGCCCACTCGACAGTGAAGGGACTGCACTAGCACCCACCCACTGACTGCAAGGAAAAAAATGCAACTAAGTTGAATAAGGAAAATTCAAATTCAGAGCCTACAGGCTCTGGCATCATTTAGGAGTGCACCCAGGTGTCAAGAGACAGGGAAAGAAGAAAGGAAGAGAATGAAGCAGTTATGAGGAAATGAGTCTGACTTGATGGCCAGGCTTCTTCAGTGCATGCTACCAGAGCAGCCTCAGACCACAATAAATGCACTGTTCCCATATCACGGCTCACTGTGCCTCTGTACACCCACCACAGCTCTTGCCAGCCAGTGTCAGGCTGTGTCATCAGCCTCTGAGCAGAGGGAAAAGCCCTCCGGCAGCAGGAGCCATGGGGCCTGGCCAGGGAGGGAGCAGCCAGTTGCCCAGCACAGCCTTTGGGCAAAGGACACCAAAGCAGCTGTGAGCACAAGATGCTGCGCTGGCTGTGGCTGCACGTGACCCTGGCACTGACCTGCCAGGCCCCTTGGCCTGACGTCCACTACTGACAGTGCCTCCAAAGCAGCCAGTGACAGCTCATCTGCTGCCAGTGTGATGCCTTCTGGTGCCTTCAGGCACAAGAGATGCCTACAAGGCCAAGCCTGGAGCTTTCCCTCCAGCACAGCTCTGCCAAAACCTGCTGGATTAACCACCAGCCCTCAACACCTCTCCATGCTGGTAAGCCTTTATGCAGCACTCTCCCTGTCTCTCTGCCTGTTTGCATTTGGGATCAAGCTTTCAAACCCATTACCCATTCCCTCATGCCTACACTCTGCTCCTGATGCCTTTAAGCATCATCTGGTCATTTTGAGATCTCAAAATATCAGGTGGTCTTCAGAGTGATGCTGCAGAAAGAAAGGCAGGCAGCACATCCAGAAGGCTGCTCACCTTGTTTACAAAGCACAAGGGCATAATTAGGGGAGCACAGAAGCAGGTGTATGGTTTTACTGCTTTTTCTCTTGTAAAAGCAGAGACACTAATTGCAGAGATCTTTCATCAGAAGCTTATGTTTCCTCCGTACTAATGCATCACACAACAGCATGGAAGAACCCCTGGCTAGTGTCATAGGGAGAATCAGCTGCCAGCTACACTGTGATTCCCTATGGTTTGTGGCTTAGAAATTACATACTGATAGCTACAAGTTCACCAAAACCTGTCTAGTCAGTAACTGAGGCCTTCTTCCCCATGTGTACCTGATACACCATACAGACCTCCTTGTTTTTAGAGGTGACAGAGACATCACAGAGATGATGTTTGTGGGCTCCAGCAGGAGAATTGGGGTGAGCATGGCTCACACCAAGAAAAAATATGGGATCTCCAGTCTACCTGGCCTAGGAAAGGATTTTATGACAAAAGCACAAAGACTGAGTAATTTTGATTCAACCAATAGTTCTGTTAACTGGTATTTTGTAAAATCGGGACAAGATTTTAGTCTTCCACCTCTCTTCTCGCAGAAAACCATACTGCAAGAGGGGAAATACTTTGATTACCCTTCCAAACAGCCAAAGAAAAGGAGCCAATAAAGAGTCTCTCAACAGACATACAAGATCTGAAATTGCTATTCTCCTGAGCTGGGCACCCCAGAATCAGCACACATGTAAAAAGTAATATGATGTTTAGTGGTCTCTGATGCGCGGTGCACAGCACAAGACAGCGAGGAGCAACCCATCCATACCAAGCTGATGGAGCCATCATTGAGAAAGCCAAAGCTTTGGCTAACCTCCCCTGCCCATGTTTCCTCCATGAAACAACTGACAGCCATGCCTGTACTTCCCAGCCTTCCATCAATGACTACAGTCTTGTCTGTCACGCCGTCACATACAGCTTTTGACCAGGCTTTTACAACTCATGTTGGGAATAATTTGCACAGAAATTTATCTCACACTAACACATGCACCACTAACTCATGCTCCCGGCCTCTCCACTAAAATGGCTGTCCTGGAAAAGATGAGAAACTGCTGCAAGCAGATACAATAGGCAAACTCTGATTTTTCAGATGTTACTGGCAGAAACTGACTACAAATACTGACTGCAGCACTGTTGAGTACAAGAGGAACCAGGAGGGATTGTTTCTGCATCTCCAGAAACACACTAGGCAGTTGAAACAATAGCTGTTGGGAAGTACAAATAACCAGTTTTACAATACATCCTTCATGGAAGCCCAACCTGCCCATTGCTTGGGTGACAGAAGTGCAGCATTTTCAGCTTCAGCAAAAAAGCAAAGGATTTAATAGGGATAAATCAAGCAGCTTGGAAGATTTTGTTACCTCTGAGGGAAGAGAGCTGCCATTGGATCCCAGAGGAGCAGGCACAAGCCCTGCATATTGATGAAGCGTATCATAAAGAAAAAGCCCCAGCGAATAGGAGAAATCCCACCTGCAGCAGCAGTTGGGGTGTATCCATTGTGGTCTAAGGATACAGAAAAGGCAGTATGTGTAAAGCCATAATATTGCTTGTGAAAGCATCAGAATCTAGGCTGACAAAGGAATTTCTCTTTACAGTGGTCAAGATCTTAATGCTTCTTTTGAGAGCATTTTGTTCACATTTGTAAAAAGAACAATGGAAGTCAAGTGCTTTGCTTTTCCTTTTTCTTCAGAGGACCAGAACTGTCCTCAATAGAAAAACCAGGAGCTACAATGAAGCCAGTGAAAAGCCAACAAGATTAAAGACCAGACTGCCTTCCCAGCAGCAAGCCCTCCGCGGCCTCCGCAGAGCTGCCAGGCAGAGATCAGAGCAGAAGAGCCCCAGAGGGAGCGCCACAGCAGGGTACCGCTGGGACCGGGGCTCCCGCAGCTCCAGGGCCAACCCACCGGCCGCTGCCTCTCCCGGGCGGGCCGGGCCGGGCGGGTCCCGGAGCGCTGCAGCGGCACCGCCGCACCTGATACGGCGAGACCGAGGAGCTGCTCGGCGGGGGCACCGAGCATGGGGAGCGCCCTACGGGAGGCTGGAGCAGCCGCCCGCCCCCTCCGGCCCCGCACGAGGTAACACCCCACCGGCACCGGGCACCGCCGGGCACCGACCACCGCAGACGCTCCAGCCTGCGCTCCGCCCGCAGGGGCGCGGGTTCTGCCCAGCACAGTACACCAGCGGGGCCGGGACACCTGCGCGGGCGGCGGCTCTTTGTTTGCGCGCCGCCGCCGCCGCCCCGCTCCGACCCGCAACGCCGGACGCCGGCACCGAGTTTCCCCCCGCCCCACGGGGCACCCTGCCCCGCCCGCCGCACCCACCGTGATGCGCGGGATGTTTTTCTTGCCCTGGTACGACATGGTACCACCGGTCCGGTCCGGCCCGACCCGCCTCCGCCGCCGCCCGTTCTGCCTCCGCGCCGCTTCTCACAAAGGCGAGACCGAGCCCGCACCCGCCGCACCGGGACGGCCGCCGCCCGCCCCGCCCACCGCGCCGCCGCCGCCAGGGGGCGCCCGGGCCTGGCCCCGCGCAGGGCGCGCCCGCCCCGCCCCGCCCGCCCCGGCAGGTGCCGGCACCGACCCCGGGCACTGACCACGAGCACTGACACCGGGCACCGACCCCGGACACCCACACCGACCCCGGGCACCGACTGCGAGCACTGACACCGGGCACCGACCCCGGGCACCCACACCGACCCCGGGCACCGACTGCGAGCACTGACACCGGGCACCGACCCCGGGCACTAACCGCGAGCACTGACACTGGGCACCGACCCCGGGCACCCACACCGACCCCAGGCACTGGCAACGAGCACTGACACCATGCACCGGCACCAACAACAAGCACCAGCAACGAGCACCGATACCGGCCCAGGCAGGCACCAACTCTGTCCGGTCTGCATCTCCACCCAGCCTGCAGGGACGGCCCATGGGAGCCGACACAATCAGGGCTCTCTGCTGGCCAAGACATCACCTCAACTTTCTTTCACATGCACAAGAATTGGAAATATTAAAAAATAATAAAATACACCATACATCTGGCTCCAGGAATCCTACATGTGACGCAAACACTACAAGCGCTGGCAAGGACTCTTCCAAGGACTTCTTTCCTTTTCTCTGCTGTGACTTTGGTAGGAAGGTTTAAATGGTGGAATTGTTTGCAAGTACTCAGCATGTGCTGAAACAGATGACGCCGAGCCTGGCCCACAGCTGGCCAGGACCATGCCAGCAAGAGCTGTACCACAATGGGACAAATTTGTCTACCCTTTCCTGCTTGCCACATTCCTGTGCTGCCAGCAGATCCTAAGACCCATGGCCACCCTGAACCTTGCTTTCTCTTCCAGGCCAGCTGCAACCACACTCTTGTGCAGAGCTTTGAACACCATCAGCAAGGTGCTCCTACAGATCCTGGTGCCAGGCAGCTCCACTAGGAAAATTTTACAGCCACACCTGGCAAGGGCATTGCTGTAAATCCAATTCTACTTCCTGGCAGAAAAACAAGCCATCTGACCTGGGTGACCAACACCCAAACTTTCCCTCAAGTTTGCTTTCTGAACTAGAACCTAACAATGGCATCAGCACCCTGCTCACCAGTGTGTGCGCAGGCAGAGCCATCTCACAGCACAGCCTCTGACACTCAGCCAACCTTGACTGCTACAAAGCCCTGAGAGAAGTGGGTGACAGCAGCGTGGACTGTCAGTACTGTGTGCTCTGCAGTAACCCAGCCTAAAGCTTTTACTACCCACCAAGTGTGTTACTCTGTGTGCCTCTGCTGAAGCTCTTGGCTAGTTTTACTGAATTTGTATTTATTCTAAACTCAAAAAACCTTTCCCCAGTTTGAAGTCAAAGTCAGCAGTTGCTCAACAACTTACTTATTACTACCAGGACTGTGAGAATACTGACAAAATTGCAAGGGCTGCTTGGCCCTCCTGTTTCCCTGTCCCAGCTACTATGCCACTGCTGGTGAGCTGCAGCCCCTGTAGTCAGCAAGAGATGGCTGGAAAGCTCCCCCTCTATGGCAGATCTGTGGGCAGGGGATGTCTGCAGGAACCAGGCAGTGAATGAAGGAGCGGTGCTGTGCCAGAGCCTCTGCAACTAAAAGCCTGTGGGGAGAAGATCAGGTACCAGGCCACACTGCTCTTGTCACAACACTCCAGTGCATCAAGAACAGGTCCTGGTCTCTATTGAAATTAGACTGGCTGGGTCTGGAAGTGAGAAACAGCCTCAACTCCCATCACTAAACCTCTCAAAACTTCACTCACACATTTTCTGGAAAGTTTATGAAGTATCCCTATGCCTGGTGATGCCACATTAACTTTGTCTAGACTCAGAACAGCAGTTAATTAGTTAATAGTAGATAAATGACAATGCAGATGCTGCTGACTTCAACTCTTGGACAGTTTCAAGAGTCAAGCTTGCATCAGCCCCCTGGATGCTGGCCAGCCACAGTGACTTCAGATCCCTAGTTTGAAGAGATGTGCTTTCCTCATGGTTGCTATGTGACACTCGCACAAACACAATCAAACACCCTGTCCTGGGCCCAAAATATTCAAAACAGAAAAAAACTTTTTCCATAGGATCTCTTCCAGGTGCAGTGTGTGAGGCACTACTCACACGCTTTAAAATATCCTCTATGAGAAGCACAGTCAATCTGAAAGTTACTTACAATGGCAATTCTCAGAAGCTCCTCATGGCTCCAGGTGTTTGTGGACAGCCACAAATGAGAAAAGCAGGGCGAGGAGCACCAGAGGTGTGAAGACAGAATAGAAGGCTGCCCATGGTGCTGCAAGGACTTTGGCACCAAAACAAACGCAGCTCTGACCGTGGCCCACCAATGCTCAGCAGCCTGGCTCAACCCCCCCTCTCTGGGGACCGGGAGGCTTCTGACCCAACTCTAATGCAAAGGGAAAAATCAGACCCCACCAGCCCTATGAGTCTGTGACCAATGACTCTTATACAGGCACAACCAACACTCAGTGGGTATCACCAGTCATGGAACTATGTGGGCTCAAATGTCATAATGTTCAGCAGATTGGCCAGGACAGCCTGTCCCCATGCATACAATCTCCTCCTCCCACACATATTGTTTGCATGAAACCATCCCCTCTGCTCTCCTAGCAGATGAGTTTTCAGGGGTTAAGTTACCTCAGAGGCAGTGAATCCAAGGGACAGAAACACCATCCCTGCACCAAAGTGGGAAGTCCTGTGCCCCCAGAACAGCTCCTGCACACCCAGAGCCCCTGCCATGTTCCTGGAAATATCTGCTTCAAGCAGGCTGAAAACAGGTTGTGTCAATGCGGGGCTGGCTGTTTTATACCTGGCTGCAAAACCCAGTTTCTTTTCTGCTTACAAATTCCATAATGACCAACATGTCCTGAGAAGAGCATGATGTTTTCAAGACCACATCAGCCCTAATAACACTCACATCATCATATCAAAACCCTGACAGAGCAAGATTGGCCTGGCACCTCTGTGTCCCAGATGCAGTGGCCAGGTACCCCAGAGGCCACTCCTGCCAGCCAGCTCTCTGCCCCCCCTGCACTGCCCCCACACCGGGGCCAGCCACTGACAAAGCCTTGACCCCCCAGAGCTGAGAACGAGGACAGAAGGAAACCAAGGACTGTTGCCACAAGGTAGAGTGAAAAATCAAACTACTTCCACGCTAGGATAAGTTTTGTGGTAAAACATAAGCTCTTTGCAGCAAGCAGGAACTCTTTAACTGAATCCCTAACTTCTCTGAAATCTAGCCGTGCTGCATAACTCCCATGGAATCCAGTATCTGTCTTCTTTAACAGGGGGATGGGATAACAAACTCAACAGTTTTGCTTAAGTGCTGCCAACAACCTCTGTTCTAGCACAAGCAGCCAAAGAACTGACTCTTATTGCTGTGCTTCAGGCATCAGATTTCTTAGAACACACAAACACATATATGTGGGATTTTTTTCAATAAAGACCTGAATATTTAGTATTCGACCGCACAAACTGTAATTTAAGTTGAACTGTTGCATTTGTTATGTAGGAACTAGTTCAGTGGGTTGGATTTGTTCCTATTGTTTGTAAAAGTAACAGATATGATGTAACTCCAAATTATTCTCTTATGAAAAATACAAGTAAAACCAAAACACAGATCCTGAATGGAGTGATATTGAGGTGTTAATGCTATTGAAGTGCTTTAGGATCCTTTCCACAAATTCAGGATTTAAAACTGCTAAAGGCAGTGCACAACTGCAACTTTGAGTTGTGCCAAGCTGCCTCATGAGGCACAGACTGCTGTTGGTGGGGTTCCTGCTATAAATTGCTGGCACTGGAAACCAAAAAGCTGAATGCTGAAGTCAGAGCACATTTTACAAGTGTCAGAAAAACGAAGAGAGGATCAAGTTAGTCCAAGCTTTGTTTTGTTCTCCATTTGAGGCAGCCCTGCCTGTATTTCCAGGGTGTATCACAAGTTAGATATCAAGTGGTATCACACACACCAAGAGAAAGCAAAGGATTGGCTCCTCCTAGTCTTCTGGAGGGGATGAACTCTTTGCCTGCTTTCACTGCCCACTAGTTTCCCTTGAATTTCTTTTCCCCTTCCTCCCCAGCCAACGGAGCTGCTCCAGCCTGAGATGAAACCACAATCCCATGTTTGTGGGATCACAGCCAGTTGCAGTGGAAATGACAACTTAAGCTGCAGAACCATGCAGCAGGAAGGACCAAGTGTCTGGGGGTTAGCACCATGTGCTCCTGCCTGTGTGACTGCACAGGGGGATGAAAATGCAGGGTCTCTGCATGGCTGAGCACTGAGGAGGAACGTGGAGGATGTCTCCACAGGCTTCTGGTCGACCTTCCCAAGCACCAGGCACCAAGTGTAAGGCTCCTTGCCTGCTTCTCAAAGCGCCGTTGCCTCCGCAGATAGCCAGTATTGTGGCTCTCCAGTACCAGTACCTGCATCACCAGCCTTCCGTGAACATCCTGGCCACAGGAATTCACAGGGTGTTGTCTGTGACGTACAGAGAAACTCTCTTTTTACTTCATGATAGTAAAGTGAACACAGTAATCCATTCTGGCTAAACAAATGACATGACAGCCCTCAGAGAAAACTACAGAACACTTCAGAAGGGTAGAGCCCACACTGGCTATTACTGATGAAAACCTGCACTGAGTTAAATCACTCTTATTAAAAAAGGTCTCTGCAAAATGCCCAGATTAGCACTGAATCTGGCCCCACAATGTTGTTCCTCCAAATCTTAAATCTTGTGTCAAAAACTCTTGCTGCAGCAGAACTCAGTAGGAGGGAAACTAACCTCCTGCTTTGAGCAAAGAGCACCAGAAGGACACTTCAGGTGCCCATCTCTTCTTCCCCAGGAAGCCCACCAGCCCACACAGGCAGCTCCCCACGGCCAGGGCCTCCACAGTAGTCCCCTGGACCACCACACTAATGACTGTCACTTTCTGTCCCTACATCCACGGGCAAAACACAAACTCCCACTGACAGAGCAAAGGCATAGCTCCCAACTGCTTTGAGCTATATCCCCACTATGACTTCATACGCTCCAATATACAGCCGAGCTTCTGTCCTTCCAATAGACTTCGTGATAAAACAAAGCAAGGTTGGACCATGTGCCTGGGTCTATATTATGCTGTGCAGTTGCATGACACCACGTGTTATCACCAGGCATTTATTCACTGGAGTTGTCTCCCAGTAGAAATATTGGGATTAATTAATTGTAATTAATGTCATTATAGGAAAACAAACAAACAAACAAAAAAAGGTGTGTTGGTCTGTTGTACTTCCAATAAACTGTTCACTGCAAAAATTAGAAGAGTGATCTGTCTGTTGTCCTGGGCACAGGTAAATCTCTCACTTTCAGCTTCTCTAATCAACAAGATGCTTGGGCAAGAGTAGATGACTTGAGTTCTCTCATTGTTTCTTAATCTGTGAAATAATTCAAAGTTCAATTTGCCTTGACAAAAGTGCCTTTGTGTGCCCTGAATCTGCAGAGTCCAACACAGGGAAACTCCCCATGGCTGTGCAGGCAATAGGGCTCAGCATGCACAGTTCATTTCCCATTGCACTGTCCTATTCTGGGTCACCCCAAAGCTTGAAAGCCACAGTACAAGTCATACAATTCCTTCTAGACAGACACACACAAAAACACGTGCATGAAGTTGCCCACCCTCTTAGGCAAGATGTGCAGATAAAAGGGGTTACTTACTTACTGACCCTTACTTTCCTGGTGCTTATCAGCTGAAGGCCTCAGAGGAAGAAATCTAGAGGCAGAAATCATCAGGAAGAGAAGAGCTGCTGAAGGAAATCCTCAGCTACAAAACACCGGAGATAAGGGTTTACATAAGACCTTAAAAGGGAACAAGGCTTTTTTTGAATTTTTGGCACAGCTAATAAAGAAAAGCTCACAGCAAACACGTGGACAGGCTGTCAGGAGCTTCAGCTCCTTTTCCAATAAGCAACAGCATAAAATTGTTAATGCAGTGGTTAGTTCTGCAGCTGCTACTTAAACCACGAGGACAAGGTTGATACTGACAGGAATAATGTTAATTTTGTTCCTGACTCTGTAAAACAGCTGTAAAGGAGCAAAGCTCAAGAACATATATTGAGAAGCATGCCAAAGCATGCCAGTAAGAAACCAAAAAGCAGAGGCTTAAGAAATTAAAGTGCAATGAAAAAACCTCAAATTAAGCATTGCCTAGCTAGACATTCCTATAGAAGACAGTGGACACTTAGGACAGCCTGATGCTTTTCCCCAAAATCGAGACAGCTGAAGTTACCACAGTTCACTGCCATGATTCCACTAGGCTCATGCTAGTGAGGTTAGGCTTCCAGATCACCAGTGTCTGCTGTTTATCAGGGTTTGCACTCCAGACCCAAGTGGAGGCTTCTGCAGAATGCCAAGACAACCACTACACCTCTCTGTGCTGTGATGCAGGTGATTTTTTATTCCATCTTCAAAAATGGGGAGATGGGAAGAGGTTTGCCCTCACAGTTGAAAAAGAGTGACCTTAAGATGACTATTCAAAAGTTCAGCTCCTAACAAACTTATTGACCAACAACAGCAAGTAGCCTTACTTGCCTGATGCAAAAATGAGCCACAGGAGCACTGAAATCCCAAACAAGACATTCACGCAGTACTATTAACTTAATCATCTTCTTGTCCAACTGCTAGTGCAAATAGGACCAGAACCAGCACAGCAAGCCATCTCACCCTCCAGCAGTAGGACTATACTGTGGAGCTGATGGATTAATTTATCACTTTCATTTTGGTGTAAGTTGCCTAGTGATACCTTCAACGCTGTCACTTCCAGATCAATGTGCCGCCCCTCACTGCTGGTGTGGTACTTTTAGTTTGTGCCCATGAGAGATAAGGATCTGCCTGGTTTGAAGTAGCAGCTCCAAAATCCCCACTGTTTTTGTTTTACTTCCATGTTCGGTGGCGCGGGAGTAGCTACTCTTTCATAAAAGCATAAAAGAGCTCCTGCAGCAAACCGAGCCAGCGACCCTGACTCTGCCGGTGCCGCGGCGAGACCGCCGACATCCCGCTCGGCGGGCGGAGCTCCGCGCACCGGGGACGGCCGCGACGGTGCCTTGCCACGGGGGCGGCGGGGGACGCCGCGGGCAGCCGGGGCGGAGGAGCCACCGCAGCACCGCCAGTGGCTCCTCCAGGGCCAGGGCCAGCGCCGGGGGCGAGCGGCGGCCGGACCCACCCGCGGCCCCACACTGCCCCCCACACCCCGCCCCGGGGCCCGCGCCCGCTGCCCCTGTCCCGGCCCCGGCCCGGCCTCGCCGCGGGCCCTACCCTGTCGTCCGCGGATGCTGGGTCCTGGAGCCGCTCTTCACCGGAGGTGGCGTGGAGGCCGCCAGCGGTCGGACCGGGGCTGGGGGCCGCGCCGGGCGGAGGGTCGGGGCCGGTCGGCGGCGGGGCGCGGCGCTGCCCAACGCGCAGTGCCCCAAAGTCGAGGGTCTTGCTCTCGAAGGCGCCCTCGACGTTGCAGAAGAGCCCCCCGCGCTTCGGACGAGGCGCCGCCGCCGAGCCGGGCCGCGCCAGGTACACCGGCAGCTCCTCGTCGTCGCGCCGCCCGTCCGCCGCCATCCCCGCCGCGCCGCCAGGACGGGACGGACGGGGCGGGCTGGGGCGGGACTGGGCCGCAGCGCGGGGCGGACCCGACGTGAGGCTGAGGGGCGGTGGGACCTGGGTGGGTGGCGCTCGGTCGGACCTGGGGTCGGCCGCTCCGCTGTGCTCCGGGCTGGACGTTGCCGTGCGGGGAGCTGCCGCCTTCCTGGGACGCTCCAGCCGTGAGGACGGAGCGGAGCACGGCAGCGCCTCGCCGCTGACCGTGCGCGGCGCTCGGCAGACGGGCTGTGCCCGGGCGCACCGGCAGCAGCCCCGACAGCCGCGTGCCGGTTTTCCCCCGCCGGTACGCGGTGCAGCCCGCAAACCAGCGTTCGCTCGCAAGCCCGGAGCCGTACCTCACTCTGCTCGGGCCGTGGTTCCGGCAGCCCCACTGCGGTTAGGCGCACGCTGCAGCCAGACGTAGGCACTGTCCCCTGCACAAAGGCTTCGCTGCTCCCAAACGCGACTACGGCTGTTCCTGACTGACCGCACAAACAAGCTCCGTGTGTTGGCTAGTTTAAGGTGTTGCTTTGAGAGTTCCATTGCGACTTCATTTCAAAAGTACTGGAGGCTCGAAGGACAGACGGACAGCCAAGACTGGGTCTTAAAAATGCTAATGGCTGTATAACGGTGATAACCTGTGAAATCTATTGTAACCACCAAAACTGGAGCTTTGACTAAAATCGCTTTGCTAAGTGTTCATTTCTTTATCTAGAACAAGTGCGCATGGTACCTGGGCTCAAAATACTGTCAAGTGATTTCTCACACCGCATTTTTTGTTATGAGATATTGTCAGTCATGCTTTTTTCAACCTTTTCTGCAAAAACAAAACAGTGCCATTATCTCTGCTAGTCCTCCAAGGACTGGTGGTTCTTAAGGAAGATCCACACGGAGCCTGACCCATCATGGGTCAGAAAAATGACCCTGTGATTAAGCCTGGAGAGGCAGTCTGGGGGTACTGGCTGACTGAGGCTTGAGGCTGTGTGGGAGGAAAAGCTTTGGGATCATTTCCCTCCTTTTGCACATTGGGAAGCAGTCTGCTTTTGTAACTGGACTTGTACCACTGTCATTAACTGAATACATTTTTTCTCCATCTAAGTAACTTGAATCTCTGGATTATTCAGGTCTAAAGGGTTAGGAGAAGAGAGGATGGACTAAATAAAAACAGACTGTGTCTGTAAACTTGGAAGAGTTACTTTAAAAGCCTTGCGTTACACAGCACGGTGAAATACTGGTCAGTGTCTGCCCTTTCTTTCTCTAAAGCAGCACCAGAGAGGGTTGCATTTGGTTGTTCTTGGGCTCTTACATGAACTTCAATACACAGCTGCCCCAGCATTGTGGCTTCATGGCGCTCAGCATCATGAGTGCCATGCCCACACCAGAGTCCCGCTGCCACCTCAATAGGATGTGCCAGGAGAAGAGCCCAGCACTGTCACGTCTCAGATGCAGGGGCAGCAGCAGTGGCTGGCAGCTAGAGAAGGAAGTGTCCCTTCAAATAGCCAGAAGACATTTGTCCCGGAGTTTTTTCTACTCCTATTCTCCTGGCAAATGCCCCTCCTCTGTAACTGTAGGCTTAGCAGCAAGACCACCAGTACTGGCCAAGCAAATGCACACAAAGTGGCTGTTCACCAGGTCTTTACCTTCCTAAGGGACTGCCTTAGCATAAAGGAATTAACCCTCCTGCTGCAAGTAGGATCCACTGAGCAGAAGATGAAACCCCCTCTCAGACAGCTTCTGCCCGCGGTGAGTGGGATGTGCTGATCGTGGAGCTGGCGGCTGGCACGCTTCACACAGCGAGCTCTGAGCCCCTGCCTCCCCGTGGCCGAGCAATAGTACATGAGGAGTGAGCCTGAGCCTCTCCTGGCAGGAACAGCACGGCAGGCTGCCCTGTGCCTGTGTGCACTAACCGCAGTGGAGTTAGAGTGAACCCCTGGGTTTGGCTGGGACATCTCCGTATAGCTCTGCAACTTTATGGGGAATTCAAATTCTCTGGAACAGGGCCTGGCCTTTGTCTGATTCTGCAAACATGCAAAAATTTCAGCATTGTACTTTAATAGCAATATTTATTTAAATCCTGATTCCAATGTTTATCTTTCCTAGTGCCTTGCTGCATAGATGGTTGCACTGAAATTATCTGCACCAGTAAAGAAGTACAGGGCTCTTCTGGGAAGTGAAGGCTTTAAAATCTGACTTTTAATGAAAATCATTCCCTGTAAAAAAGACAGTTCTTGATTTATACTTTTCACATTGCCATTCACTTCTAAGATCTTTTTTGTTAGGTGCTGTAAAGCTACTAGTTTAAGAATACCACGAAAATTGAAGTTTGTATTCAGTGTGTGTTCACTGCACAGTTGCTTTTGAGCCCAGCAGAAGGCATTATTTATATTTCTGTATGTGTATGTCTTGGATCGGATACGAAGCTTTTAATTATATGACAAAATGTCTGCCTCCTGTAGTTAAGTAAATGTTCTCTTCTTTAAATCACATGTTTATATGCTCATGGACAAAAATGTTTGTGAGGCAAACAGTCATGAGTGGTGCAGCCTCAAACCCTGCTGGCAAAGCAGCTCTCCTCTCGCTTCTCTGTACAAAGTAGATGGAAGATAGAAATCAGGGAGGGGATCCAGTGGGAAGGCTGCTTCCCCTGCCTGAGCCCAGGGAGGATGGAGATGGTAGGCATGAGACATCACGTGCTTTGTGCTGCCACAGACTCACCAGAGCCAACTGTCAGTCCTGCAAGGGTTTCCTTGGCTCAAGGGCTGGATTCACATCCTGACCCGAAAACAGAAGTGCTGGTCCTCCTGGGTCAGGAATCTGAGCTGAGCCTGACAGATGGGCACTGCTGGTTGTCTCATAAAGGAATAGAAATTGGCTGCTCTTCTGGTCTAGGGAACAGCATTTATTTTATGGGAAATTCTGTAGTGGCAAGCTTCTAATTCATGTCTTTCTAGTTGAGTAAGAACTGTCTAAGGCACACTGAGAAATGGAAATCAGTCATGTTACAAGGTGAGCCGCACTGGTTATGAATGGGGGAATGGTGCAGCCTTCTGGGAAGCGGTCTTTAAGCAAATCCCTTTCTGCAAAAGGATTAGTTAATAAGATGGGACATAATCATCCCATCTGGGGTGTGCATTTTCTTGTTCTGTATTCTCAAAACCCCAGTGCTGGTTTTCTTTGTCCTCACTTGCTGCTGCCAGAGCGCCGGTTGGGTTCCCGTCAGAGCCCGTGCAGGAATCGCAGGCTCTAAACACCCGAGCCGCAGAGTGACCAGCGAGAGGCACAACGTAGCATGTAACTTCCTCAAGCATTTTCTTCATGAGGCTGTCAAACTTACTTACTGTTATCTTTTAAATGTTTGAAGAGGAATTCAAATTGCCAAGTGAATCATTCAAATAGCAAAGGTACTGACAGAGAAGTCAAATTAAGTCATTTTGCCTGCCACTGCCAAGACACTGTTGTCCTCCAATAGGTATTTTCTGATGACTTCGCTAATTTATTTTCCATTTGTCAGGAAAGTGGGCAGTTTCTTATTTGGAAAAACTCTACATCCTCTGCTGGCAAACTTCTGTGCTTGTTCCCAGCTCCCAGATGCTTTGTGCAACATCATTCTATCTGTAATAAAAATAGAAAATGGTTTAAGAGCGTGAAGCATGTCTCAGATTGTGACATGATGTTCACATAATGCCGCCCGTGTCACTGGAAGTTGCTCATTACACCAGGAAGCATCTCAGGCTCCATAGCTGTGACTACAATGCTCACTAGACTCAGAGAATATTGTGTTATTTGAAGGAAATAGTCTGTTGACATTAGGTGGGATTTGACCCCTTCCTTCACCAAAGCTGACAAGCCTGAGCTGTGTCCTGAGTGAGGACATTTCCTTCCTTGATGTCAGATCCATACAGAATGGTCTTACACTGATTTTCCTGTGAGTCTGGAGGCAGCAGATCTTTGCTTGCTTGTGAAAAGGATGTGATGTAATGACTGCATAACATTGTGAGCAGGATAAATGCACACCAGCTTTTGTAGCTTTTCTTTTAATGTCGGTGGTTTCAGCTGGAGAAGCAGCAGGACAGTGGTAATAGCAGGTTAACACTGATTTCTTCTGATTCCTACAGGATTTGATAAAACTGCATCCCTTTATTACATGCATGATAAGTTTCAATGATGAAGTAAGTCCTGGTTGTCTTGTTTCATGCAAAGTTAGAGCTGCCTTCTCATACTCTGCAGTCATGATTTACAAGTGTGTCCTGTTTCTGGAGGCTGACAGATAAACAGGGTTGTTCTACTATCATTCTTGCAGCAATGTCAGGACAGCCCCTGGCACTGCCTTTCATGTGTCTCAGGGAAAGTCAGGCTAAGTATAAATGCAGAAGAAACAGTGAGAGAGTCAAGAAAATCTGATTGTCCCACTTAGATTTAGAAGCAGAGGTCAGAGATGGGTGGGCTTTGTTCACTCAAAAAAGGCATGTTTATGAAGGGCAGGTGACTGATGAGCCTGCTATCTCAATCAGCTGGGGATGGCCAGTGGCTGATGCCTGCATCACCACAATCCAATTTCTAAACTTTCAGACATACGCATGTTAGAAGATGAGACAGACCTTTGTGATCCTCCAGGCTGCTCTACATATTGGTCCCTGGGGAACTGCTGTGCACAGGGTGTTGTCCTTGGTGAAATCCTTTACCAAAGCCAAACCACTGCAGAGTCAGAAAGGCAAAGCATTTGACTCTGTCAAAAGTATTTCATGCCAAAACCACAGGGAGAGTGGGTTTATAGTGTGGTAATTTCTACTGCAGAATGCTATTGTACTGTTGGAGGGAATAACTTCAAGCAACACACAGAGCCTGACTTCAGCATGCTGTCAGTCTGTCATACTAACAGAGACCACAAATCTGATAAGCAGCTGGAAGTTATAATCTTCTGTGCTTGGTTATTCCAAGAATATTTCTGAAATGCAGTAATGCTTTTTGCTAGCCAGATTTGTTTAGTGCTGAGCAAAACCCTATGGAAAATTCCAGTATTTCAACACATGGGGTATTCTTTTCCTCCTAAAATGAACTGCTAGTCAAAATATTAAGAAATTATAATTGTGGAAAAAGAGTTCTGAAAAATTTTCTGTGGGGAATCTGGACTCTCATTCTCCCTCACCAAGTCCTCCAAAGAAGGATTACTGTCTTCTCAGCATCGAAGGACTCCGGAAGGACTCCCGTGGCACTGCAGGCCTTGCAGTCAGATGCAAACAGAGTCAATTACGAAGTTGTTGGGGACAAAAGGCACCAGAGATAATGTTTTCAAGAGGGTCAGAAGCACAAATCTGGCATCAGTATGAAACCCCAAATATTCCAACCTGGCTGGTGTGCTGCATCCACCTGAACTAACAAGGAGGAACAGGTGGTGACCCTGGAGGTTCTGCACATCAGGTGAGCTCCAGCCCCCTTCTATTAAGATGGACACACCCAGAGATGTCACTCCAGATTTCTAGGAACAGCCAAGTAAACTTGTAGACATCTTCTGTTGTTTGCATGTCAATGGATACCTTCAGGATCACAGTTTCAGGGATGGTGAGATTTTTAGCCACTGTAACAGCTGTCTGGCTTGGTGTGGTGTGGGCTGTTAGGGCCTGTATGAGATGGATTTGTGTAAGAAAACACACATTCCATATAAGTTTGAAGCCCAGGATATTCTGACAGATGTGTGCCACCAGACTCACTTCAAGAGCAGTCAGCCCACTTCCTCTGAGTTCATGTTCTGCATCTCAAAATCAGTCTCTTTCTACCCGGTCCTGTTTGTTCCCTGCTTCTTGTATGGCATTGTCCAGCATCTTCCCTAAGGTGTGAAACCTGGTTTGGCTGGTCTCACTGTGTGTTTGGCCTCTGTTGCGATGGCAAATGCTGACTTGCTTCCAATCACGTCTGTTGTTGTGACTACTTCTCATTCCAGCTTATCTTAGGGATCACCAGCTACTCTCCTCTCTCCCTGCTCTTACTCCCAGAAATTATTTGGAAGACTAAGCTGAGATTTCCTTGTTTCCATAATGTCACACTTGACCTGATCAACCATGGCAGACCTAAAGTGTCCTTTCTTTCAGCCTCTCTCTCCTTCAACCTGTGGCTTCAGGGGAGCACACTGATGCAAAAATGGGTGGTGTATCTAGAGATAATTAGTGATTATGTGCCAGTGATTACAAGCCTATAATGAATGATTAGATGTCAGCAGAGTAGAATCACAGGGGATTTAAAGGTACTGTGTTTGCTTGTTTGTTTATATGGCTCCATGTGACTGTGAGGAAGCAAGCAGTCAAATATACTTTGGCCAGGGTGGTGAAGGAAACAGAGCTGCTATTTGGGCATTTTTTGTCATGGCCCTGCACAGCCTGGATAATGCAAAAGAAGCACTCAAAGTAGTACAGAAACCAGGCTGTGACTGAAGATCCTAATCTGCTTGCCTGTCAGTCTGTTTGCTGCTGCTTTGGAGGAAAACTGTATTCTGTAAACTGGAGTGACTGATGCCCTGCAGGAGCTAGAACCTGTGCTTGCCATGGCTGGGACTACTTCTTATTTTTCACTTAATTTTCATACCTCCAGCTGATCTAGTTATATTAGAAATTGTGTTCAGTCTGTATTTACTCTCCCACCAAATTCTCCTTTGAAATCAGTGTCAAACTGTCCTACCATTAAGGACTGGTGGGCTATCCCTTCCACATGGATGTTAAAATAGATAAAAATAGATAATGTCCATCTATGTTGCTCGCTACGTATGTCCTAGGGAAAAGCTTACAGTCCCCACTTTTCAGGGAATAGAAGAAAAAGGCTTCTATACTACCAAAATCCATCACCCAAACACAGCCTGCCCTCCACTCCTTTGTAAGACCACTCTTTTGCAAGCAGTCTTGGGACTGGTTTTTCCTTCAACTCTTTTTCAGCTGCTCATGTGAAACCCAAGACTCTCTCTGAAGGCCAGAACCCAATCTCAGCTGAATCAAATAGACCTGGAAGAAATCACATGAAAAAGGGGGGACTTAATCCCAAATAAAGCCTGCTACATCAAGGTCACTGTCAGCCCATGACAGACCCAAAGGTTGAGAAGAGCAGGTTGTGCCAGTTTCAGATCACCTTTCATTGCCATTTCCTAGGGAAATCCTTACCTTACCTTATGGGATTACTGTGCTGCACAGACATTAAATTAAAATCAAGGTTTTGTCTGTGTGCTCATATCCACCTTTGTTCCTTGCTTTTCCTAGCTTCCTAACTTCTGGCTTGGTTCTTTCATCTCCACTGCTTTTAACTTCTAAACCAGTGGACAGTGAGTGCCACACCTTGGGCAGACAGTGGTGGAAAGAGCTGAGATGACTCATCAGACTGCAGGCTGTCTAATAGGGAATTGTGCATCACAAAATTCCATTGTGCTGAGTGTCACTGCTTTATGAATTTTACTAAATATGAAAAAATAAAGACGAAAGAGAGAACAGATAGTGAGCCAGATGCTATCTTGATGGAGAGGCTGGAACCCAAGGTCAAATTGTAGCATTTTAATGTTGGTCCCTTCCTGAGTATAGGTGAGTTATCAGCGTCAATTGCTGTGAACTTTCAAATCACAGTAAGGTATTTTGGATTGGCAGTGAAAGGCAGTTAGTTTGTTAGTCATTTCCCTATGATAGCATATAAATGTTGCATCTTTTATGATAAGCTTTGAATGCTTGAGACTGAAATCAGTCTGCATCCCAGATGTGCTAATGCCTTACTTGCAATGCAGCTTTTATGCATCCAAAACACATATATAATTCTAAGAATTTCAGACCCATAACTGCCAAATGAACCACTCACATTCTGTGTTAGCTAAAATCCTTTTCCCTTTCCCTGTACTTGTTCTCTTGCTATGGAGCAAGAGATTTCTCTTAATAGAACATGGCTAAGAACATGGCAGGTTACTTTTGCATTGTGCCCCTTCTGATTCCCTGTTAGTGATTTACCTTTCCATTATTTTTGATGTATATGTTGATACAGAAGTGGGAACCTGTGTGTGTCACCTACACATTTGTGCAGGTTAGGTGCAGGTTGAACAGTGTTAGGTACACCATATCCAGACTAAGTGGCTGTTCCTCAAAATATTCAAATCCTTCATCCAGTGACTAGGCTAGCTGATAAAAATCCAAGTAACAGATACCACGGTAACTTCTGAAGTTTCTGTGCTGAGAATGTAAAAACAGAGGTTTGTCTTTCCTGCCAAACTAGAATGCTTGAATTCTTTTCACAGCCCCTATCAGTTAAGCAATTGTAACTACTGGCTGGCTTACCTCAGGCTTAAAGAAGGATCTTGGGGGAACTGGCCACTTTAAAAGTTCTCTGGTTTGTATACAAAGAAGCCCAAACTTCTGCAGGTTTTTACTATAATTCTTGGTTGATTTTGCTGTTCTTATCTCTTCTTAATTCTCAGAAGTGAAAGTTTAGCACCAATGCTTTCTATCTGTTTTCAAAACCAAGAGTCTGGTTTGAGAGAGTGGTTCTGAATGAAGAGGTTTGCAGAGGGCTTTCCCAGCATCACCTCTGGAACTCCTAATGCTGCAAGGGGTCTGACCTACAGCTCATACAGCTGCCCACTGCTCTCCTCTGGCTTGTCTTATAGACACGTAACATGTATGCATTAATTGTGTTAAGGAGTGTGTACCTTTTCTGTAATTTTTCTGTACTTTGCTTTGTTTGAAACTTGCTTAGTAATAGTTCCTAATGCATTCATGTTTTTCCTTTTAGTATCACTAGCACTTTCCACAACAATAAAGAAAGGACCAGATTTTCCTGGCAGAGCTCTAACAACAAGGGTAGCTATGGAACAACCCAAAGTGGAGTGTTGGGTACACTGCAGGTATCCGTGAGTGGTCTGCAACTGAGGAAGCATTGCTGGGAACATGGCAAGGAAAGTCCTAAAGCACACCAACGGAGAGAATTATGTGGGCCTGAACTACTGTGGTTCTGTGCTGGTTTCAGATGGGGTAGTTAATTTTCTTCACAGTGGCTAGTACGGGGCTATGTTTTGGATTTGTACTGAGCACAGAGTTGGTAATAATAAAGGTGTTTTTGTTATTGCTGAACAGGGCCTACACAGAGCCAAAGCCTTTTCTGCTTTTTTGTATAGCCACAATGGCAAGGAAGTTGGGGGTGCATGGGAGGCTGGGAGGAGACACAGGCAGGACAGGTGACCCGAAATGACCAAAGGAATATTCCATAGTAGATTATGCCATGCTCATATCTAACATGGGGGAAAGAAGGAGGAAGGCGGGACATTTAGAATTATGGCATTTGTCTTCCCAAGTAACCATTGCGTGGGATGGGTGCTGCTCTCCTAGAGGTAGCTGAACACCTGCCTGCCACTGGGAAACAGTGAATGAATTCCTTGGTTTGTTTTGCTTGTGTCTGCAGCTTTTGCTTTACCTACTAAAGTGTCTTTATTTCAACCCATGAGTTCTCTGTCTTTTACCCTTCTGATTCTCTTCCCCATCCTGCTGGTGGAGGAGTGAGCAAGCGGCTGTGTGGTACTTTGTTGCTGGCTGGGGTTAAACCATGACAGGTTCTCCTCGTGAAAAACTGTTTTGAAACATTCTACATTGATGACTCATGATATTTTTGTAGTTTAGAGTAATTCTCTGGATTTAAATTAAGGAAAGTATCACAGCTTGCAAACTCAGGATCTAAAATATAACTGCATCCAGTTCTACTGTCAGAATGATTGTGTAGAATTTCCTTGGCTTCCATTCATAAAAACCTATTTTAGATGACTAATGAAAACACACTGATTTTCCTGTGTGCTAAGCACTTCCAAATCTGTCCGTTTCCCACCTTCTTTTTCAGTGTAGTCTCTCCATTAATCCTAAAAACTATCCACTTGTATTCTCTGCATGCCTGTACAGGAGTTCAGATTGCTAACTTGGAAACTGCTGTTGAAATATGTTGTCTTCTGCCAGGTCTTAGACCTCCTTCATCCGTCTCCAGGAAATGAAGCTCATTATGTTTCCCCTTGACCATGCAAAGCAGAATTATAATCCTGTTTTTTAAAGTATGCTTTGTACCACATTAACATGACTTAACTTCTGGGATGGTTGAAAACATACAAAGAATGTACAAACAAAAGACTTCCAGTTCCATTCAAATCTCTGAATGCACATAACCATGGCTATTGTAAAGAAATCAGTATTAATGAGTCACTGATCCTTACTGCAGAAGGTTCTTGCTGAAGATGATCCTTACTGCATTTTTATCACAGTTTGCTGTTAAAGGAAATGGTCTGCTCAAGACCAGAGCATTTAAAGCACTTGAATCAGCAGCTGATAGCCCAGCACATGAGAGAGTGCCTCACTTGCTGAGTGGGTTTGTTTCTCTGATTGTGCCATATGTGGCTCAAATATGCGGGGTTTTCCTGTGTCTGAGGCAGTTGGGGAATTTGGGCAATTTATAGCATTAGGTTAATTTCTGCATTTTACAAGGTAGGTGGGTGTAGTATAAGGCCAGAAGTAAGCCAAAGAGTTATCATTAATTTAGGTACAACAGGAAGCAGGGTTGGTGACAGAGTCTCAGTTCGGGCTCTGGACTCAAAGCCCTGCTGGCTCCAGCCAGGCGCTCCAGGTTCTTCAGTGCCAAAGCTGTTTTCTCTCCCAGTCATTATCACGTAGCTAGGTCTGGAAACAACAAATGACACAGGGATAAGCTGACAGTGTGGATTAGAATTCTTAGAGTTAGGGATCTGGAGTAAAACTGTTGTTGACCTTAGTTAATAGATGACCCTTGTTTGGCCCCATGACAATGGGGTCACCTGCTTGGTTGCTGATTGCTTTCAGTTCTTGTATCCCAGGACTCAGAGGTATCAGTTGAGTATAGTGCTAGTTTTGTGGGCTCTGTACATGTCACTATATCATTTGTTATATAACTGTCTGGGACAAAATAAGGCCCAAAGGAGTGGGAATAGTGTTTTCATCTTCTCCAAGGCCAGAACTCAGTAAGATGGGACCATACAGGGATTAGTATTATGGTCAATGTTCAGGATTGTATTTGGAGGTGCTGAAGGTTTGTTACTGCTTCTTGGAGGCTTCCTCTTTATATTGAGTAATTGAATTCCCTGACAGCCAATCCATCCCCAAGGGAGTGCCTGGTGTGGAGGAGCCTGTTTCATGCAGCTGCGGTCCTGCCTTTGAGTGCAAGTCAAGCCCACTGGGTGTGTTCCAGATACAAGATCTGCAGTGGACCAGAACTCCATGCAGCATTTGAAGATACAAATGACCAAGAAAATGGTACAGTGACATTTTCCAATCTTTGTGCTTTCCCTAGTTATCCCTAAAATGGCATTCAGCTGTTGAGCACTGACCTGCAAGATCCTTCCCTTGGCAGAAGTGCCTCTCATAAATGGTAAATGTTAGTCTATCATTAGGAAGTCTGTAATCCATGGATTAGTGGCTCTGTGCTCTACAGTCTCCATCTGTTCTACACACTGAAATCATTATATCTCTAGTCTCGGTCCTGTTTCAGGCTTCTAAAATGGTTTTCACAGGATTTTCTTTTTTGTGCAAAGCAGCTTGTTCATGGCTGCCACTTGCTGTTCAGGCACTGGAGCAGATGTAGCACAATGGCCTCTTGTCAGTTTAGCACAAGCTTTGGGATGCATCTCTGCCCAGTCAGGAACAGGGCTTTGAAATGTATATTTAGGTCATGTTCAGACTTAGCCCCCCTCAACACAAAGCAGAGGGCACATTGCCAGTTTTTAGGGCTTTTACTATGTTTAGAGAGATCCCAAAAAATGGAAAACTGTTGCCATCCAAAGGGGCTACAGAGGCAACCCAGAGACCTTCCAATGCATAGTCAGACTTCAGTCTAGCCATGAGCACTCACTGTGCCTGCTCTGGCAAAAGCACAGTCTGGGACAGGGCTTAGTCCCTTGTTTGCCAAAGTACCTTATGATCAAATATCAGACAAAATAGTGGTTCCTCAAGGATGGCCCACACAGCTGCAACCTGTGTTGCAGCGCACACAGCTCCCTTGCCCTCGGACTGGAGGTGCCGAGCATGTTGTCTCTGTGACATCAACTGCCACGAGTGCCGCTGTGCACTGCTGACCCAGTCCTCAAAACGAAATGATTCTATGATTTAAAATTCCTTTTAGGCAGAGAAATAGCAAAGATCGGATGGGGAGGTTGGCAAATCCAGAATCTGAGCCCGTCAAGGGCCGAAGGCGCGGCGCTGAGCCCCGCAAACAGAAGCGAGAGCCAGCTGCGGCCCTACCGCCGGTCACGGCCCTTACGGCCCGGGGCTTACGGCCGCTTCCAAAGCCCACGGCCGTCCGGCCCGTGCCCCCGCTGCCCTCTGGCGGCAGGCGCGGGGAGCGGCCCCCGGCCCCGCCCCGCCCCGGCCTCAGCCCCGCCCCGGCCCCGCCCCGGCCCCAGCCCCGCCTCAGCCCCGCCCCAGCCCCGCCCCGGCCCCAGCCCCGCCTCAGCCCCGCCCCAGCCCCGCCCCGGCCCCAGCCCCGCCCCAGCCCCAGCCCCGCCCAGGCCCCGCCTCAGCCCCGCCCCGGCCCCAGCCCCGCCCAGGCCCCGCCTCAGCCCCGGCCCGGCCCCAGCCCCGCCCAGGCCCCGCCTCAGCCCCGCCCCGGCCCCAGCCGCCTCCTCAGCCCCGCCCCGGCCCCAGCCCCGCCCCGGCCCCAGCCCCGCCTCAGCCCCGCCCCGGCCCCAGCCCCGCCCAGGTCCCGCCTCAGCCCCGCCCCGGCCCCAGCCCCGCCCAGGCCCCGCCTCAGCCCCGCCCCGGCCCCAGCCGCCTCCTCAGGCCCGACCCCGGCCCCTCGTCAGCGGCGGGCCCGGCGGACGGCAGCGAGCGGCCGTTTTTGTATTTCAAACTGCGGCAAGAGCCTTCAAGAGTTCCCAGACCGTGCGCCGCCGACTCCAGAATGGCAGCCGCCTGCTGTTACGTTTTGGTTTCTGCACAGGACTGGCAAACAGCAGTAAATTCATCCTTGGCCCCCGCTGGGACCGCTACCTGCCGTCCCTTTTCTTAGTGATCGCGCTAGGATCTCGCTCACTCTTTAAACTCTATAATCGGTGTGCTCCCCACCCCTTGCTGTGTCCCAGCCCCCCGCGACCCAGCATGAGCCTCCGTAGCTCAGCTTGAACGTGATTCCTCTGAACCAGCTCCAGGTATGCTGAGTATCTCCATGAACGTGAAGTGTTGGTTTTTTTTTTTTAAAAATGCTGCTGTTTTATTTTTTATACAAACTAAAACACCAGAGGTCATTGAATCCTATATTAAATACATAAATTAAAAAATAACCATTCATAAAACTTTACATACAATAAGGATTCTCTCCTACACGTTAATACATATAGTACAGGTACATGTCCAGTGTTTATCAAAGGATCATTCTGCCATGTAATTTACAATTTTGTTCTGGAATAGACACCAAAAAAATCTGGAAGAAAAAGTATATATAAAACCACAGAGGTGCTGATGTGAGAGAGGGCAGGGGAAGAGAAAACCCTTTGAATCACCAGCAGCTGTGTGTTCTCTGAGCCCTGCTCATGTCAGGAGAGCCCGGCTTGGACAGTCCTCACGGGATGCCATAGAACTGAAAGCTTTGGGTTTCAGAGGATGTTTCCCACTGAGATAATGGTAGGCGGTTGGAAGATTAACAACACCTAAAACAATTCTCCATTGTCCTCCAGGCACATCAGTAAGAGAGGATGGACCTGTGAGCCAGGGTGGTAACACTGCAAGTACCATTTCCTTACTGCAACCCCAATTGCCTAAATCCATCTCACGTAACCAGGCCCTCATCTGAAGTGCTTAAATTCAAAATATAGTCTTCAAAGTCTCATGAATTGGTCATTGGAGTGAAAAAAAAGCAAGTCAAAATGTGGTCAAGCTGATCTGTACTGCCTTCTGTGGCTCACCTCCTGCTTTGACAGCATGGATAGCCTGGAGTGCTGCCACTTCTGAACAGCCTTGAAAGGATGCATAGGAGGGATCCAGGGCCGTATTCGCTGTTCTCAAAGGCTGCAGTAAATTGATTTTTATTTTTGTTGTTGGTTTTGGGGAGGGGAGGTTGGCTGCAGTGACTAATCTGAGGGAGGATTCTCAATCCTTTGCTGCAATGAACATCAGGAACAGCAGAAAGCCCAGGATTAACAGTCCAAGCAAAGCAAAGGGTCCAGAAAAAAAAGAATCAAAAAATTAGCTGTCCATGAGATGTGAAACTAAGCCTGGAGGAATGTACCAGCTGTGGCAGCTAAACAATCTTGATTCAGTTCCCCAAGCCTAGATTAAAGTATACTTTCGTAAGCTACAGCAATAATTTCTATATACAATAGGGAATTGGAAAGTATATGCATATATATGTATATATATGTACATATACATATAGATACATGTGTGTATATATATATATATACAGACATGAAACTCATTTTGATCTAGCTGATAGCAGAAAGTTTGTATAAACTCACACCAGCATGTGTGTTTTAGGCATGGCATGTGTTATGCTGCAAGGAGAATAAAGCAGCAGTGGTTCAGCTCCCCGGAAGGAGAACAATACTTGAAAATTTGCAGGCCCAGGTCTGCTGCAGTCAGACTACCAGCCCCCACGCCACCCTGAACCCTTGGGAATGCAATACCTGCATGCATATATAAACACACAGGAGTAAGTGAGGGCAAATTAGACAAAAAAGAGAAATAAGATAGCATGACTTAGGAAGTCTAAATAATGAAGCCTGCCACAAGACCAGTTAGGTATGTTGTGAAAGTGTGTATTTCTAACTGTGCCATAAACCATCTGTAGGATTGCCTGAAATAAATGTTTCTAGGGTTTTTTTTAAAACCAAACCAGCGGTGGAAGTTATTGCACCATCACTGAAACCAAGAGCTGCTAATTCTTCTGCAAGAACTCAGTGCTTTAACTGCCAACCCGAACATTGAGGAAAGCCACCTGAAGGTGTGAAATTACCTGATGCTGCAACAGAAAAGAGTGAGGTGGGAAGAAGGGACAACCAGAGAGAAAACTCCTTCTGTAGCTAACAAGCTGCTGTTAAGCTGTTCAGTGATCTCCAGCTGTCACTGAAGAATGGGACCACTCTTCCAGGGCCCAACTCCAGAGCTTCAGGACTGAACTGCTACTCATGGAAAGCACATATACATTTGGGTCAACCTTATCCACAGAGTCTTCTGCTAGGGAAAAGGAATTTGAACAAAAAGCATGCAATGTGCCTGCAGTCATGTAACGTATGTACCTACAAGCGTATTTCTTAAAAAATGAACCAGCAAACATACAGCTTGGTGCCAGAACTCATTAAACACTTTGGCTGAACCAGAGTGTTTTGAGAAGATGTGGTCATTCTATAATTTAAATTAATTTTAAGGAGCAAGGAAAAAAAAATCACTTGCTACTACTAATCTTCCATGGAAGTTTTAACACCATCTCCTGGCACTCAAGTAATAAGGATGTTAGCAGTCTTTGTGGAGAAACTGAGCCCAGAATTTCAATGCAGTTAGTCAAATGGACATTGCTGATTAAAAGCTATTCTGGCCAAAAAAAAAAAAAGAAAAAATAAAGGTATCTGTGAGGGGCAGGCATCCTTGATACCAGAGGAACTTCCTCTCTCCTATGGCTAAGGAACTGCTTTTGATGTGCTGAGTTGCTCTGGCAAGTGACCTCACTGCTTTGTGCCTCAGCTGTTTTGTCTGTAAAAGTAAACAGGCAACCAAAGGACATCTTTGAAAAACTCTTCAAAAGCTCTTGATGTGCGCAAGATATTGGTACATATGATCCCTGCTTTGAAGGTGTAAGTAATGCACAAGCTGTATTCTGGCCCTTAATTTTCTAGTTTCTAGTACAGAAATCCATTTCTTCCAGTTAAAATTAAGGCTCCATTGCAGAAGACAGAGCCTGGCCACAGGAATCCAAAGTCTGAACAGGCAGGATTCCATTCCCCAGGAAATGTAACCAGAGGCACTGAGAAGTGTGCTGTCAGCCCATCAGTGAGAAAGGGAGGGTGGGTTGCACTCCTTCCCTCAGCACGGGACTCTCACAGTGACTGCTGCGGGCATCATGCTCCTCAGGGAGTACTCTTGTGAAAGACTGCTGGGGTGCATGGACCTACAGTCCTGACAAAGTACTGGGTGCATGGACCTATGATCTCAGGGAGGCACCACAGCTGGGTTCCAGGCTTCATGATCACAGAGGTAAGTAATGCTTTCAAATGAAAACTACTTTTAGTTACTCTTTAATGTGGAAAAATCTGAACAGACTAGCAATATTTCTTATCTGTAGTAAGGTTGTGTTCACAATGTTTTTCCCCATTTTTGGTCTATGTATCAGGAAGCCAACAAAGTCAGTCGACAAGCTGAACCAAAACATTTTTTCCAAGCTGGGACAAAGCAGTTGGAAGCTGATGCTTTGTGAATAATGTCACATGGATAAGGGGATTAGCTTTCCTCCCTGCCCTATCCTCCAACATTTCTTTCTCAGAAGCTACTCTGTAGGTCCAATTCAGTGGTTACTCTATAGTGAACCCAAGTACAGTCATTACTATCTCATTGGCAGTCTTAAAAGAGTATGAAAAGTATCTGATAATAGACAGGCTGTTCTTCATGGAGGGATGGTGAAGAGAGATAAGGCTTCAACTCCACTGGAAACCCTCCTTATGCCATTCATCTCTTCCTCCATTCCTTGGCCAAGGCAGGTGGTGCTGTGTAAGGATCTCAAGCACAAAACACGGTGACCTGTCCTGCCCATCCTGCAGTAACACAGACTGGGTTTTTTTTTACCTTTCTTCCTTCCACATTGCAGCTGTCATTTGTTCCTGAGGTTAAAACCAAAGAGAGAGAGCAGGAGTCCCTGCAGCGAGAAAGCCACATACTTCAAATAGAGCACTTTGTTGTCAGCATCTCTTGCGTTTCTCCTACTCTCATCTGTTCATTTTTGATCCATTTGTCAGATGACAGGGTAACATTTAAATTTGCCCTGCACAGCAGGAATAGATTTTTTTATTGTAACTTTGGTTCCATTCCCAAGACACACTGACTTGATCAGCTGAAAGTGGTTCCTTCCCTTTAAGTTCTTCCTAGGTGATGTAGGTTGTCAGTTTATTTTTCTTCCCCTTTTGTAATTTCAACATACAGGATTTCATTAGATGCAGCATATATAATAGCTTTAGACAGGAATTGTCAGGTAACAAATTTTGAGTGATGGCTTTAAAATACAAAGTGGTTGCAGTCTTGGCTACAGGTTGTTCATTTTTATACTTTTGAAAATAGGTGTAAACAATATTCTCTTCATCGAGGGGTGGAAGCATTTGCCTTTATAAGGACTTATCTGTATGGTCGGGCACTCTAAAAGTAAAAAAAAAAAAAAAAAAAAGAAGAACATCTTTATCAGATAAGGTATGAGTTTCTAAGTTCCTCTGCCTACCTACCCCAGATTTGCCAAGATACAATCAATCTATCAATCGGGAAGCTAAAAAGGCTAGTTCTTGTAGCTATCAGTGTGAAACTGGTTTTGTCTGCATGAAAAGCACTTGTGAGAATTGTGTATTTTGATAAGCTTGTCCATTTAAACCCCACAAAGTTCAACCTTGTGGTGCATAAAAGTCCCCATGGGCATGTTCACATGAGTAGTATGCATAAGTTTCAATGATTCTTGAACCAAAGCTCCCTACAATTCACCCATAACAAGAGCCATGGCAGCATGCAATATCCTTGGGTGTCAGAGCAAGCCCAGAATTTTGGCTAATGCAGCACTGAGGCAAACAGAAACTGCTGATGTTCTGAGAAAGCCTACCCTACCTATAGAAAATAACTTTGGTTCTCAGGTTTGAGACCAGGGAAAAAAGGGCATATTTTGTCTTTATCTCAGCATTCAAGCTGACATAGTAAAATTCACTGGGTGCAAAATCCACACAAACCACACTTCCTTATGTGATCACAAATAAGTGAATACATATGTTCACAAGCACAGAGAAAATGCAGGTAGGAAAATCCCATATAAACAGGAATTAGAGAGCTTCTGGTCTGGATACTGTCTGCTGCACATGGCTTCCTCATTTGCACATTCTTGTCCTTTGTTATTTCAGTACAGCAGTGAGTTAAGTGTTCACTCCGGGTGAGAAGGAAACCAAGAAGTATCATCTGTGACCACACTGTATGTTTCTCTCTCCTGGTTAAAAGATTAGTAAAGGATAAACTGCACCAAGGCATGAACAAAACCAAAGACTTTTCACCATCAAGTGGCTCCCTAGAATGAGCTGGGCTTTTTGTTTGTCAGGGATCTGTATGAAGTCCCCTATGATAAGGCTAAGACAGTTCACTTGCATCCAAGTAAAGGAATTTTTTTTTTATATATATATATAGATATAGATATATATATATATATAGTATATTGTACACACGATAAAATATACAGCTCAATACTTGTAAGAAGAAATGCCGATGGCACACTCCCCATGCCGTGCTCACCTTTGCTGAATTAAATCACCTGGGTAGGCAGGTGTTTTTTAACGTGAATGGGCAACACAAATCAATGTTAGGTATTCTCTCCAATTCCATGTATTCCAGCCTTGGAAAATATGACTTTGCTAAAATCCCTCTCCATCTTGCCAACACTATTCACAAATTGCTTGTGTCTGGAGATTTCCCCTGAGGTACTGAGGGGAGAGGATCCCATAGAGGAAAATGCAGGGGTGAAGGCAGGGGATGAGGAGCTTACCATTACCTTGTTTTTGAGGAACTGCTACAAGACTTGATGCTTTGCACCTGTGGAGTGACTGGCCTTGGTAAAACACTCTACAGGTATCATGCGTGCTGTGATGCTGGGCCTGCTGCAGCTGTCTTTACAGTTCAAGGGAGTTCACAGCAGTGCAGATCCTCTGGAAAAGCATTGAGTTTATGTATCCCCCACACACACCTCACCCGTAAGATTTTTCCACCTCCACAGTCAATGTCGATTCTCTAAATCACTGTATCTCCACCACTGTCATGGCTCTTTTCCTCCGTCACTCAGCTCACTGTAATCTGTCTTGCTGATCTACCTGACATTCATAAAGCCAAATATGTAAAAGCAGGATGGGAAAGGCAAAAAAACCCTTCATCTCCTGGGTGATCCTAGGAGTGCCACAACTGCCTAGCAGGCTTTATGGGGCTGTAACCCACATTTCAGCTCCTGCTGATGCTTCTCATCTTCTCTGTGGGGAACCAGACCCCTGTGTGCTCCAGGGACCAGCCATTATGGAGCAACAGTGACTTCAATGAGTGAAACTCATCTTGGCATAGTAGTTAGAGCATCATTCCTGGGCTCAACAAAGTAATCTCGAAGGGATTTACACCTGCTAAACTTCAGATGTTATGTAAAACAAGAGGAAAACCCATTGAAGGAGATTGGGCCAGAATGGGGGGTGGAGGGTGGGGAGAGAAAGGGTGTGGGGAGGGAAGTGAATTCTTGACACAGTCCCTAAGGCGTCCATGTAAATTCCCTTGCAATGACATCAGACAATTGTGCAGATGGGACAGTCGTGTCAGCCTTAAAGACGGCACAGAAATGTTTATGTTGTTTTGACTATTAGTTGTATTCAATGAACACAGCAAAGTGTGCATGAGCTCCAAGAAGAGTGAGAGCTGAACAGGACCCAGCAGCTCATGGAGGCAGGATGACTCCAAGTGAAAAATAGCAAACCTCCTAGAAATGAGGAAAGATATGGAGTTCTGACCTCAAGCATCTCATTAGCTTTTCTAACCAGCCAATACCTGCCCTCAAATTAGGCCAAAAGAATGTAAGTGTTATCAGCAAATGGTATAGGAGATTGGTATTGGTAATACTAGGACATATAAGCTTCTCACCAATTCTGTAGCTGTACTAGAAGAGGCAAATACTCACTAGAGAACCAATGCCATACCCACACTGGTGGAAAATGTAGGTGCAAACTGCATATATAGAAGACTGTGAACCTCTTATTGCCCAAGTTTTTCTCATATGCTGCGCAAGGACATTATTTTAGTTGTGATAGGAACAGAAAAAGGATGACAGTACAGGCAAATGGAAAAAATTAATGCAGGCAGGTTCTCACAAATGTCACTACAAGTTCCTGTGATTTTTCAACGTGCACCTTAAATCCAATATTTTTTTTAATTTGGAATCTCCCTTTAGGTTGACTGCTTGTTCTAGACTCATGATTCTGTGGTACAGCAAAAGACACAGTCATATAAAGTTATTTGTTACTACTGTGTACTGTGAAAATCTTGGCTTCTTAAAATTCTTCTGTCCATAATTTGGTCACTTCAGAAGAGTTTCTAATTTTTTTTCTCCATCATGAATAAGAAAGAAACTGTGAAGTCAAACTTTCACCAGTCAGAGACACCTAAAACATCTCCCAGCCATACCATGCTGTACCACGGTTCTCAGAAATCCTGCAGTAGGGACACAATTAAGTATGCAGTCATAACTTAATGTGTTTCATAATCACTGGATCAAGGCAGTATGTTTTAAACAGCAGTAACTTGATAATGATACTGACTCTTGTTCACAAGAGCTGTGATCACTATCTGCCCACATTTCACCTAATTCTTCTCTATGGGTTGTTCCCTGTTCAAGCCAACCTCCATGTATATTTTTGCCTCAGCCCATGGAAACATTCAATTTGAGGTCTGGCCAAACACAGTGGATTCCAGTTGGTGTGGATAATTCTGAGAGTTGTCTCTGCATCAGCACAAAACTGCAAATGAAAGCTTTGATCTAGCTGAAATGAACCACAAAGTAGGGGCTTTTCCTTAAAGGGAAAAGGAAAACCCACCAAACAGGACCCATGCCACTTAATTATAATCAATACCTTGAATTGTATCTGGAAACAAAGAATGAGCTGGTACAAATGGTGGAAGGGCATGGCAGAACATCTTTCACACAACTGTATCTCAGCTTGTCTCAAGTGGAGAGCAGAGGAATTATTCATTGACACAGCTGAAGCCAGAGCCAAGACAGACTGAGAAATTTAATGGTATGGGTCTGTCCCCAAATCAGAAAATTATGCTGTCATTACATGTTCTTAAAACTTTAACATCATGTTTTCTACGCTTTGTTCTACTTTTGTTATCCTGGATCAAAAGAAAAATTGTCCTAGCCCAGCATCCTTGTTCTGGAAGTGCCTAGCCTCAGATAAAAATGGGACCATTATAGTTTTCTGATTTCTTTCCCCATCTTCACATTACCTTTTGAATTCTGAAGTTTCAGCTGCTAAGCATACTGTGACAGACTTCTTTACAACCTGTATCCTTAACTATGAATTTTTGTTTATTTAACCTTATCACATGGTAATTGTTTGTTTAGACAGTGAACAATAGCAAGCTGTCTGTCTGTCCGTCCATTCATTCTATGGCAAATTTTTTAGACCTCTCCAATACCTCCTTTTAGCAGTGTCACTTCCAGAGCCAGGAAAATCCTTCAATTTCTCTATCTCTCCCTTCCGGTCTTTCAGCAGTTGATCATTCTTCCTTGTCCTTCTTTGTATTTTTCCTGCTGCTGGACACAGAGCTCTACCTGTTTTAAAATCCTGATGTCCTTCCTGAGTGTTAGTTCAGAGTGTGTTTATGGTTGAGGTTATTTTAACTGTTTTCCATCTACATCCCTTTGTAAATATCAACATTAAATTTCCCCTGCAATTCCCTTGGCTTTTTGATACTGTGAAATTCCTTGTTAGCTTTTATTTTTACAATTATGAATAGCACAATATCACCAGCAGCTCAGCAGTACAACAACCCCCTACTGTGAACTATTGCAAATTGACAACAACCTGCTGCATTCGCTGACTCCAAACATCCACAAGAACACACAAGGATGTGATCCTCCAGTCTGTGCAAGAAGTGATAGCTTGGAGGAAATAAATAAAACAGTCTTACCTTTCCAAGAGGCACATTGACATCAAGGCCAAAGAATAAAGGCAAGAGAGAAGAACAAGAATAGAAATAGAAACTGCAAAAGAAAAAAAAGACTGTAAAAATGAAAGGTAATGGCATTGTAAGCATCAGAATCATTTTTGCACTCTGTAAAACTGTTAGAATATTTATTAATTCAGAAAACACTGTTATTTTCCTCATTACTTCTATAAGTAGCACACCACCTTCCAGGCTTAGAAAACAGATCCAAACAATTTTGGTGATGGATTACCATTGGCACCATATTGAAAGCCTGAGGTGTAACTGTCACATCATGATAGCCCATGGGTTGACAAGTCATAAAGCTGGATAAGAAAAATAGCATGCGTAGTATTTCTAAGCATATTAAAAGACAGTGGCTGCAATCCATGCTAGAAATAGCCTGGATATATAAATACATAAGTATAAACTTATATATATGTACACATGTATGTTTATAGGTACCTACACACACCCCCATATCAAACACTCACCATTACATGTATAATAATGTAATGTAGTATTTTAAGATTAAAGTCTGTATCTATTGACACAAACTGAAAAGAAAGGACAGTGGACCACCACCAACAGGTGCAGCTGACTGAGCAGAACAAAAAGGTCATAGAGTTCAAGAGAACCGGACGACTACTTTCAAAACAAAGTTAGTAAGTGTGCTTCAAAGGACAACAGAACCAACCTTTTCCTCCAGATCCTTAATTTGTCTCTTTTGGATGTCAGTTTTATCTTCTAAATCTCGGATCCTCTGGAAATCAGAAAATAAAACATATACACTAAATTCTCAGTAAATCTATCCCACTGAACAAGTAGCTTAATGTTCCAAAGACCAAAATCCTAGAAATCAACAAATCCATTTCTGTGGCAGGGACAATCTTGTGTTATACTGTGACTCCATCCATTCATCCCACCAAACCACAGCTTTACCATCTGTGCAACTGCTGAAAATATGATCCTGCATATATATAACTGGATACTTAAATGCTAGAAATTAGTATCAATGATTGATCTGTTTTCGCATTATCTGTTTATTAATCCTGTGTTAAACAGATCAAAAGTGTAAGATCGTGCTTATAATCTTTAGAATTCTATCACGATTCATTAATATTTTTCACAGTCTGATGTGTTGAAAGAGGATTAAAGTGTTATTATTAGATCCAAAATGATAAATGTATACAATACTATGAACGTATTGATTTTGTGGTGAGTGACTTATATGTAACTTATAGACAAGGGGTGTATTTTTAGCAGAGCTAGGTACTTTTAAAAAATTATGTAGCATGACTTTTGCCTGCTTGGGAGGAGAGATCCCCCAGAACAGAACTTCTAAGCACAAGAAATGAGGCCTTGAATCTAGTATCTTTTTTAAAATTAAGTCAGGTCATAAGACAGCTGTCTAGGAAGTAACAGAAATCCAAAGAGGCAAAGCTGGAAACACCTGCAGGCATGAGCACCTGGGAATAGGTGACCTGTGAATGTCTTCCTCAATGTCTGGAGATGAGATGACTAGCTTATGGCAGCATTCAAATTCTGTGGAACCACAAAATCACAGAATTAGTCAGTTTGGAAGGGACCATAGTAGTTCACCTGGTCCCACCTCCCTGCTCAAGCAGTGTCATTCTAGAGCACATGGCACAGGATTTCATCCAGATGGCCCTAGAATATCTCCAGGGAGGGAAACTATACATCCTCCCTGGGTAATCTGTTCAGTGATTGGTTACCGGCACAATGAAGAAATTCTTTTTCATGTTCAGGTGGAACCTCTCGTACAACAGTTTCTGCCCACAGCCTCCTGTCCTATTGCTTGGCTACCTTCTCCTTCCTTTGCCTCTCAGCCACTTCCAACTGAGGCTGGCTCAGAGTTGTTCTGAGAAGCCAAAACTGCTGTGGCAGTGTCCCTCAGGGCAGCTGGCATGTTTAAAATCAAGAAGCTTCTTATGTGGCTAAGGCCTGGCAACAAAAGGTAAGGGTGGACCCAGTCTCAAGTGCCCAACTCAGGATCAGGCAAGACTGTGAGAACTGAGCCTTCCTGTGAACCAAATCCCCCCTAACCACTGGGGATGTGCTTCTTCTCTTACTCCCATAAACATCTGAGTCAGATCTATTTCAGGTGCAGCTTTCATGTTATTCAATGTGCTGTGACAGTTTGTCATTTTGCTCTGGGACCTCACAACTTGCAGAGCAGCAAACATCAGTCTTTTAAGGTAAAATGCAGTACCTTATCTCAGCAGTCAAAAGTACAAATGCCCACTTGGGAGGGACAAGTAGTATCTGGAAAAACAGACAGCTCTCCTGTGCCATATGAGCCAGCAGCATTTACTCTGTTTCTCTTGTGCCCAGTCCAGTAACTAAGGATGACCATTTTTATTACAAAGCTAGAACTATGTAGACAGTATTCTGGATTAAAACTTTAGGCTAGAATTTTAAAACTCAAAATATGCCAAAACAATCTTGCACAAGCTAGTATCGTGTGCTTGCATGCACAGAAAAAACAAAGTATGAGACTGAGCTCACACAGAAAGGGTGAGTAGATACCACATGTGTGTGGTTTCCTCTTCTTACCTGATGGGCCTGCTGGAGCAGCTCCATCCTCTCCTGAAGAATCTGGCAGTCATATTCTCTGCTTTTCCTCAGCATCTGACGTCTTAGCTTTTCTACTGCTGTCCTCAGCTCTTCCTGCTGTTTTTCAGTGAGTAGCTCCCCAAACTTTATCACTGTTTCTTGCTGTAAAGCATTGTACAAGGTGGCTTCAAGCTCCTGGATCCTCTGGTTGATGCAATACCAAAAGTCAATTAGAGATGCAACATGGTTTAAACCACATTGGAAACTGGGGAATTGGTGGCAGATTCAGACCCCTGCATGAGAGGCAGTCCCTGCGCTCAAGTGTGCAAAAATGTGAAAAACTGAATTCAGAAAATGGTTCTATGTTCTGAAAAAAGGATAGGAACTTTTATCTTTAAAGTATTTTAATATTAACTTTCACTGAAATCCTTCACTTCTACTCTTTTTTATGGAGTTAGATTTGGACAGAATGTTCCTACCTGAAGTGTAAAATATTTCACCAGTTCTAAAATTTCCACCTGTTATGCTAAAAAATTCCAGCTGGACAAGCTGATATTAATGAGCAATATCTGCCTTAAACTGACAAAGAATTTCAGACTTCAGGAGATGTGCCTTTTTATGACATGAAAAGGTGAGCTATTGTGTTGAAGCTGTGCAGATTGCATGCTAGTACATCGGAAGACTGAGGAAAGAACAAATTTTAAAAAAACCCAATACTAAGACAAAAGCAAAAATCTCTCCTCCTAAGTCAAGAAAAGTCTGTGTGCTATTGCAGAGTTGGCCAGTATGTGCTGCAGAATTTCCTTTGTACATACCATGTAGGCTTGGTCAAGAGCTTGCTTTCTGTAGTCTAATTCTTCCTCCAAATAACCTTTTATTTTGCAAAATTGCTCCTACAATGAAGGATCATTTAGACAGAAAAACAAATTAGTTACTCCAAATACTTTAGAAGTTTTATCAAATCATTTACAGATATCTAATTCAGCAGGATGAGGAGACTGATTTTCGACTGATACTCAGCAGAGTTATTAATACCTGACTCAGCTAGAAAAGAAGGAAGGGCAAATAGATGTAGATTGCTCTTGTAGGTGAATACGTCTGATGTACATGGAACTAAATCCATCCTCTCTGTTGGCTTCAGTGGTACTGCCTGGCATTTCAGTAGTGAAATTTAGGGTGTGATGTGTGATTTTTCTAAAGATATTTCCTCTAGCATCAGGAATTACTCTTTTTGTGCCTTCTCTTATTTTTGAAGAGGTGTAAAAGTGAACCAAACTAAACAGGAATTAACTATACATTCATGTTCCTTGGGGGCAGCTGCTGTGCTCTATCTTATCAGTCCACCTTAAGCTGAACAGACTTAAGTACAGACATATCACAGGAACAAAACACAAGGCACTACAGCTGTCTAATTCTTGTAGTTATGTTTGTTCATCTTGTAGGCTACTGCCATTGACTAGAATAAGAACAGGGTAAGGTACTAACTTTACTTAGTGTGTAATGAAAGCCAACAGTGTTATGATTCAGTTCAACAATTTCTCACATGCTGGTCCTGAATAAAATGCAATACAAGAGCTGATGTTTAGGCTGTGAATCTTATGAGACAAGCAATGCATGCATCTCTGAAAATTATTGAGAAACCTTTGAACCCTCTGTACTTGTTAATAAACAGTCATCCTTGTAGAAAGGGAGAGGAATTTTTTAAACTTTTACTATTTCTGTTACTGTTATTCTGCATGTGAACTGGACCAGGAACAATTTTATGGACTCACGAATAATCAGACAAAAGCTGCATAGTTCATTTGTCAATACAATTTCCTAGGGTTTTTTTGGCACATCATCTAAGTGTGATACGATCAGTGTCGCTAAAATGTGTAATAAGGAAAGTTTTCTTACCATATCACTTTCCAGTTCCATCATCTTCTGATGCAGAGCAGCTTCAGCTCCCTCAATCTGCTGGATCCACTGGAGAGAAGACAATGAGACCTGTAACCTGCTGTGTTTTCTAGCACACAAGCAGTGGAAATGGGCTATGTACAGCATCTTGTTAGTCTGGTTTTAGCAGCCTATTGCTGCTGAGCTCATCTTGAGGCTGTTTGTGACAGAGGCCATGATGTCTAAGGGTAGCACTTGGCAGGGAAGCAAGCAAGAGGATTATCACTGCTGGGTCACCAGAAGATGGAAAAGCACACACCCTTGGATGAACAAGGAACCCATTCCATCCCATGCACAAAGGCCCACAATGGGGCTATAGCAGCTCAAAAATAGCTTAGTTGGCTTTATGGCATTTCTGTTTGAAGTGGAGTCCTTGGAAGCTGTCATGTTGAAATCTGTGTGCTGCATTTAAGCCTTAGAAAGCAATTTTAACCACCCCCCACTTTCTTCCTAATTTCTGAAACAAGAAATGTAGACACATACTTTCAGTGAAATCTTGGCATACAGATGCTTTTGGAAGCTATAGAAATCTCAGGACTGTAAATCCCAAACTTTATCTAATTACAGCTTAAATTTCTGATGATTTTTCATTTGGTTTTCAAGTGCAAGTTTTGTTTCATATTATTTTTGTATTTGTAGTTTTTTCTACTGCACAGCTTGGGCCAGCTCAGTTTCTTATTTTTGCTGCTTCAGCAAGGTGTTTGGGACTGTGCAGGCACAATTTATTTTATTTGGGGAATACTTCCAAGAGTAGAAAGTTTAGCAATATTGATGACAACAACAGGGCAGAAAACGTGTTAGATGAGGCTTTAGATAACACGTGAGAAAAGCAAGCATGCAATTTACCTTTTCTGCCAAGGACAATACCGTGGAAGCCTGAATTATGGCCACTTGTTCTTCATTCCTTAAATTCTGTGAAGAGAAAGACAGGAAATAGGAAAATTGGCAGCAGTTTACTTCATGAACAAAAGCAATCCAGCCTACAAACCACGTCCACAGTTTTCAGAGGATACCTGTAGTACTGAGTATTTGGTTTCCATTAAAAAATTCAGAGTCTGTTCACATATTAAGACCATTAGTTTTGTCTTTCTACATTATATGGATTAATCCTATCATTCATTCCATTACACTTTAATGTTAACTAAAATTAGACCCATTTGTTTGTCTTCATGCTAGTTTTACAAAGCTGAATTTCCATTAAAGCTTTTGTAAAAATAGTGCTGATCTACATCAGTACATGAATAGACAATAATGAACCTTTGTTTTTATTTCTTATAAACTTTTTTAAGACATATCTAATGTTGGCCAGAGATACAGCATCTCTTTTACTTGGGCAGCTATGCCCTCTTAGAAAGCCACAGGGAATTTGATAATTCTTCCCTATTTATGAAACTGTAAGAAAGAATCCTAGTCCTGATGAAGAGTGGTGTACTCAGACTGCCAAACTCCTTCATGTGTTTTCCTGAGTGAATAGGGTGCAGTTGGGCCCAGTCTCAAATACTGGTGGTCTTTTGACATTCTTCCCAGTCTGCCAAACCATACGGAACAGATGTATAATTTAACAAGTGTCTTTGAAAAAGTCATAACTATTCATAACACTTACTGCACTGTACAAAATGCAGCTTGTAAAGACAAAATATCTCCCATTTCAACTTACTCCATTATCGCCTAGAATGTCCAGCTGCTTTATAAGGTCTGGGATGCTGACATCCTGCAAAGAGAGAGTACAGTAAAGGCATGGCATCCACCTTTTATCATGGCTGCAATATCCATCTATCCTAGGAACAACATGGAAGTCAGACATTTTGTTTTATCCTATGGAAATGCATCACACATTGATTTCAGTTGCCTTTGAACCAGATTTTATCATTATGGAGAGAATTTTGAGTCTAACTGAACTGTGTCTGACACCACACTCTTACATTAGACCGAGTTTAAATACCTAAAGTCTAGTGGAATTATTTGTAATGGATTATATGGGCAGCACCCATCACTCCTCCCACTTCTCCTTAGGGAGAAACACTGCTTTATACAACTGACCTACCTTAACCCCTTCCTTCATGCAGTAGATCTGTAGAGCACTCACACCATCTGAGAATGGGTGGATCTGGAGATTAAATGGTGGGGACCGTCTCTCTCTTTCCTGCAAATTAATTGAAAAGAAGCTAGAGAATCTATTAGAATGAAGGAGATGCACACAGAGAATGCAATAGCTGCTGTTTATATCATGCTTGGCTTGCAAAGCCAAGCTCTTCATTCTACAAGCCAAGGAGAGAATCATGTAGACCTAGTCTGAAAAAGTGAGCCAAGTGGGACAGGATCCTAAATCCAAGGTAACTGTTTAACAGGAGATTATTTGATAAATTATGTCAATTTGCAAACTGGCTGTGGAAAGGCTGTCATCTAGCTAAGATTCAAGTGATTTGCTTCATAAAGTGTTGAACAACTCTACATGGTTGTAAATACTCCCTTTAGAAACAGGTGTTTGACTTCAGATATTGGGAGACTCAGATTACACATTTTCCTCATACTGGTATGCTGTACATTCTAACACGTGGAAAAGCATGTGTTCAAAAAAACTGATCAACTTAGCTATTTATAGACCTTTATTGCTTAAAATTTACAAATATTTGACCAGTTTTAAAGGACTAAAGACAAGAAAAAAAAATTGAAGATGCTATCTCTCATTCCTTTCAGGTATTCAGGCAAGCATGGAAGTAAAGATTAGACTTCACTTTCACACACATTTCTGGTTTATGAACATGTAATTCATTTGATCAGTTCAGCTCCCTGCCATATGGAAACACAGCTGTCAGGTAAAACTGTAGGACAGTTCTATGAATAAGGGGCAAGTCTGACACAGCATTAAGTTATGAGAACCAGGAAGGGCTCTGTGTGGCAAATGTATTTGCCCTTGGAGAGCAGCTGAAAAGAACAAGTCAAAAATAAACCATCTTGTACCGGGGAAGAGAGCAGGTGAAGTTTTGGTTGGCTGGAACTCCAAAGAAGAGTCTGTAACTAGAGGCAGTCTGGGAAGAGGGAGCCTGAGGTCCTGCAGAGGCTTCTGAAGCTCCTGCATCAATGTCCAGTGTCACCTGAGAGACTGCACCCACTGCAGGTCATGGAAGAGCTGCTCAACGGGGAATGTGTCCAGTGCCCGCAAAATGAACAGCACTCACACATGGGCAGACAGGCATCTCCAGGTATTAGAAAAATCATGTCCACAGGTGTGGCAGCTAAGAGGCACACTCATGTTAATCAGTTAAGCTTACCCGTTCACACTGGGCACCTGGCTCAGGCTAAAGTGAACCAGCTGGGTATGGTGCTTACTATTTCCAGGATATTAGAGCTGACATACTTCAGCTCACAATTAAAAATGCTAGGCCTGATTTGTTACTCTGTTTTATTGCTACAACACTTGTGTAAATCCTTGATTAAAGCTGGTGTCCAGGGCAAGTGCAGTCATTTAATTTTCTACCAGCTCTACTGTAAGAAGCACATCCATCACCTCCAGCTCAAGGTTGCGGAACTCCAGCAGCTCGTTCTGGTCTCGCGCATCCTGCAGCTCCTGTTGCAGACGGTGGTTTTCTGCTTCCGTTTTCTCTATCTAACAGAAATATGTAATATCATGACCTGTGTGTGACTGTTACAAGAACCATTAAGTATTTGGTGAGTAGTAGTTGAGGTAGCATAGGGTGTGCAAAATCTAAACCTTTAAGATGTCTCACAGGATCCAGATAACCCTTCAGAGTGAACATGCAAACCTTTGGAACATACCTTGTCTAAAAGCTCTTGGTTCCTCTTAATAAAAAGTTGCTTGTCTTCCACCCAGTGTGAGTCCTGTTGGATGAAGCAGTAGTATTACCGAATAATCAAATTCCATAAGGCTGTGCACATTTATTGAAAATTGGAGTCACAATATTCAGGAACAAGCTGTCTTTTACACAACAAAAACATTTTAAGTTTACCAAGGTGTAGCAAGGCTTCTGAACTTGCCAGATCTGCTTATTTAGTGACTGGTGACATTACACCTCATGAAAATTTATACTGAAATTGTGCTTGGTATTTTGTAAGCAGAGCGGGTAAGATACAAAATAGGGGGAAAACCACACAAGAATTACTTACCTGCCCTTTCTGAGCCAAAGTTTTCTCCAGATCTTCTATTTTGGCTTTATACCTCTGGATTTCAGCTTGAAGTTGCTCCTGAGCCTGTTGAAGTCAAGCACCACATTAAAGAGTAACAAAACCAGCAATGTGACTGGTATTAAAAGGAAACAAGAACCAGCAGAGCCTAGGTTCATGCTGTCAGTTCCACTGAGTGAGCAACCATTAGAAAGATTCTGACTTGGTGAGGTCTTGTGCCAGCCCTTAGACTAGCACACAAATGACACAAGAGAACAGAGCGGTGGATCAGCCCCAACTCCCCACCCCCCCACCCAAGCCTGTTCCACCATGGATTGCATCCGAGCAGCAGAACACAAGCTCAGGTATTTGGGGTGCTCTGCTCCAAGGCCCTCATAAGGGGCAATCCATAAATTACCAAAAAAGTGCTTAGCAGATCAGAGTGACAACAGGTAGTGGGATGAGGCAAATTTAACTGCCAGGGGGTTCTTCAAGAGCTGACTCAACTAAATACTAAACAAACTGATATGATCTCACAGCTAACTGCTTTGAGCAAGACTTTGGGCTGGAGACTGCGTGAGGTTCCTTCCAGCCTGAATGATTCTATGATTTTATTAGAGGGACAACATTTTTAGCCTTGGAAGGTTTACTGTAGCCTGCGTCGCATTAAAATTTAAATGTAATTTGCATTTATCTATTAGAAACCTTCAGATGTTCCTAAAGTTGGTGCAATGTGTGTCTTTGTGAAAACCCACAGGCCTTCATTTGCCTTTAAAACCCAACCCCCATCACACCTAGACAAATTATGAGAAAACCCTTGTGATTCTGTGTCAGGCTGCAGAGTTGTCTGCTTTGGAATGCCTGCCTGACAGCAGTGTTTTCAGGTTCAGGTGGAGGACAGCTTTCTGTAAACTGAGTGATTGTGTCCATTCTTAATCGTCACTCTCTTTCAAAATGTACTCAGTAAATGAGTGAACAGACATTTCTCAGTGTTATGGATGCTGTATGTAGCACCATTCCATTGTATATCCCTTTGAGGGGTTTCTCCTTCTGACAGCAATGAAATACTGTTACTCTCAAACAAATACTGACCCTGGCTTCTCTTTCAGCATCTATGACCCCTCCTGTCTGTTCCTGCAGCAGTGCATACGCTCTCTGCAGGGCCTGGTACTCCTTTGTCAGCTGTCGAAACCGCAGCTCTGACTCTTCTGCTGCTAAACCCTGAAGAATAAGGAGGGACATGTCTAAGCCATGGAGAGCAAAGCACTGTCAAAGCAAAGAATGCAAAAGTGATTTGTTAAGCACAGTAGTTGCTTTGCAGGTCTTGATTCAAATAGTGTTTTGGATCGCAGTGAGCTTGCTGTGATCTGAAATAAAAAAAATGGGGAGATTATACAGCATTTATAACACAGTATCAGCTAAGTTTGAAGGGACCTACAAGGATCATTGAGTCCAACCCCTGGCCCTGCAAAAGCACCTTCCCCAAAGAGTCACTGAGAGTGTTGTCTAAACACTTCTTGAACTCTGTCAGGCTTGGTGCTTTGACCACTTCCCTGGGGAGACCATTCCAATGTCCAGCCACGCTTTGGGTGAAGGACCTTTTTCTAATATCCAACCTAAACTTCCTCTGACACAACTTCAGGCCATTCCCTCAGGCCCTGTCATTGGTCACCACAGAGAAGACATCAGTGTCTGTCCCTCCTCCTCCCCTAATGACAAAGTTGTAGACTGCAATGAGGTCTCCCCTTAGTCTGTTCTCCAGACTGAATAGACCAAGTTACCTCAGTTGCTCCTCATACAGCTTCCTCCCAAAGCCCTTCACCATCTTTGTTGCTCTCCTTTGAACACTCTCTAGCAATTTAATATATTTTTTATATTGTGGCACCCAAAACTGCACATAATATTCAAGGTGAGACCACCACAGAGCAGAGCAGAACAACAGGACAATCCCCACCCTTGACTGGCTGGCAATGCTGGGCCTGATGCCCCCCCAGGACATGGGTGGCCCCCCCTGGCTGCCAGGGCACCGCTGATTCATATTCAACTTTCTGTGAACCCCTGGGTCCCTTTCCAGGCACTGCTTTCCAGCACCTCATTCCTCAGTCCATCTGCAGATCCAGGGTTGCCCCATCCCAGGAGCAGAATCTGGCACTTTCCCTTGCTGAGATTCATCTGGTTGTGATGGCCCAGCCCTCTTGATTCATTGAGGTCTCTCTGCAGGGCCTCCCTGCCTTCAATGGAGTCAACAGCTCCCCCCTATTTTGTATCATCTCAGAAACTGCTCAGTATCCCTTCCAGTCTCATGCAATTTAAGTCCAAGTACTTTATGATGCAATTGGAGAGCACAGGGCTTAAGATGGAGCCCTGCAAAACCCCACTACTGACAGATCACCAGTATGATGTCATCCCATTCACTATGACTTGCTGATATGTCTTTAAGCTACAAGAAATGTGATAGGTTTCCTTGAAAGAGGAGAGGAAAAAAAACCACCTCAAATTGCAGGGCAGTCATACCTATAGACTCTATGGACTATATTGTGGAAGAAACTCTTAGCATTTTAGTATATGAGTAACCAAAATTAAAGACAAAAATTAAAAGTATTTATCGCTCAGTATGCACTATAAAAACCTAAGTGTTCTTGAGAGCTTGACCACTTGTTTTCAAAGTCATCTCTTGAAAACCTGTAACTTGTCTGTGGAACTTGTCAGATCTTACCTCATCCAGATCATCATCTGGGGTTGCTGGTGTCCTGTCTGTTCTATATGAGGCCACAGAGGATGTTTCAGAGTCCATAGAATCATCATCATACCCAAAAACTGTATCCACCACATGTCTCTATAGAAGAAAAAGCATGATTTCTGAACCTTAATGTAAACTCATAGCATGTGTTCTAGAGAGCAACAGAGGGGGCAGTTGCTAGTTAAAAGATGAGGGGTGAAAAGTGAACAGTGGGCTACCCCTGCAATTACCATCTTCACAGAAACTCAAAGGAAACCCATCGAAGATCAGGTCTTGTGCTGATGGAGAATAAGTTTGCTGAATCATTTTTCTGAGGGTCTAATGTGGTCTAATTCTGAGGGTCCAATTTTTCTGAGGGTCTAATTTTTCTCAGTCTAAGTGGAAAGCCTAATGTGAGCAGCAACATGCCGGAGGAAAAGTCTCTGCCCTTGCAGGAAGGCAGGAGAATTGTTTGTTAACCATGAAGCTCTTCAGAAGACATCTATCAACATGCAAAGTGTAGTGTGCAAAGGTTACACCATAAGGAGCTAGAAACGTGTAGAATAGGTGTCCCTCCTTCTCTCACAGACACTGCTGATATTTTTAATGTCCAGGTGCTTCTCTTGCTGATGTTGCTGTTGGATCATGAGTGGAAGCCATGCTAATACAAAACTAATGTGAAAGAACTTTTATTGCATCTTTCCAGGACTACAGTAACTGGCACCCATTATAAACAATTGCTCATGCTCCACAGTTTGGCTGTATGTCTGACACCTCTCTATTGCCAATTTTGTAGCTGAATTAAATCAAATTAAAACTGTGAGATGTGTCCTGTGAAGACACACATGCTTTACCCTGCAGGCTTGGTTTCAGGGTACCAATTTGAGCATTTAAATACTCGGCTTATGGATAATTCTGAAGACAAACTGAGCATCAATGAGCTATTAAGATGCACTTCATAGCAACATCTTTCATTTTGCTGACAGGCTAAAACCTTCTAAACCTGGTGTTTGAATCACACAAAAAAACATGTACTGAAGATGTCAATTAGCTTGTGCATATATTATAATTTTTGCTCATTGTGTTGTCAAGTGAAAACAATTGCCATATTCTCCAATGTTACAATCTCTGGTTTAGAAATAAAATTTACTGATGAAAATACTATTCGGTCCTTGCTCTGTCTGCTGTACACCACTTCACAACCCACACAGAAACAATACGATGACATAGCTAGGATTTACCGGTCTGAAATTCCCAGAGCGTAGACAGTGCTGTGTGACTTTCACAGAACATGGCTGACGCACTAAGGGATGTCCTTGGAGGACTGAGTGCAACCAAGTAACCCATATTTCCACTTTTTGGAGGTGGGACATGAATGCTGCAAAGTCATGCTTCACATCTAGCTGATAAAGGAGCTATGCAAACCACTCCTGTCTACTCAGCTCTAAAATTGTTGTAAATTATACCAGCTTTGGACTTAACCCAATTCAGGATAATACAAAGGTTAGTCAAAGGCATGTGGAACTGAGCAGGAGAGAACGACACAGTATCTCAGGCAGAAATTTCCACCTGAAGAATAGAGATACACAAGCATTTGGCTTTAGCCCATATGTGCTGTGAAAAATAGATTGCAGAAAAAAAAATGGGAAGGTCTCTAATAATGTTAATACCTCTCAGTATGACAGACCCTGAGACCAATACTTATAGAAACCAAATGGAAGGACCATTATTACTACAGGGTGGGGGGGGCGGCTGTGGGAAGGATGACAGACGGGGCAGGAGCCGCGTTTTGCTGAAAATAATATAGCTGCACACCCTTAACAGAATTTCAAGGTGGATTTAAAAAGCTCTCCCAAAGTAACTAAGGAATTTATAAACCTGATCACTAAAGCAGATTGTTATAATCCACAAAACTCTGTTTAATCAGATTGCTAGTGTGTTTTGCTACACAGGCTACTTGAACACTGTAAATAAGAAACAATTTTTCATCTCACCTTGATTGGTTTTGAGCTCCTTTTATGCTTTCTCCGACGAATGAGTTTCTCCCTATCCTAGAAAGTAAGATTAAAAAGTTACTCTGTCTTCTTTAAAGCTGACAGATGGCCAAATATATGGAGGAAATAAATAATAGAAGTTCCAGTGACTCTCTCCCTATGTTCAAACAGGAATCTGATTCCAGGTAGAAGGGAGGATTCATATCCAAATCTGTATGTGTGTCACCTGAAAACCACCAGAAAAAAGCCTTTGAGCAGCTGTCAAACAACAGGAGCTGATGGATTACCCTCCCACCAGGGAGGCCTGGTGCATGGGTTTGGGCACTGTATAAGGCTGTCTGCCGTCCCTGATGAGGAGATGCTGCCCCTGTCTCAAAGTCATTAAATGATGGGGGTGTCGATCTCACCATTCCTAGCAATGATATCTCTGAAGCGACAACAGCCTGCTTTGGAATCCTTCTCCTTCTCCTCAGTATCATAATGGAAAGTTCACTGACAAAGGAACTGTCAGCATTAAATGACAGAAGAACTGCAAACCCACTGTCTAGCTGCACAAGCTTCTCCAGCGCACGATATGGCACTGTGGGCCGGCCTCTTGTTAAGGGAACTTTTTAAGCATGACTTAGTTATAATGGTGAAACACCTCGGCACAGCCCTGCCTTGAGAACATGTAGGTACCTTCCCAAGCTCAACAGCTCTTAGTCTGCATTCCTTTCTGGAGCTCAATTCACAGTGTTATGGTTTGAGTTGTAGGGGCTGATGCTCCACTACAAATTCAGTAAACTGCACACATGCACACCTACAGCTAAACATCTGCAGATGTTAAAAGCAAGGTAAGGTATTAATGCTCAGACCTCTAGTTATAAGAAGAAATACTATCAGTGGTAAACTGTACACAGCAATCATTCCTAATTTCCTTGTGCTCTGGACATACCCTTGTTAACTCATCAATTATGTTCTGCTGTTCTATGACTTGAAGCTTTAAAAATTCAGTTTCTTGTTCCTCATTAGCCTGATCCAGGTCATTGAGAGATCTTAATTTCTTTAGAGGAGGATGTGATGTTATTTTTTCTCTCTGTGGTAAGAAGAAAAGATAAAAGAGAGAAGGTAAGATCCAGCAATTAAAAGACCACCTTTCAGTTAAAAACTAAACATCACCTTTCATTCATTTCAGCTGTACAGACCTTTAAAAATGCCTCAGCTACACCATTTTTTTATTCATGTTCATCAGCACTTCTTAACAATAAGATAGTACAGCACGGCTGAGTTCTTCAACCAGAACAATAAAGCTTTAGCTATTTAGTTACCATGTGGCAATACAGCCTCTACAGCCCTTAAAGGTCACATACCATAGCTCTTCCTTGGCCACGCATCAAGATGCCACCATGTGTGGCAAATAGAGTTGAACCTATCCAGTGGGTAGGCAGATAGTATCTACTCTCACAACCTCATGCCCTTAGGGATATTCAGTGTAGGACCCTACACAGTGAGGCTGTAGACCTGCTTTACTCTTGTTAAAGACATGCATCCAGTCACACCAGGAGGAAAGGCAAAAACTGTGATAACAGATCTATTTTAACCACAGGTCAGTATCCTGCCTGCTCCTGAGCATATGTGGGAAAGGAGGTGGCTAAAACCTGTGAGAATTGCTCTAGCCACCAACAGCTTTCATGATTTGGGCACCCATAGTGCAAAGTGCAGATGTCAGGGAGCTAACTGAGCACATGTACACTGTGTCCACAGATATTGCACCAGTGGTACTGCCCACTGATGCCTAATGGATGCAGAAAGAGTTCTTTCTCTTTGCTTTGCTGTGGGAGACTCCAAGGGACTGTGATTTGCACTGCCACAGCCGTGGAAGAATAATTCTGACCCATGACACCTGCAATAAGTTTATCTATCTTCTAGGTACAGGTAAATTGTAGAGTCCTTAAGTGGATTAACCGTGTAATGCTAAAGTCTGTTTTCTGTGGGACAGGAAAGTGAATCTGATCACCTCTGCCAAACAGCAGGAAAGCTGCTCCCATTGCAGGGGACTTAGCCTGCTCAGGACAGTGGCTACTTCAGGTCAGGGCAAGGTCCATGAACACCTTTAGCAAGGGAAGTCATCTCAGTCTGCCAGCTTACATCTGGCGACCCAGAACATCCACCTCCTTTTTCATTAATGCCAAAGCCACATCAGTGCTTGTGTAGGAACATAGGGCCTGGAAGCAGACTGATAATCCCATCTGAAGGATATACAGACATAACTGTTTTGACCCCACTTCATATGGCCCTGACACGGGAAATGTATAGCTCTAACCAAATTTAAACACCACCATTCTCCCTTTCCCATATCCACCTTCCAGGCATATGTTTTGTAGAAAGATTCTATGTGCCTATTGCCATACCAGAAATTTACTTTGTCATCAGCTCTAAAAGGAACGTGTACGCAAGAACCTAATTCTGGCTGAAAACATCACTCTTAACAGTGCTGCTCTTAACACTTCCTTTTTGAGCTCCAGATAAAAAATAGCACAGAAGGACATGCCTCAATGATATAACATTTTCCTCTTTTGTTTTTTTTGATTGAGACTTAATATTCTAACTTTGAAAATATAATTAATATAAAAAGTATAATATAATTATGCATTCATGTAAATATATTGCCCATGTATGCATAATACACAATGTTATCCTATGTTAGTCTATAATAATACAGACCAAAACACGGCTGTATCTTAGCAATAGTATTACACATTATATACAATGCATATTTCCTATTCATGTACATCATGCACTATGCAGATGTGGCCACCAACACATATATCCTCCAGTAATACTCATTTTGCTCTTCAGTACCAACCATTTCTATATTTTCTTTAGTGACTGCTTTGAGTTTATCTTCCATGCGCTGCAAAGACTGCATAAGTTCATCATTTCTCTTCGTGAGGCACTTGTTCTTTTCCAGAAGAGGTTTACATTGTTTCTCAGCTTCTCGGACACGCTTCAACTGGATTGATAATAGCAATTAATAATTGTCATGAGAGAAACATGAATATACTTGTAATTTCCAATCCTGACAGCTATTTTGCAATTTTGACATAATGAACATTGAAGCTGGCTAAACTGATGTGAAAGGAGTGTATTAAGATTTCAAGCTCAGAAATAAAAAAACTCATCAAGAGTTCAATTTATCACCCTCATCCTTAAGCAGAGAAGTAGGAATATAAACAGATTAAATAGCCAGGATCCTAATTCAACAAACAGGTATCACCACAGAGTAGACAATCAGATAAAGGGATCAATTCAAAGTCGTCAATTCTTCCTAGACTCAGCACTTCACTATTTTCAACCTGGTCAAATACTGGTCAAATACTGGACTGCAGACCTAACAGACATTATTTCATTTACAAGGTAAGTCTCACTGTGCACAAGGTAAGTCACCAAGCACATGTTGTGTGCTCAAAAGGAGGGAACAGAAGCATTCACACAGAATCCTACAAGCCTTGCTGCCTCGACCTTTGCTGTGATTTTGTACTCACGTAATTTCAATGAAATTACTGGTTTTTCATAGGATAAATAGACCTCCTCAGCCTCCTGAGTGATGGGCCTGATGGATGGACAAGGCATGTTCATCACCAGCTTTATCCTCTTTGCCTTTCCCCATGGCTCTCAACCTCCTCTGTCTGCCAGTGCAAAAGCTCACATACCAGCTCATTTCGTTCATCAACCAGCAACGTGTTCCTGTCTTCCAGCTTCCGTATGGTGGCATTCAGCTCTGCTATCCTCTTCTGGTTTCTGCGCAAGTCCTGGGCATGGGCAACAATGTCACACAGTTACTGATTTTCTTCAAAATACATGCTTGGGAAAAGAATCCTTAAAAAAACAGTCAACCTAAGCTGTCATCATTGACAAATTATCTTTAGGGACTTTCACAGTACTGAATATGTTGGCAAATATATATATATATTTAGGAGGAAGTATATGGTTTGGGGATACTTTAATTGAAAATTTTAAACCATAAAAAAAAAATTAAGAGAAAACAACCAAACAGATGACAAATTTTTGTGACAGAGATAAAAAAGCTAAAAGATTCTAATTTTGCTTCCCTTTTCCTATAGATTGCTTCTATTTGCTGAGCCACTATCTCAGGTGAAAAAGCCAGGACAACCCTTTTGTATCAATTACATTTACTTTCTTATTTCTCATTTGTATATATGAAATTATGCTTTTAAATATGCATTGGTTGTGTAAACATCTTCTGTTTAGTCACACAATGGGTGACTTGCGTGCTTTGTGAATGACACCCAAGGGCTGTCTGTGGGAAACAGACAAAGAGGAGGATCTCCTAAGGGTCTCACAGATTCTCCATGCCCTGCATTTTCCTTGCCCCTCCCTGCTCAATCTTGTAATTCTATCTGGTTTTGAGGATGCATGTTATCTAGGTAGTTAGGTTCATAGCTGATTCTTTCAAAGGGGCACTGATTATTTAGGATGTGTTATATTTGTGACTAGAACAACTGATGAAAACCAGCAGTACAAAGTTTTGTCCAATTAGCATGCCCTCTGAAGACTCTATGGACATTAACTTGTCTGTAGTGAATGACTGGGAATGTTTTCCTAGTGCCTGAGAAGGTATGTTGGAAAGCAACACACATCCACACTACTGTTTTGCAGGGACCAGTAAAACTTGCATACAGGGCTGCTGCAGTGCTCCGAACCATCTCCAGCCCTTCCTGGGATCTCTCTCTTGGGACTGCTCATGTTACACTCTGCCTCCTTCACCAAAAAGAGTTGTTCATCCAGAGCTTCCTTTTGCAGCTGCAGCTTCTGCACATAGCCTGTCTGCGTCTCCAGTTCTTTCTCCAATGAAAATATGATCCTGTCTTTAGCCTTGATCTCATCCATCTGAATGAAAGAAACACCAGAACAATATTACCGTGTGAAGGCAACAGTATTTCTCCAATTTGTATTATATGATTTACTTAAGAGCAGTGATCACCCCTCAAATCTGCTCTACCATACTGCACAAGGCCTGTAAAACACAGTCTGAGCCATACCCATAATTTGGCATGGGAGCACATTCATTGAGCATTTTGGCAACACAAGAATACACCTCTAGGATGCAGATGTGGATTGGAGGGGGGTGTCATTCTTGACAGTTTAAATTCCCATTTATTTTACTTAAATTGTAAATTCTTGAATTCCAATTTTCAAGCTCAACTTTCTACCATTACAAGCAGGTCCAGCTCTCCACATGACAGTGTGTCCTGGTTCTGGCCAGAACAAGGTTAATTTTTGCAATAGCCAGAGGTTATTCTATATCATCTCATGTCATTTCCTGGGGATGGGAGAAGGGCTCCCTTGTGGATGAGGGTAGCATGGCTGTGGTCAGGTCACAGGCTGAATGGTGAGCATTTTGCACCCAAGTCACTCTCTCATGTATATATCTCATTGCTATTTCCAGTCAAATCATCTTACTGCAATTCATTATCTCATCTCTTTACCTTTTGTGCCTCCAATTCTCCTCTCCACCCCACTGCACGGAATGGGGAGTGAGCAAGTGTCAGTATGGTTTGGAAAGTCTAAGTGGGAGCACAAATTGGGAAGTTTCTAAACCACAACACAGGGAAACAATGCACCTTTGCTGGTGTGAGCTTCTTTTTGTTCATTTTCCACAGAAATTACCGAAGGCTATACCAAGGCCAACCCAAAAGATATCCCTCTCCTGCCATGGTTTATTGTGTTTAGGATACGCTAACACAGGCTGGAGAAACACAAAAACTGCAAGTGCAGATGCAAATGCTCTTTATCTACTTTGCACCTTGCATGTATTAACAAATCAGAGAGCCAGATCCTTATGGATTAGACCAATCACTCTCCTAATTTAAGCTGTTAACTGCCATAACAGTGTTATAGCTGACTCACTGTGATCTATTTATTCCTGACAAATGACAGTGTGAAATCTGTAATACTTTTTCAAAGTGAGTTGCATTGCAAGAGATCTCTTACGCAGAAAAAGCTGAGAGACAAAAAAGGCAAACTCAGTGCAGCCCACGAGAACACATGAACTGTTTTGATTACTGACCAGGCGTCGGATATCCCTTTCACTCTCCCATTTGATCTTGGAAATGGCTTCTTGGTGGGACTGATGCTCACTCCGAAGATCGCCTGCCTTGATCTTGTCAGCCTGGATCATATTGTTAAGGGCCTCATCTACCTGCTTTTTGGCAGACTTCAGTTCAGTAATTTCCTGCAGAAGCTTAAGGCGCTCAGAGTCAAACTGTTTCCTGGCCTCTTCACGAGCCTCAATAGTCAGCGCTGTCCGTACTTTGTCACTGCTCCCATCCCGCAGTGCGCACAGCGCCGACTTCAGCCGCTGGATTTCACTGTCTCGGACTTTCACCATTCTCGTCATCTCCTGCTCATGCTGTTTGATGAGGTTCTCCCTCACAGCCTGCAGCTCCTTCATTTTCTCCTCATGGAGTTTGGCTTTCAGCTCTGTGATCTGCACTGTCTGCTTGCGTTGCTCCACTTCACGGATACGTTTAGTTTCTTGAGTCTTTTCTCTTTCGAGTTTAGCAACCTATATTGAGATAAAATGAAAGTCATCTGCTGCCAACGTAATGTTATCAAAACAAACCCACCCAGACACATCCATGTCGAATTGAGAAAAAGCCCCGGTGAGACCCTAGACAATTCTCCATATTCGTAAAACAAAATATAGGCCAGCTCCTGAGGTATTCATGTAGATTATATTGTCTTTACTCAAACAAAAAACCCTCTCTTCTCCAGGTGTCCTACCTCACACAATAATGCTACATGTGCTTTTAATATTTCCTTCAGAAATAAGACTCTGTATATATGTGTGCATTTGTCTAAAAGCTTTTTAATCCAGCAGTCAAATTCACCAGAAAATTGGAGGGCTCAGAAAAAGCAAAATTCCTACAACTTTCACATACTGCTCCATTTGAGGGACAGAGGTTTCTCTAACTTGTAGCTCAGTAAAATGGAGTCTTTTCCAGGAAAGCCATAGGACTTCCATAGTAAATGTTGTAAGTTGGGAAAGAATCAGACCACTTTTTTAGCAAAGAGTTGTGTAACCTCTGTTGAATTCTGTGCTACTATTTTTTCCATGTTTGTCTTCTTCAGCAGACACTTTTATTTAAAACCGAATTGTCACTCACCTTAGATTTCTCCTGATGCAGCTCAATTTGAATGTCTGTTAGCTTAGTCCTGAGGTCCTCATTGGCAGCCTGTAGGGCAACAATCAGCGCCTCAGGCTTTTCGCCCTTGCTCCGTCCTTTTTTTGACATGGTTATTTATCAGAGAGTCCACGTGCTTATTTCAAATATGGACTGCCATCTTCTTCTGTTCCTTTCAGTGTCAGTTAGGTCAGCAACTACTGCGTGACGTTGCTTAAGGTCCTGGACTCAGCTGCTTTGGAAGCCCTGTAAGAAATAAGACATCCTATTATCTGTCAGTGGACACTGAATCTGGACAGCTCACATGCTTACAGAACACAATAGAGTGCTCCCACCTCCAAACCACTGCAATCTTTGCCTGAAAACCTACAAGGCAGATCCCAGCACAATCATGCTTCTGAACAGCAGCTGCCACACTTTTGGGAATTCCATGCTTGCCCTTTTCGGTTCTCAGAAAGGGGCGCCATGCATTGAAGACAGGTGTTCATTTACCAAAAAGATTAGTGCTACTGAGAGTACGAGACTGGAAGGGACAGGTTATTTACTCCAATCCTTGCAGTCCGAGGTAATCACAAACTAGATGCTTTAATCTCAAGGATCTACCAACAATATCATTCTCTTCCCCTTCCTAACCCCTGATCCTCTTCAAGATCTTCAAGACTCTCCAAAACACTGCTACCATCTGTCACAAGAGGAAAAGGCAAGTGAAGTCCTCAATCAGCATTCCAGGTCCCTGTGGAAGCAGAAAACAAGCAACATGCAAGGGACTGTTTAGACTAGAAATTGTCCCCATGGAGTGAGAAATGAGTGCCTATGCCTTTTGGAGGATTAAGATCCTAATTTACAAATGAGGCAAGAAATCACAATATCACACTGTAGTCTAGCAATTGGGGTTTTAACATCTGGTTATTAACAGTAAAAAATAAAATTCTGGACAAACATCATCATTTTCTCTGTATTCATTTTAATTTTATAGACTTCTTATTCCCATTTGTGGCTGCTAGCTGAAATAATGTTTGGAGGTCTGGTGTGTCAGTTTGGAGATGGGCAAAGCGCTGAAACATGAAGACTGCAAGGAACGGGACAGAGCACAGTGTAGTAGTGGTAATGGTGAAACTTTCCAGCAATAATGATTAGTGTTCCAGTGCTAGATTCCAGGCTTCCATAATTGTCAGGTTGCACATTACTTTTTTATATTTTATTTGCTTTAGGTACAAAACATAAATAGAATTATAATCTCCCATGTTAAAACAGAAGAGACCTCCAAATATGACTGTTTAACTCAACAAAAACTTGCACACATCAGTTATAATTTTCTGCTTTCTGAGGGCAAGAGCAGATCAAAACCCTAACTCATACATGTGCTCCTTCCAACACCTTGCTCTTAGACACTAGGTTCTGCTCAAAGAGTGGCTCCACTGTGAGGAGAATTTACCTATGTGAACAAGCAAAAACTCCAATCTAAACTTGTTTTTCTCTGAGCCCAGAGCCAGCATTTCAGCTCTTGCCAAGAAAACGATTAACATGCTTATTTGAAAACCCACTGACCCAACTCTCCATCAGAAAAAGAGAGCTGTGATTCAGGTTAGGTAACTCTAACATGAGGGGATGCTCCAAATCACAACTGCTGATCCGAGCACCCTGGCTCTAGATCCCAATCCTCACTCTAGAACCAGAACTTCAAAATGTGGCAAGCATGATGAGAGTATTATGAGAAACTTTTTCATCCTTGGCAAATCCTCATGACCTTTCTGAGCTTCACCACCTCTGCCAACAATCTGCAATAATTCTGAGAGAGGCATTTTTTATTCCCACAAAATGGTGAAAATCCGTTGGAACTAGAGGAGCAGTTAGAGTGCTTACCTGCTGGAAATTCCAGAAGCCAGACTGGATTCATGCTTGTTGATTAATCCGGTCTTAGGCAATACTTTAAAGAAATAGTATTTCCACCTAAGCTAATTCCCATTACTGCACCAACTCTGTTAGCTACAATGGGAACACCAGCCATACACAACTCCCTGTGCCTCCAAAATCTGTCTCATTTGTCTAGTGGGATTTGAATGAATCCTAAATTAAGTCTTTGCTTTGGATTTTATTTACCAGGTTTCATCTATGTTTTGCATTTTCAGAATAAAATTCAACCCCTAATTATTGCATACCATTCTCTGTGTGTTATGACACACAACAAAATACATAATTAATGAAAACTGTGATTAAAAGCATGAGTTACATTATTTTAGTACTATATCATAATTCAACATCAACCCAAAAACTCAGCTCAGACTTGACAAACAGCTCTTCAGGACAAATCCTAACCACCCTCTGATTTTGACTGCACAAAAATGACTGTATTGTAGTTAGATTTCTAATCAATACCATAATAATTTTCAGGAATATTAAAATGAACTGAGCTTACAATATCCCTTGGATATGAGGCTCTACACAAGGAATACGGGATGAATCTGGTGCTGCTAGGCTGCTCATGCTAAAATTACCATTGGCCCTTGCTCTAAAACATGAACCAAAAAAGCCCTATCCAAGCTGGTGACTCCATGGAAACAGTAGAAAGGGTACAGAAGCATTATTGTTACCCGCAGCAAAGCTAAGCAGATTTGTTAAAACAATATTCTAGTATTTTGTGGCTAAAATACCATCAGTCTCTCTCACACAGTTATTTTCCTAGAAGTTGGCATAACACAATGCACACAGAGAACACTAACAGCGATAAAGAAAATTCTGCCCTACCCCAAAAGCAAGTAGACATTTTTCAGAATCAGTAATTTTCAGCATAACATGCAAATGCATACAGACTGGAGGCTCTACTTAAGAATGGCAGGATTGTCAGAACAAGGACAAGCTCTAACTAAACTTAGAGGTTTGTTCTTGAAAGCACTTCCAAATTAATTACGCAGTCTTTCCTTAAGTTATAAACTACCAAACAGTAACCAGCACAATTATTCTTTCGGATGTAAATAATTCCATCTTTTTCAAGCGCAACAGTCCCCACATACTCTTCGTTCACCTAAGACTTATTGTAACTGCACACAATTTCCTGTCAGAGAGGGGACACGAAAAGGGGATATTATTAAGGGCTATATCAAATAAAGCAGATTCTCAAAAATTGACTGCATCTCATTTTCTTCCTCACCAATGCACAGAGATGGAATAGAGCATCTTACAGAACCTTAAATATTAAGTACAAATAAATACAGGAAAAAAAACCCCAAGGACTTACCTACAAATCACAGAACATAAAATAAAAATCACATTCATGTTCATGAAAATCTAAGTGTATGTTATGTATTAACATCATTATAAGTCTTTTCTTATAAGTCTTTTCTATAATTTTTGTACACCAAGCCTACCCCAAACACATGCCAAACAGTACTGATTCTAATTAATTTCTATCACTTGTAACATTTAAAGTTCTTAGTATTTTGCTTACATTATAGAAATGAAAAATTAAAAGTATTTCTTCACCCATTAAAATAACCAGCTTACTGAATATTAGCAAACCAGTGCACATAGAGGGGACAAAAAAAAACCCCAGAAGCCCCAACTCCACTATTTCTCACAACTTTATACACTCACTCATTACTGTTACCTTAAACCACCTGGTACCTCAACGCAATTTTTCAACAACTGCTTTTTCTTCTTTTCAGTTTTAATTTCCATGTTATTTAGGCCTGTTGTTTACAGTCCATGCAATGTAAGGTTTAACATGTCTTTCCCTTAAGCACTTTAAGGAGTATTGTAATATCCAATTTCAAAAAATAAACTAATAGCTTGAGAAATGGAGGATGGGGTGAAGATATTACCTCCTGGATGGAGATGGAAGAAATGCATACAATGAAAATGTGAGCCAACATGCATTTTAGCATCAGCTGCTCTCAATAATTCAAATAATTCATTATTTTTATAAGATAATCTGAGATGCTTATTAACTGAGATGTTATATTTTGCATTATCATTTTTAACATAAAAGAAGATCTGCCATACCAGACTAGCTCTTCTATCCCAACAATTTTCTCAAGCACTGCTTTATTATTTGAGTACATTTCATCCAAAGTTAGAAAAGGAACTGTAGTCTATCTAATCTTCATTTACATTCCTTATTTGTTGCTATTTGTTAAACTGTTAATTAAGAAGGTTTCACTGCACAGCTGTGTACTTAAGTGTGTGCTGCACTTCTGTGCCTCTTGTGAAATGCCACTGTGTGGATGGTCACATACATCAGTTCACTTAGCTTCTCTTGTGACCATGGCTGATGCACACTGTTCAACATAGGGAAATGCGATGTCCAAATATGATCATAAAGTTTACAGGATGACTGATAGTTTCTCAGCATCCCACCAGTGATCCAAATGCATGGCAAGCAAACCATACAGCATCACCACTTCTAGCGAGAAGAACTGAAAGGCCATGTTCCTGAAAATACTGCATGTTTTATTTTTCCTTTCAAGTTCATTGGATGCTTCAGAGTCCAAACTGCAGACTATGATCCACACTGTTGTGTCATTTCCAAAGAAGCTGTGTTTACACTCATTTGACCTGACAGTGTTCAGTGTGGCCACACCATAGAGCTTTCTCACGGTTCTTCTAGCATGCTGTTGAATTGTCTATTTAGAGCCCTACCTCCTGAAGCAAAGATTTCTAGTCCCCATATTTTAAAGGAGAAATTCAAACAGACTTTAAAGATACAGGCACTAGAAGTACTACCAAAATTACATTTTTCTATCTTCATGGATTCTGGATTTTGAGAGCTGATTACAGAGAACTGTACAGATGCTTTGTACAGACCTATAAAGAGAAGGTGGCAGAGAATCCATCTCTGAAGATGGGAAGATAAATTTGCTATAATCTGATAAAGACCCAACGTTGAAAGGATATAGATTTATAGAGGAACTTTGAAGATGTTACCTGCTTGGAGGCTATTGATTTCAAAACACTTAATGCAAACACTTAATTATAAATTCAAATAAATAATATTTACATAAATTTTTTTAAATTTGGTTTTTAAAACAAAAACATTTGGTTTGCAGTCTTGTAGTACAAATATTGCACTACCATGCACAAAGATTAAAGAGAAACCTGATGGATGTAGAAGATACAACATCACTGGAAAGTGACTCAAAATTCAGACATCTGGCAAGGGCTATTTTGCTGCCTCACAACTTCACAAAGCCAATAGAAAGCAAAATATTTACCACTATGAAAAATTACCACGACTGAGTAGTGAAAGCATCTTCAGGCTCACACAGTTTGGTTAAAAAGAAGAGGGGGAAACCCCAGAGGTTAGAATTAACAAACTACTTGGATTTCAATTGCTCAAGCTACATCTGAGTTATGCCAGCCTTACAGCAGTGGAATCCATCCCCAACCTTTGTTACAGTTGGAGGGCTGTTTTTGTAACTTTCTAAACCACAATATCAACTATTATATGAATTAATAGAGATCAAAATTGAAAATTATTCTGGGCATCATTCTACAGTTACATTTCACAGCTTTTTCCTGACTTGAATACCCTGAGGTCACGTATGCTTTGTAGTGACAGAGAACTTATGCAGCATCTTTCCAGCTACATTGAAGTCTTGCAAGCAAAAAGTCTACCAGAACCCAGCACATATTTACAAATTAAAATAGCCAATCACCTCCTTAAAATACAACCATACACAACCATACATAACCATACATACATAAGCCCCACCTTATGCTCGATTCTTCATGTGCAGGATACCAAAGTTCCTACACAGAAGATTATTTAGCTGGGAATGGCCTCTGAAAGCAGAAGGATTATCAAAAGCCACTGAAAGGTGACAGTGGCAAGGATCTCAGAAAGGAGGCTGAGTCAATGCAATAGCAGTATCACAGAGCTTGAACTTAGGCTTGGAGAGGACACTAGAAATACGTGGCTCAAAATCATCTCCAAGGTGAGAGCCATATTTCTCTACCTTAGGCACTATCAAAACAGTCAGTCAGAGAGCAGGAAGTCGGAGAGGTTGCAGTATGTCACTGACAGTCTACTCCTTTCTGCAAGGAGTTCTGCTGACAAAACAGGGAATCCCAGCAGACCACCAAATCGCCACAGTTCTGGGAAACAGACAAAGTCAAAGGGGCAATCCATCAACCGCTCCTGGCAGCCACCTCCACTGGGTAACTCCGATGGAAATCCCAGCAAAAACTTTCCAGCCTTTCCTCCCTGAGGCTTCTCCTTAGGATTTTGCTTCCTGTGGAAGCAAGGACGGAACTGGCTCCAATCACACAGCTTGAGTAGAATCACAGAGTATCTCAAGTTGGAAGGTACCCATAAGAACCAACGCCCTGCTTCTCACAGGACCACTTAATACTAAGCCACATGACTAAGAGCATCATTCAGATAGTCTTTGAACTCTGACAGGTTTAGTGCCCCGACCACTTCCCTGGAAAGTCTGTTCCAGTGCCCAGCCACTCTCCCAATGAAGCAGATTTTCCTACTGTGCAGTCTGAACCTCCCCTGATGCAGCTTCATTCCATTTCCTTGTGTCCTACCTCTGGTCACTAGAGAGAGGAGATCAGCACCTTCCCATCTGCTGAACCCCTTGAGGAAGCTGTAGACTGTGATGAGGTCACCCATCAGCCTTCTCTTCCCCAAGCTGAACAAAGCAAATGTCATCAGCTGCTCCTCCTAATCCTTGTCCTCAAGACCTTTCCTCATACCTGCTCTGGATCCATTCTCAATAGTTTGATGTCCTTGCATTGAGGTGCCCGTGGCATCTTTTGATTGACACAGAACTACTGATAGAGTACTTGTGTCTTGTGCCATCTTCAATAATGACTGTCTCACCACTCCCAGATTTTGCCAAAATCATACTCATTCCTAGAAAACCTTTTAAAATCAGCAGGTGTTCTGTCTGAGCCAGGTTGAGTACCATTTACAGCACAGCAGCCCTGGGTTTGAAATTCCTATGCAGAGCAGTAGGCCAGATCAATAGAATCAAAACCTGAGTCAGAGCAGAAGCAATAAACCTCACATTATTGCCTGAAAAGGAATAAAACAATCTCCCGATAGGCTACCTTGACGCTTAGATCAAGCATAATATCAGCACCACGGCAGAATCTGACCCAGCAAATCAGGGATGTTGAGAATGGAAGTCCAACATGTCACTTTACAGGTGAGGCACAGGACAGCATCAGAATACAAATGTTTTTTTAAAATGCACCTCCCTCTGGTCTTTTTTTTTCTTACAAGAGGTCAAAATAAATTTTTAAAATATGTTTCTATGTTCCCAACCTATAAGGTATGAGCAGCATCTTTTAAATATTTGCATTCTCAGCAAAAACCAGAAACAGGCTACAAATGAGTATTCAGTGTCATAAGGTAACTCAAATGTAGGATCTAGATCTGTCGTAAGTGGCCAAAATGAAACTAAGGAATGGCAATCCAGTAATTTAAGCATAAATTGCACACCAGTCCAAGAGGCAGGCTTCCTCCATCAGTGGCTGTGAAAAAGGCATGCGTTGCATGTACAAAGAGATGCACTCTGCGGGGTCTGTGTTTGCAAGACAGAATGCTTTCTTACACATAGACACGCCAGCCCTGACAGCCCAGGACACGTACAGGTGCAATTATGAACATTCTGCCGGGCAGGAAGCCTCGCCCAGTACCGCCGTGGGAGCGGTGGAGCGGGCACAGAGGCACCGCGAGTGGAAACGAGCGCAGGGAGCGCCTGCAGGGCCGCGCTGGCCACGCTCCGCTCGGGCTCCTCCGCGGCAACGAGGCCCAGCCGGGTTCCGCCGAACGCCCCCAGCCCCGAAGCATCCCTTCCCTTCCCTGCAACAGCCGCCGCACCCAGCGCGCCGCGCCCGCTTCGGGCGGACAATGACCGGCAGGCATACAATGGTGCAGGGCCGGCGGGAGGCTGAGGCGGTGCGGGCTGCGCCTGCCACACCTCTCCCGCCATCTCCTCTCCATCACCAACGTCGGCTCCCGCTCGCGCTCCCCTCCCGTCCATCACCTCCATCGCTTCCTCTCCCCCTCCGCGCCGCCGCCTCGGCCCCCCGCAGCCGCCCGGTCATTGTTCTACCGCCACAGGCACCGGGCCACACTCTCGGCCGCCGCCGCTCACCGTGCCGCCAAGAAAAGACGCCGAGCGGCGAGGGATGAGCACGGCGCATCCATCTTCCTGCCGCCGCGGCGGCTCCAGCGCCCGCACCGGCCCCGCCGCCTCCTGCGCGCCGGCGCTGAGGGCGCGCGCCCGCCCCGCCGCCGCCGCCCCGCGGCCGAGGCTGCGCTGCCGGTCCGGGGCTGCGGCAGCCCCGCCCGCCCCGCCGCAGCTGCGCCCCGGCAGCGCCGCGGGGAGCGCGGGCCGACCCGGCCGAGGGGTGCCCGCGGCTCCCTCGGGACTCCCTGCCGGCGGGGTCGGAACAAGCCGGCCTCTGAGGTCGAAGGGCCGCAGCCGTCGGACCACTGGGGACTCGAGGCGTCCGGAGTCCCCGTAGCCTCAAGCTAGAGCTCGCCCCAGGCCTTGCGACTTCCTAGGGGGACACCTCATCACTAGTCTCCATTTAGACAGCACGTCAATGGCCACAGTATTTGGGAGTGTGACCTTAGTCACCCTGAGGTCCACCTATCACCTATCCAATCCATGTCTTTCCAGCTTAGAGACAAGGACACCGTGTGGAATAAAGAGTATCAAATGCTTTGCACAAGCACAAGTAAATGATATGAGTCACTCTTCGCTTATCCACCAGCACATTAACCCCTATGCCCCTAGTGACAACAATTTTATAATAGTGTCACTGATATCCTCAGGTTTGCAAGGAATTAGGAGAGTTCTTGGAAAATACATCAAGATCCAGTTTTACTGTTTAAAACATCTGCAGTAGAAATGGTTGTTGAATGGATACTACGGAACATGGGTCAGTAATTTCTAGAGGCCCAGAACTAAGAATATGGGTTCCCACTGCCCCATGGAGATGTTGCAAATGCATTGTACAGAGGGCCCAGGGCTGTGACCCAGGTTTCCTGATGTGCCCACCTGTACAACTGGTCTCATGAAACACACGAAGCTATGGCTAAATAGGAAGGGTTTTTAAAATGCTTTGTGTCCTTGATTTAAAGTCATGCCACAGACATAGGGGTGTGGCTGTAAATTTATAGGGGTGAACAAGGACACCAATTCTGACACAAAGGCATAATTATCTTTTTGATCCATTAGAGTTCATTCCATTGCTACAGTACACATGGAACCTGCATCACAAAGCCCAAGAACTGTTTAACTTCATTATTTTTTTAATTGTGCTATCCCGACTGCTTTCTTACTGAAAGACAAAACTATCCATCAGATCTACAGTGAGAACTCAGACAGCTGTCACCTGTAGCTACTTGGAATTCCTCTGACATTTGCCAATCCTTTAACAGACCCATGGGACCTATCTCTAAGTGCCTATTCTACTACTTTAGTGAAACGTCTCCTATGTAGTTCAAGACAAGCAAAAGTCATTCCGTAGACAGGTAGGCAACAGTTCCTGATGAGGACAGTAGTGATACCACTAAGAGGTCCTCCAAAGAAGTGCAGTAAAGACCAGAGGTAACTTGGCAGAATCAAACTTAAAATGTATTTTAACTCAAGCAGACAAGCTTTTCCCAATGCCTCACTTAATAGTCCTGTGTAGTGGGACATGTCTGCCCTCTGACTAGAATGACATGGTGAGAAGTAGAACAGGTTCTCACATTGCAGCACAGGCACTTTCACATCAGGCTCCCCTTTCCCTGTTGGGGCCCGTCTGTCTTCAGCTGTGGACTCTGCTAACTCCTTCCCTTTATGTGAAGGCAACAACAAAAGGAGGAATTTCCCTAGAAAGTAGTAAGTGGTTGCATGTCCCATTTGCAATGTCACATCCAATGCACAAGTCAGAAGGATCAGAATTGTTCATGGTGTTACAGAAGACAGATTGAGAGGGGAGACACGACGTGTGGGAGTGTTGTTGGCTGACAAGGATGCAGGAAGGAAAAAGGGAGCAGCAACATCTGTGGATGATGTTTCTCCTTGGTTACGAAGCTGTAAGATCTGGCGCAGCAGGGCCTTTCCTTCTTCTCTAGTCTGAAATTAATTTGGAGAAAACAAACAATACAACTATGAATGGATGGTTTCTGGGTCAAATTCAGTATGTAAGCAGTGTAACTTAAAGTAGCTTATCATTCTGTAAGGCTACAAGCTATAAAAGCCATTCTCAATTCTTTTTTCTTCTGCTCCTTAGAAATGCTAAGGTAAGTCATGTTTTTTTCATTTTAGTCTTTCCTCCTTTTACTCCTGATTAGTGTGTTTTTTGGGTATTTCAGAGAACAGAACCATCAACCACTGAAGCTGTCTAAATATTCCAGCAAAAAGTAGATTGGGAGAACTTTGAATAAGGTGAATTCAGGCTGTAGAGAGCTCCAGGCAACTTTGTCAAGGATAGGCCAAACACCCTGCACTCATGGTTAGTGTCTACCGCTAGGCTGAAATTAAAAATCCCAAACTGCCCACTTACAAATACATAACATCACAGAGTATGAAGTTGCACACAAAACCCAAGTATTATTATACCCTCTGCACCATCTACACGCAGAAGATGAGGAAAAGAAGTTTTAAAAGTACCACCACTACACAGTGTGTGGGAGTTTGGAATGGTTTGTGACCATTCCACTACCTCTTCAACACCAAGATTTTTAGCAGCCTTAAGACTGCCATGTGAAGCTTCAAATTCTTTTACTTAGTGAATTCCAATGAGGTATGGTTCAGTTTCACTATCTACACCACATCGCATGACTTTTATCAACCATACTCAGCATAACTGATCAGGCATAGACGACAACCACCATTCAGGATGCGACTTGTATGGCAGGCAGCCCTCATTCCTTCATAGAAGATTCCTTCTACTCTGAGGGGAGCCAAGATCAAGGTCATAGATCCCTTAAGAAAGAAGCACCAAGGACTGCGCAGGTACTCACATCATTGAAGGCACAGCATTTCTGAGCACATGCTGAGGCTTCGTCCCAAAGCTTACATTTGAAGTAGTACTGGGCCAGGTAACGAAATGCAGTGCTGACCTCCAGGTGCTCCACTACCTCCTACAGTGAGTGGGGTAAAAAACATCATTTGTAAGTGCCTTCCAAAGTAGTTGTACATCATGTTTACTTCTCTTTTTATCCCCAAGCTATCTTCTTACCCCACAGGAATAGATATCCTGGATGTATTTGATGTAGCATTGAGCTGCCTGTTCAGATTCATTCAGCTGTTCATGCAACCTACAAAAGGAGAAAAGTGGGTCACTGGAACGAAAGCTGCCCTGCTGAAGACCTTCTTGGTCTATGAGAATAGTCCAGGTCAGGGTGAGCAGGTACAAAGCCAGGTCCTTTCCTTCAGAATTTGCAGGACGTGGAAAGAGATGATCCAGTTTGCATTCACGCTGACAGACACAGAGGCAGTCAGATAGTGACTAGACAGCTAGAAGCAGTGACAACCAAAGCAGGGGCCTTTGTATATTCTGTTGCATTTTAAACCTTTTAACAAACCTTTGCCATTCTACTTACTCACTATTTCCTCCAGTGTTCCTTCTTCCCCTGCTACAACCCAAATTTGTACAGCAGTTGCACTTCTCATTTGCCCCTTTTTCCCCCCTCTTCACTTTTCCCACTTTATACTACTTTATTCCCACCAAAAAAATTAGTGCTGATGTCACAGTATTCACATTAGACCTCTTCCAATCTCACAGCCATATACTAGAAAGGAAAAATAAAATCAAACTACAATTTTATACATCATCTACCGCCATGGTCTGCTTTTAAGTTATGAAACAACAAATACAATTGCTAGTACTGCATGCTCAAAACACCTAAGGATACAGAAGTCATCTGCAACCCACATAATACTATCATTCTCTCTAGTTACCCTGATGGAAACAAAGATAAAGCTGGACACCAAAATTTGCAGTCACTACAGCCCTAAAGATACCAATTCTTACACAGCTCCAAAAGTAATGTTACCTAACAGCAATTCCACCTGCTTATATTCTGTATTTTATCATTGGGTATCAAAGTGTGACTTGCATTTAACACAACCGTGACAGTTCAGTGAGGGTACATACTCACTTGGCAAGTTTCACTAGTGCCATTTTCTCCACGTCTCCCACAGCATAGGCTCTCCAATAGCACTGTCAAGGAAGGAAAGTCAGTCAAGCATGCCACAAAAATTAGTCCAGTTCATGACTCCAGCATGCAAATCAGAAACAAAAAATGACAGGGATTGTCAGCAGAAGGGGCATGTATCTGTAGACAACTCCTTATTTATCAGCTGCTTGAGTTATATTGCAGCAGTACTTCCCCAACTGTAACTGCCAACGAGTTTAGGTAGCACTACCGACATAATTTTGCTGCAATTTTACCCAGTGTTCTGGAAGACACCCTAGTCTTACACATCAGTTCTCACCTTCTTAGCTTCCACCAACTGATTGAGTTTCTCATAGCATTCTCCTAGAGCAACCAGCATACGAGAGTCATTTGGTCTGCAAAAGAGCAATTCTTCAGGTAGTTCAAATTCAAATTCACCAGCTGATCTCAGGATGAGGGGAAGATGGGGGGTGGTCAAGGGAAAAAAATAATCTACACCTGGAAGTCTGTCATCCTTTTGCATAAAGCATCACTCTTACTCCTGACCAGTCATCCTCAACATTTAACTGACAAAGCTTTTGTTAACAGTTAACGAACACAACTAAAAGGATTTGGACACATCACAAAGCATTGATGTTTTTTTCCTTCCCCAACTTAGTTATTGCATGTAAATTCCTTAGCCACTATCAACCATGTGAGAATGAAGACCAATAAACACAGCTCCATTCTCAACTCTTACCTGAGCTGGTGGGCCCGTCGGTAGTAGTAGAGACAGTAAAATGGCATTTTGAGGATTTCATAGGTTTGCCCCAAGCCATACCATGCTCTGTAGTCCCTTTTGTTCACCTCTATTGCATGTCTGTCAATGAAAAGGAAATAAACTAGACAGAAAGTCAGGATCAAAACCAAGTCCAGCAAAACACTAAGAAAAAACAGAAGATACTACTTCAGAAGCAAACACCATTTTGTGCAGTACATGAGCGGTACCTATAAGCCTGGATAGCTGCAGATGTGTTCTTCATCTCCATATACTCATGTCCCATAAGTGTCCAGGCTCCTAGATAACGAGGATTCAGTTTCAAGGCCCTCTGGAAATAGAGTGCTGCTTTTTCATGCTGGGAACGCAAGCTATAATAATTTCCTAAAGTAAAAGGCAGAATATTTAAATAATTTTTTAAAACCCACAACCAACCAATAAAAAAAGCCAACACCAATAGAGAAGCAGAAAAAATGATGCAATGTGTACTATCTACTACCTCCTAACAAGAGTCCTAATAAAGAAAGAACTAATTCAAACCTCAAGAGACCCAATTGCACCCTGTTCACCAGTCTTCTGGTCAATCCTTTACCAGCTGTACCAATCAATTTATGATTCCATCGCCTTGGAGTGTCATGATCTAACAAATCAATTTCCTGCTCCTGACACACAACTATTTCTACTGGAGTTTGAAGACTAGAAAGGGATTTTTAGGTACATTGGTCTACTTTCTACCCTAGTACTATTACAGCAGCTTTCAGAGAGAAATGAGAGAAAAGGGTACCCTGTCATTTAGTCTGCTTTTCAGGCTGCCTGAATCCAAATTCACCAAGTGGTGATTTTGATTGCCTTGTCAACTTATCACTTCCTCAAGGGTTTCCAAGATTCCCTCACACAGCCTATACAGCCTACACACAGCAAAATAAGATGTAAAAATAACATGAAAAGAATTGGCTCTCACCAATTACACAGCAGGTCTCAACACGGTACTTGTCTATCTCACAGAGATTATGAGCCAGGTAGCTCAACTCAGGCTTCATGCTCTAGTGGAACAAAAGAATAAAGTAATGAAAGAGAGAGAGAGTACATTATGCTTTGAAAGAAACTGAAATAAGCAATCAGCAATGCATACAGTGCCTCTCTTCCATGGAGTTGGGAAGAGGAAAGCCAGTATTCAGAGAGGCCAGACAGCACCAGCTGCTTTGCCAGTGTTCAACATGCCTCCAACAAACACCATCACTATGGACAGGCCACAGGAAGAATGCTTACCCTTACATAGAGCAAGTTGGAGAAAGTGTCCATGTTTTCTATCCTGTAAGGATCTTGTTTCCTCAGCTCATTAAAGATGGATAAAGCTTTGTCAATATCTGATGAAAGAACAGCATATGGGACACCAACAACTATAAATGCTAAGTTTGCATTAAGGGAGTCATTCCTATTTAGTGTCACTTTAGTGTCACTGACCTCTTATATTGTGGTAGGCAACTGCAATCTGAGAGATTATATAAGTGCTTTTGGAAAATCCTGCATCAATGAGAGACTGATACTTCTGCAGAGCTTCCTCTATCAGCTGCAGTTCTGTATAAATGTGTGCAAGAAAGAACTCTTTCATCCATGTATCTGGCAAGGACAGGAACTTCAGCTAGCAAGAATCAAAGAAGAAGAGAAAGAGATGACAATCAGAAGTATTCCACAAGCTACACGCGGCAAAGAATCCATTATCTTCCCTCCCATGACTTAGTAGATGGTCCTGAGGTAGGAAACTTTCCTGCAGTCACTTTCTTAAACCCATCTGGTCAATCAGGGAAGAAATTGTCTTCAAATATGACATTACCTGGCTCTTGCTTCAGCAATTAAATTCCAACTGCACTTTCTTCCTATGTTTAAACATCAATATCATAACATTAATTTCAATGAACTATGTAAGCAGACTCAAAATTATATAACAAAAAATGCACTTCCCTTGTCTCACAAATTGGTAACACTCTTCTGCATCACTTTTTAAAACATTTTTTTAAATACTGTTTTAAATACTTTATCATCCAGAATTCCAAAAGTGGACTCAAATTCCATACAGAAAGAAAAATAATCTATTTTGGTTTTATATCTGAAGTTTGTTTCTCAGATACAATTCACCTCCTATGTGGCTTTGTACATTATCTTTTCAGTTTTGTAAGCAGTGATTCTACATATCCTTTCAAGCTATGAGAAGTGCTCAATAACTGAGGAATTAGAACCAGATAAAGAAAAAATAAAAAAGGGACGTCTCTTAGGAGGATCTCCTCCGTGTGACAAGATGATAACTTGTGTTGTGATAACCCCAGTGAAAACTGCTTCCAAAATACATGAATTGGAAATTTCTTAAACCACTTTGTGGGTGAATGATAAGCAATTAGCTATGCCTGTATAAAGATTCTCAAGCTACAACATGACAAGCCATGGAAGATAAAGAGGATTTTACAACATAATTTACAGTTGTGGATTGCCTTGCCTGACAGTGTCTCACAGAATGAAGTAGTAGGCAACATCAATCTTGTGGAAACAGAAACACTGGTCACTGAATCAGGCTAAACTCTTGAGATTTGTTACCACATCTTGGTATCTCCAGAGTTTTACCATCTCTTTATCTGTAATCAAGTTGCAAAGTTCCAGCCAGGCTCCCCAGTGCAAAGGCAGAACATGAGCAGCTTCAACAAACACATCTATTGCTTCTTTCACCAGGTCCAGTTTCCGCAGCACAACACCATACCTACAAAAAAAAAGCATCAGATTGACAAGAATCATGCAATTCTGCATATCCACACAAATATATAAGAAATACATGCAAATACTTACAGATAAAGGCCAAATCCATCCAGTTCCTGTGCCTTGTGTTTCTTGCTGAGCTCAACTCTCAATTCTCGTAGAGCTTCATTTTTCACCTGTCCTTTTTCCAGAGGTCCTACATGAAGAGAAAGTCACACAGCTAGCTTTCAGTAAGGAGTCTCACCACAGCAATGCCAAGTTTAGGGTACAGTCAGAATGATCTCTGACATGACAGCTTCCCAGCCTGTGTTTATGCTCCCCATTCTAAAGGAAATTGCTTAGTCTGGTCACCCAGTTTAAAATAAGACCTAATAGATGAAAATATGCAACCAGTAATTAAGCCAATGAATCAAAAGAGAATGAAAGAAATCGTGTTACAGCACCTATTATCCAAAAAATTGAGGAGAAAGCCATAGACCCAAGATGAGTTACATGAAGAGTCAACAGCAAAAGCTTCATTATCTCATCATGCATTTCTTGACACCAGAGACTTACCCAAACTATCAACTGTCTCATCATCCTTTTTCTTTTCCCCTGACTGCGGAAAAGAAAAAAAATCCAAGATTATATTATAATACTATTTTTTCTATGTTTGCTGCAGCACTTGCAGCAGTGTTTAAACTGAGTTTTCACAGACAGCACAGTTCTGAAAAGAACAGCCCTATCTTTCTTTACCACAACACAGAATTTGGACTTCAAGGTGATCATTAGGAACCAAGCAAAAGAATAAGCAAAAAAATAAGATATGCCAGGGAGGGGTCAGAAGCAGAGGAGTTCACTGCTAGGAGGCAACCTTTTTTTCTACCTTACCAGGTATCTAGAATACATGTACAAGAAGTAAGCTTTCTGGCTCTTGCAGCCCTGTAAAAAGTAGGCAGCCCTGTCATATTCCTTGAGATCGAAGTAAGACTTGGCCAACGTGTAGGCATCCAGATCACGAGCATCCTCCTGCAGGGACACACAAGAGTTTTAAGACCCAAGAAGCTCTGACATACTTTAGGAAAATCATGGTTACAAACATAGCAGTGAAATTGCTCCAAAAGCTAAAAGAGTAGTTTGTCCATCTTTATAGATGGTTTGAGTACTGTCAGAAAAGTTCCTCCACTCCCTCCCATGATCCAATTCTAGAGTTCTCAAATAACGAGTACAGACTATTTAAGAAAATTTAAAATAAATGGTGAGATTTCAGAAACAAATTGTGGCAAGATGCCAGAAGGCAAGGCTTAGCTGTTCAATTAGTATGAAAAACTATAAACAAGAAACCTGCTCGGGAATTCCATATAAAATAATATTAATCTGCTAACATACAAGAGAACACTTCCTTGGTAATTATACCTTGAAATGCATTTATGACATGTTACACTTCTGTAACACGCCAGGACACACACCTATGAGTTCTCCTGTATTCCTACAGAGGTGGGGATGGAGACTGGGGATGGAGACACAACTTGTTTCTCTTGTGTCCCAATGAGCACAAGTGTAATGGCAAAACATAATTTGTATTAAAATAAATTTTGACCTCAGTAAAGAGGAATAAAAATAAAGTGGCATGCATGTGATTTCAAAGTTGGCTTACAGAGTGCTTCATTTAGGACACAGCAACAGGTAATGCTTTCATCTGGGAAAGCACACTCAGCTCTCTGGCCCTGTTGAACACACTATGGAAAGGACGTTCGCAGCATTATGGTAAGACTGGAGCTAGCGCTGACTCCCGCCCCCCATAGGATTTGGGAGACTGCATCACATATTTTCCTCCACAGTTAGATTAAACAGCCCACCCACATGAGCTGCAGCACCTTCTGGAGCTCACAGCCACTTCCCCCAAGGACAGCCTGGGCCCGTACCTCGGTGAGCACAGGGGGAGGCGGCAGCTCGCTCAGTGGCAGCGGCTCCAGGGCAAATGCAAGTTCAGCAGCCCTGAGGGAAAGAGAGCACTAGGATCACTGAACCATCAAGGTTAGAGGAGACCTGTGAGATCATCAAGACCAACCCTAAGGCCCAGCACTGGCACTGTAATCCCTAAACCACATCAGCTAGCGCCAGATGCAGACACCTATTAAGGACCTCCAGGGACAGTGACTCCAACACCTCCCTGGGAAACCTATTTCAGTGCCTGACCACCTGAACATTTAAAAAACATTTTCCAATATCTTATCCAATCTCCCCTATCTCAACTCACGGCCATTTCCTCTGGTCCCCGTAGGCACAGCAAAAAAGACTGGCTACCACTTCACTGCAAACTCCTTTCAGGCAGTTGCAAAAAATTATAAGGTACCCAGGAGCCTCCTTTTCTCGAGTCTAAACAAACCTAGCTCCGTCCCATCCTCCGTCCCGGCAGAGAACATGTTAGCCCGGGGTCCGCCGAGCTGGGCTCCGGCCGGCTGTGCCCGGCCCCGCTCACCACTTCCCGCTGTGCTGCAGCCCGCGCTCGCGGCTCCGCTCCGCCACGCTCAGCAGCTGCTTCTTGATCTCCCGCAGATCCGAGAAGTTGCCGCCGCCCGCGGCCGCCACCATTGCCGCCGCCGCCATCGCGCCAGCCCGGCCAATCGCAGCCCCGCCCGCCGGCTCGGCCAATCGCAGCCCCGCACACTGCATGCTCGCCTGCCGGCCCGGCCAATCAAAGCCTCAAGCACTACGCTGCCCCGCCCCTACACGGAGTGGTCTGCTTGGGCGAGAGGTCTCTTGACCAATCCCAGGCGCGCGCCGGAACCGTGCCGCCTGATTGGCCGGTTGTGGCGGGCGCGCGCCGGAGCCGTGCCTCCTGATTGGCCGGTTGTGTTTGAACTGGCAGCAAGTTCACCGGCGGTGAAAAGAGCGTCGCATCGTGAGAAAAGATGTCTGGTTTTTGATGAGCTGTGAATGACGCTAATTCTTACACTGACTCCAGTCTAGAGTCTAAGGCTACCGCTGACCTTCACTGTAGTGATGACTACTATGAAAATTTCAAGGTTGCGTTGATCTAGAACCGTTTCACCTGGAGCCACCTGCTGAAATTAAGGTTGTTGTACAAAGGTTTACAGAGATAGGAAATGTCCAGTTTGTCGTTAAAGTGGGAAATGATGAGTTATTTATAGTCTTCAAGGGTTTTTCAAATAAACAAAGCAAATGAGACCATTATTTGAAGTATAATTTTAGCGTTGCATGGGGTTTTCCCTCTCTAGGTTTCAGCCACGTGTTTTGCAAGTTCAGTTGTAGCTTTGACAGAAAATACTTCTATTACTCTGCCAGCCCATATATCCAAAACACAAATAAAGACTGTTGTTATTGGTACGACACAGATGGGTCTAGTCAACACAATGCCTAACTCATACCTCATTCTCTCTCTCTTTGCCCCGTCTCAGAACACATCCGAAAAGAGCCTCAGAATTATTTTCTGATGATACATTTTTGTTGTACTTACCATCTCCATATGTAGGGATCAGCTGTTAGTGCTCTATGCTCCTAAACATTGTATTTGGTATTTGTTTGAGTCCAATAGTTGGACTCAATGATCTTATCCAATCTAAATGATTTTGTGATTCTCTGCTGGTTTTAATATAAGGACGTTCAGTTTTTACATGAATACAAAGAGTGATATTTAAAAAAAAAAAGTATGTGTGTGTGATCTATGAAGTAATTTTATTAAGGTCTATTTATCTTCAGTTTTGGGCCCACTGGGTATAATGTGCTGTTTTCCCAATGGAAACTGAGACAACATGTTTGAAGTGAGATTTCAATACAAAATACTGAACCTGCTGCTAAAATGTACGAAGTGCTACTTCTCTTCTTGCTGAAATCTAGGCAAAATACCCTTGGAGTCACGTTCCTGTGTATGAGCCCTGGGCAGCTGCCACCCGGCTTTTCACACGCCTGCTCCTCTGGAAGAGCAGCGTTTCTGCAGCGGTGGCGCACTGCGCTGCCCGGGGACAAATCGCGTCTCCGTCCCTGCGCTGCCCGGTGACAAATCGCGTCTCGGTCCCTGCGCTGCCCGGTGACAAATCGCGTCTCGGTCCCTGCCCGGCGGGTTCGGGCCCGGAGCGGTTCGGGTGCGGCCGGACCCGGTCCCTGCGGTTCCGCCGCGCGGCAGCAGAGGGCGCTGCGCGCTCGCGGGCGGGCGGGCGGGCTCGGCCGAGCGCGGCGCGGCTCCGCTGGGCTGGGGTCGAAGCTCAATATAAAATATTATTTTATAATAATATTTTATTATTATTAAAAATAATTAAATCCTCTGTGCGTGAAAACAGATAGTATCTTGGGGAAATACAGATCAACTGAGCAGTACTGACTGGGTGCTCTAGGAAGAGGGGAACTCGTGCCCTTTGTTATTCCACAGCTACCTGGATGAGATTGTCTCTAGTCCCTCGGAGAAACGTATTGACAAAAACAAGGAAGGTCGGTGATGGAAGGGTGGGAATTGTGTCCATCATCCCAATGGGTTGTGTAGGTGCTTTAAAAGGAATTTTTTTTCCAAAGTGGAGATCTTCAAATGTACGGCTAATGCTCTATGAAATCCAGTGTAAGTGGTCTTCAGCAAGTGAAGTGTCTTGCCAATACAGTTAGTTTCATCTGTTGACAGAGAATTGAACTTCTTTATTATGATGCTGTAAAACTGTGCTTTTAAACTTGTTTAAAGATCAACCATGATTATAGTTTCCTGTATAATTTTACACTGAGAAGTCTGATGTTATAAGAACTTATTTTCTACTATTGGTTGTATTCTACATTTAGCAGTTAACACAACTCCCACTTTTGCTTTTTGTAGTCTTTTGGGACATCATTAATGTTAAAACTTGGAAACCATGTGGCCCTAAAGTATGAGGGAAACCATTTATACTTGATTTAAATTGAGATGAAAGAATAAATTTGCACCAACTGGGGATAGTTTCAAAGGGTAGGAGACCTGAATTCCAGGAAATCTGCCTATGACTCAGTTAATATAGCATTGTGACATCAGAGTAGGCCATTGTGCAGTCAGTAATGTCATTTTCCCCCTCTCTGTCTCTTGTTCAGATCTCAGTGTTTTCTTGGGAGGTTAATTGAGATGAAGTGATATAAATTGCCTCTGAGAGCTGTGGACTAGTGCAGCAAAAGTGTTTATTGTGCCTGAATCACTTCTCCATATCTGAAAAATTCATTGACTCATGCCATGTATTTTCTAGTTTTAGGAGATTTGGTTTCATTGCAGCTTTTGATGAGCTTGGAAGTAGTAGCAGTTAGGTGTGCAGATCTAGCCCATATGCTCTGAGAAAACCAGCATGCACTATTTGCTTAGCCCATTGCCCACTAAGACCTCTGAGTATCACAGTGAGATTCTAAAGAATCATGCAGGTACTTAATATGCTGTTATTCAGGAACCTTCATGTTGTTGCTAAACTGCAGTTCCCTATTTAATGGAGCATGGACTCCTCCCTTTTCAGGAGACCAAGAAATTTGTTTTAACCAGTTGTCAAAATTATGGCTAGGCTGAACATTAGGAACTAGGAATTTGTTTGATTGGGTTGTATTTAGTGTGCTGCTGTGCATCCTTGAAGTCATGGAGGAGAAGGGAGTCTGGATACGACACAAGGAGTAGTGATCATTTTGCAACGTGTGCAGCTGGAATCTGCAATTGCTGAGCAGCCTGGGCAGTGCTAAGATGCTGCAGCCTGTGGCTCTACTGGCAGTGCTGTCTGACACACGTGAGAAGGTTGGTCCTACATCTGTCATCCTCCCTTCAGTGCTAATGACTGTGTACCTAGGTAGTAATGAAAAACTAATTTGGTTTCAAATCCATTTGGGGCCACTGAAGTCAAGAGTGAGGCAAGTGAGTTTAGGAAGGCAGAACTGCCCCTTTTGTTATTGGTGAAAGCTTATGCTGGAATAAATAGAAGTCATTGATATGCAATGATTTTTTTTCTCTACCCTCCCAGTAAATAGTGCTGCTGGTAAAAAAAAAAAAAAAAAAAAAAAAAAAAAAAAAAAAAAAAAAAGCTGCTGCTAGTTTCTTTATGTGTGAGCTTTGTTACTGAGCAAGTCGGAACAGATTCCTAAAGTCAGGAAACTTACAAATTCTTTCTGCAAATCCTTATTTATATTTGGTGTGTCCAGGCACTTCCCCCCGCCCCTCCTCCCCCCCCCTTTCATTAGACTTACTCTCCATTTGAGAAAAGAGGAGGATATTTTATGGTGAACAGCAATCTGTTGCTATGGTTTAAAGCAGTACCATTTTATACAGTTTTAACCTTGCAAAATAACTAAATGCCTGATACCCACAGCTCCTCCTGATTGTAGCAGGTGAGCAAATGAAGGATAATTGAGAAGTTTATGAAACAGAACTCTTGGGTTGTGTGTTGTCCTTTACTCCTATGGGAAAAAAAAACTAGTTTGTGATAGGAAGAAACTTGTATAAGACATGGTGTTTTAGAAGCCTTTTTGGACTACTACAAAAACTTTCTTCATTTGTGAAATATTTCTGGTTCATCACCTTTGTGGCCCTTTGTGGGACGCTTTGCAGTAGGTCTGTGTCTCTCCTGTTCTGGGAAGACCAAAACTAGGCAAAGCACTCCAGGTGTGGCTTCAGCAGTGCTGAGTAGAGGGACAGGATCACCTCCCCAATCTGTTGACAATGCTCTTCCTAATGCATCCCACTCCATCTGCAGGTTGTGTGCAGCCTGGTGCCTCCAGGATATCCAGATCCTTTCCTGCAAAGCAGCTTCCTGTTGTAACTAGGCATCCCCAAGGGGGTAATAATTAGTAATTAGCACTGACTCCAGGATTCCAGAAGGCTGACCAATCACTTTATTGTACTGTACTTATTAAGAAACCCATCACCCTTAACAGACAGTCTGACACAGGAGGACCCAATTGGTCCTTGACCCAAACACCGTCACCAGTGGCCAATCAAGAGATCACCCTTGGTAAACAAATCTCCCTGCCACATTCCAGATGTTCACAACAACAGGGGCAGCAAGTGAGGATAAGAATTGTTTCTCATTCTTTTCTTTGATCTTCTCACAGCCTGCCCTGGGACAGAGGCAGAGAGCTGCTGCCACAGCTTCCTGGCTGGGTGGCCCCCAGCACAAATTGGTACATGTATTAAGTAAGTCATTTTCTTTCAGTTTCATAGGTCTGTTGTTAGAATGAAGTTTAAAATGGTTTTTAGCAGGTTATTTTCTACTGTTGCGGTGATAAAATGAATTTTAATAAACTTTTCAGTATAGTGGTGATGACTCCTGAAATTTCACCAGTTCTTTTGGAACATAATGATTTGCAAGCCTTGCTCAAGAAGAATTTTTGAGGACATAGTGAGTATCCAAGTAAACAGCAGTGCTAGATCACCAGGTTTTTTAACCTTTGCTAATTAGATTAAAGTTCCTAGCTTGTTAACAGAGTGTACTGATTTGGATGGAAGATAAAGTAGGGCACGTGTAGGCTTCTACCATGTTGATAAGTTGCTGCAAAAGTATTTTCTGTTGTCACTGGATCTGATACAAGTGCAAAATTTATTTCCTTGGTGTATCAGTGTATCATACTAGACATCCTGAAGAAAAGTACGTTAATTACTTCTAAAGTATGTTCTGCCTATAATTAACTTTATTTTATTTATTTGAGGCTGATGCTGTTCTGAAACATAATTTAGTATATCTAAATTGTCTGGTGCTAGCTTCATTATGATGGATTAGAAAGTCCAAAAAATAGCCACTTCAGTGACAGCTTGTTTCCTATGAATTTTCCACAGGTCAACAGAAATTGAGGTAATAGAGATTTCCAGTTTAACTCTGACGCTGAAATGTTCAGTGCTATCTCTAGCCATTGAAGCATTTATTTTCTGTAATTTATGCTTTTAAACTATTTGAGAGAGTTTTGTGAATTTTGTCTAGATGGCCAGGTAAACATGTGTATGGATTATGTCTTTTTCCCTCCCTTTTAAGAGCAGGAAATATAAAATCCCCAAAAAGCCCACTAAACTGCATCTCCATACTGGAGATGCAATATAAAGGAATTTGTAGGGATGTTTTTGATAAAAGTAGATTACGTTTTTATCACCATTAAAAGTTAGGATGAATCCCAGTAACCATAAGCATATATCAAAATACAGCATTGTAGTAATTCCTGATAACTGCTTTGGTTCAGGAAAGAAAAATACCACTTTATGTAGGTTTGCCCCCAGTGGCACATGATTCACTGCTTGTCCTCATTCTGTGTTGACATGATCTGGAGTAACTTCTATGGCACTTGAGGCCATCTCTTTCAAGGCTGCATAGTGTCATTTGGTCGGGTGACTGAAATCACGAAGTTAATAGTGATTTATACTACTATTGCTACTACATCCTCTCTGAAAGATATCCCTTTATCTGCTGAAGGAAGGCAGCTGAACATAAATTCTCCTCTCATCTGTTATCACTAAAGAAAAGCAGGTTAGCTTACATCACCACGGTGTTTCAGTGGGCTAGAAATGTATAGCCATTTGAAGGATATTCATGTCTTAAAATTGCTCAATATTTGTCAGAAGTCATCATCTCACACTGCCATTGCACTGTTAAGGGAGAGGAGTAAGAAGTTTCAGTATTCAAAGGCAAAGAGGAGACTTTTCATGCTCACTGAATCAATGCTTTCTGCCTAACTGAAAATGGAACCTAAATCAGGTGCCTGTGTTGCTGCTTATAAATTGAATTTCTTCTACTAGTTTCACTTCAAAAAATGTTGGCATCCTGTCCTCCTTCAACCTCTTGGCCACTCCAAAGAAGTGAGCTACAAGAGGTATGTTGGCACCTAGCTTATATGATTAATTCAGTTCGACACCCGTATCAAATCAGTAACTAGCAAAGAAGGGTCCAAGGAGGACTGAGTCTGGAGTTTTCAGTGAGTGACAGGTACAGTAAGTGAGTGACAGTGTCCAGATTGGACTGAATCCAGACGGTTTATAAATGGAGAGGCACTGGTAGCATGTCACAAGAGTGTAAGCACAACATTTATTCAAGGAATATTTAATTAAACTGGAAGGTAATGGAAGATACAGTGTACAGTTCTTCCATTACAGAAAGTACTAGATTGCTTTGATGATTTATTACTGGGGAGAAATAATGGCTTCATGTTTTTTCCAAGACACAGAATGAAAGTGATATGACATTTTAAAGCTACACAGATTTCACTGATATAAACTTAAGAATTTTTGCTAAGCTGAGTACTATCCTTCTGTAGATCTACTTGTTTCTGATCTTGTTACATAAAACATCTCAGAGGAAAGATCTGACTTTCAAATTTGCAACATCTGCTCTATGGTGCAGAAAATTTGTTGTGTAGCTGGTGTATGCTGCCTTTAAAAATAAAATTCAACCCAGTAAAAATAACTTCCTGGTTAGGGGACCAAAATAGTGTTGCTGCAGAATGGGAAGTGGTTTCAATTTTTGTCATGAGAAGCGTATGCTGAAACGTGTAATGTTGCCATGTCAAATCTCATACCAGTTACAGGAGTTCTCAGTTGAGTATTTACATTTGCTGATTCAATTTAGATTTGTATTCTCTTCAGAGTGTTAAATACAGAGTCAAAACATTTGGTCTGGTATGACTGATGGGCTTTTGAGTAAGGAAGCCTGGCACTGAAATGGCAAAAATGTTGCCAGTATGGGGGGCCACTGAGTTTTACAGGACGGAGCAGCTGTATGTAAAGATGCTTTTCAGCCACTCTTAAGGTAGCTGTGAAAATAATACTATTAATGCATGTTGGAAAACCAGTGAGGTTTTAATAGAAGTAAATGTGCTTCTCCAGCCTGTGGGCTGCTGGTCCCATTTGGGAAGGCATCTACAATAATCTGACATCTTGTTTAGCACTGATAAAGCTAGAGAGTCCAATTAAAATATTTCATGACATCCCCATACGAGACTACACTGATTGTCCGCTAATGTGTATTGAATTTTAGCTAAATACAGCCCCGGGTGCTGTGCTGGAAAGCAGGAAAGCTTGCTTTTCAGACTCTTAATTCCTTTTATATTGATTTGGCTGCTAATGATATAACCTTCTACTCTAATTAACTGACATCTGCATTAGGCTGAATAAGAGCCCCCTGCTTGAAGCTGTCCACTTGTTTGTGTTATGAAATGTGTCCTTGTTATATTTTACCCAGATTAGGTCAGTCTGTGCAAAATAGACCATCTAAAGGATTGGTTTTCCTTTTAAATACCTTGTAAAGCAAGTTTATCTTTCTGCTGTCTCCATTTCTGCCTGTTTTTCCAGGGCATGTGTTGCTGGGAAGCGGGTCCAGAGCTGGTTCACTGACTGGGTGCTTTTCTAAACCTCCCTTCCCCATGGACTATTAGCTCCTTTGACTGATTTGAGGCTGCCAAGAAAGGTGTAAATTGAGATAAAGATGGGCTATGAAGACCTGAGGATAATGGGCCATTTTGTATGTTTTAGGTTATGAAACAACTGAGATGTAAGGGACTTAAATCAAGCTAAAAACATTACTAGGTTGGAATAGGCAATCTGCTTATGAAACCATGTTGCCACAATTAATCTAGTTCTCAGTTTGGGAAATTTTCATATCGACATATGAAAAAAATAAAATACATTTTTTTTAGATCACTTAATAAGTTAAAGACACTAGTTTGCAGAAAGTTCATATTGAACAGCTGTTTGGGTTCATTATGTGTGCTGTTGCCACCTATGTGTTTGCCCATTTTTCTTCAGGAGAAGGTTGGGAGTCTTGGAAAGGTTGGAAAAATTATGTGAAGTCAGGATTCTCTCACCTTTGTTTACCTTTGTAGAAGCTTCAAACCTAGTGACAGGTGCTGCAGGAAGCAGCTTTCTTGCTTTCTCTTGTTGTGGGGACTGGAGCATCTCTCTTATGACATCTGAGGAAGAAAAATTAAAACAGGGCGTTAGACTCAGTCTTGGAAATACCTTAACATAGGCAACTGGAATCTGAATTGAAAAGTTCATGCTTGAAAATCTGAATTAAATACAGACTCGGGTAGCTACCTGAGCAATACTATGCTATCATGAGTAATAGCAGGACTCCTGGTGACATCTGTTAACTAAGATCAGTCAAAAACAAATGAAAAACAGACTAGTAAATCAATCAACTCATCATCTTGTCCATTTCATTACCATTTTATTGCGTCTGATTTTCCAAGTGGAAGATGTAACTCAGTGATGCTTCAGAAGACTGACCAACCTTGAGCTCTTACTGTTAGCATTTCAAGCTTGTAGAGGGACTATAGTATGAACATAAACAGCTCTGATATTACTCCAAATATTTTAGCAAATTGCTTCATGCCAAGTCATGGTCTTTCTCTCAGGCTTTTCTGTGTTCAAAATGTATATAAAACTGAAATTTTCACTGTCATTTGTAGCTCCGTATTAGTTCCATTTACACTGTGATTTCTATTTGCATATTAAAAATGAAGTGTTCAGTGCACAACAGAGCTTCTGTTGTGATGCTTCTGCAGCTCCCAGTTGGGAGTAGCATAGCAATTGGTTGTGTGGTGTATTAGTGGAACTGGATTCCTTATGCATTAAAATTTTTGCACAATAATGGGTTGAAATTGAGGGAAAAAAGATGGGAAATCTCTTAGCTGGTTTCTGGTAGAACCATCATAACATATCACATACTCTGATTTGGAATGATGGGTGTGAAATCCAAAGAGCTTGTGGGTGGAAGAATTAGCTGCTAATCTCACATTTCTACAGAAATACTGAGCAATTCCTGTTTTGTAGCCCTGAAAACATAATGGAGCCCTGGGGATCATTGACAAAACAAGCTTCTTAGAGCCACTAGCACTTAGCAAAATTGACTTCAGTTAATCAAAAGATTCTTTAGGGAGAGGGGGGAAAAGGAAGAAGCTGGTGGTTTGGAAAGCTGGAGAACAAGTAACTGTGTGCAGATGTTTAAAGAAATTCCAGTTTCTTGTGGTGAAGCTCAGTGACCTTTAATATCAGTATCTAATGGGCAAACTTATTTTGAAGATAAAGTCATTTAAGTACTCGACTGGTGGAGGGAAAAAAAGAAGGGAGGAGAGTACAGTGGCACTTTGCTCAGCCTGTATGGACATAGAGGCATTGACCACAACTCTCTGGTTGCATCCAGCCAGCCAATTCCTTATCCATCAATTTGTTCACCCTTCAAACCTCTATCTCTTCGATTTGGAGATAAGGATGTCATGTGATTTACTAATCAATTTTGATTCAGCCATATTATCAGTAGAACATTTCTCAGTCTTTTTACAGTTCTCTGTATATAAATAATCTTCTCTTGTGTTCTCAGGCTCACCAGCAATTCTTCTTGCAAAGTGCTTCTAGAGGGTCCAGTCCATACCACTTAGCTCTTCAAGCATCTCATGGTGTGAACTCTGTGATTCTGGCCATACAGTAAAGTAAAAGCAAAGATTATTTTCTCTGCATCTGGGTAAGTGATTGGAGTGTTGCTTAATGAATTTTGCCGTCTCATGGGGGGGAGGAACAGCTGAATCACATGCCTTACAGGAAAACAGGGGGGACCAATGGGAAGAAAGATGAGCCAAAAATCACACAAATATTTTGTGCTAGCTTAATGACTGCTTGTTCTGCCCAAAGGTAAAGACATAGTTATCAGAGCCATTTATCAGGTATACCATTTTAGTATAAACTTGTTTAAAAAAGGGTAGAGCCCCTTTGTCATCTTAATTAGACAGTAACCCATTGATTCCAAGCAGGCCTTCATTTTCTAATTATTTAGTACGTAATGTCATTAAACATCTTCTAGTGGACAGGATTGCTCTAAAAGCTTTAGTTCCAGAGCTCTAATATTAGGCTTTTGGCATTCATCCCTCTGTGTGAAAAGCTGTCCGTTTGTTTACCAGGAATTTAGATTCCCATTACTGGCGGAATTAGCAGCGAGCTATTAGTCTGATTCAAGCACTTAACAATTGCTGATGATCTCCTCCTAGCTTGGAGATAATGGAGGTGATCAGCTGTAAATGGAAAGTATGTGTGGCTATTTTCATGGAAGCACTTGGAGAAAGTGCAGCGTCCCCTGACCTCTGCTAACCCTGGGGTTTGCAAGAAACCCAAACACCAAGTCACTTCCTGGAGGAGAGCTAATCACCTGTCAGAAGAGCTTCCATTAGAGACTAACCAAGCTCAGGCTCAACCGACCCTGCCTCAAATGCAAAAAAGTTCAGTCCCTGGGGTAGAAGTGATTAGCCTCTGATTGTATTTGCCAGGATCTGTTTCAGTGGGGGAGGCAGCTGTGGAATAGCTGGGAGTTGTGATTCCGTAGCAGTGCTGAACTATCCTGTGGAACTCAGCAGCGCCGATTGGCTTCCTCTTTCTCCACTGTTGTCCCCAAAAGCTTTGCCTGGTTTGTGGACACCTCAAAGATTACTTTGACAATTCTCCTTTTTATTCTGTGTAGTTTATTGTTGTAAAGTTGCCTACCAGTTTGGCAAATAGAGTGACACGATTTTTAGGATGTATTGAAAAAGATACTTTCATTCTTTACAGATGCTGAACCTGTAGCCCTTTCCTATCAATTGAAAGTTACCTTTTATTGTCAGCTGATTTTGAGAGGTGTGCCAGAGACCTGTAGTCAGGAATCACTGCTTGAAACTAACACCGCTTTAGCTTTTCGTCATCTGCAATAACATATTGTTCCCCCTTCTAAAAGGAAAACTGCAGCCACTTGATTCTTACAAAAACACAGGCATTTCTTGAAGGCAGTGGGAATTATTTGAATGAGGCAAGGACACTATTTTTGGACTTGCAAAATCAAGGTTTATCTCTGGCATCATCTTGCTTATGACCTCGGGCAAGAAATGTGAATTGGTTCTCCCACTTGTCTAAAAGTTGGCTGAGCTCACTGCTGGAGGACGATATGAATGCCCTTTGTAAATGCTACATTAGACCACGTTAAGAGACCTAAGGCTCTATCAGAGTTCTGGAAGCCACATCTGAAGTACCTGACAGTGAGTGATATCTGTAAAAGTTAAGATTGCTTTGTAAGAGATTCTAACTCTGTTTCTGTTCCATAATGCCTCCAGCAGTGGAGATAAGGAGTGTAGCTTCTATGAAATGCAAAGGAAGGCAGGAGACTTCTAGAGTTGCAAGATAAATTTTATTAGTCAGACCTCACATTATTTTACTCTTTAAAAAATAATCTACATTACCGTAATTGGAAAGTTCCCTCCTCCTATATGCTTGCTGAATGCTCATTTTTAAGACTGTCTGGATAGAGAATTTTTATTGGATTAATTTTGCTTTTGGGGATTATCTTTTGTGAGACCATAGATGCTCTCACAGGATGTTGTTTTCCACTTTCTGGGAACAGAAGCTGAAGGGGGGTTCTTAATTGCCCTGCAGTATGGTTAGTAAGCTGTTCTGAATGGGTTTAGGAAATGTGCCAGTCTTGGAACATTGATAGTGCTGACAGAACTGAATTGGTAGTGATACTGGCATGACGTTTCTAGCAGCAGTTAAGTTGTGCATGCATATATGCTGTGGAGTTGAAAAACTGTGATATACGGAGATCAGGTGTTAGAAAAGTCTAAGTGAAAATGGGTTTGTACTCACAACAGTGTGAGTACCTGTGAATGAAGGTGTAGTTAGGAGTGAATTTTGCTTGCAGTTATTGATGAGCAAGCTAAGAGGCAGCTGTGTATATAAAGGTGCATGAAAAAACGACACAGGACACTTGGGAAAAAAACACCCAACAAACTGACATGTTTTGTTTCGATTTCAGTCTAGAGTATGATTTGTCCAAGCGTCAAGCATTTTCCCATACAAGCCAGGATATGACAGAAGACTGCAATTGCAATCAATAACCCTCTTAGTAGGAATTTAGTGCCCTAAACATGAACAAGAAAATGCTAATCCCTTTTTCCATATCAATCTGTTTTACAGCACTAAATTTGGGAAAGAGGAAAGATCACAGCACAGATAAGTGGGAGATCAATGCAGTGCATTGTGTACCAGTGTGTGTGGTACAGATCGCTCAGAAATCTACTCCGTTATTCTCACAAATATTCTCTCTGTTGTGTGGAATAGTGAAAAGAATAACATTTTCTTCTTCCCTGTCACTCTCCATTAACTTCTAGAGATGACAGGTGCTATTACATTACAGTCAAGACTCTTGATACATTTCTAAGTCCCACCATATGGAGGATGGTCTAATGTACATATTATGTTAGGGTTACACGGACTCTATTTTTATTAACTAATGGTGGCAAACGTGGAAACAGTGCTGTCTCTTGCTTCAAATAGCCATATTTCAGTAGGTAATGAGAAATATCAGCATTAGTACACCTGTTTATTAAGAAAACATATTAATTCCTACTGCATGTAAATAATACATTGCTTCTCTGTGTGACAGAGGAGATGATGCTGCTGCATGCATGTTTTCTTTGCTCTACCTGCCTAGGAAATAAACAGAAGTCTGGAAGGGGAAATGGAAATATTACCACTGCAGAAGTATAATTACTTTGATGCACATGACGATGTAAGATTCTGTAATAAGGTGTCTGACAGTGACTGTGCTTTTCTGGCAACAGATAAAACACAGGATAAAAAGAAATACTCAGCTACTCTGCCTCTGTTCAGGATTATAATCCTGTTTGGATGTGTTTAGTACTGTTCAGATCTGTTGCCTCTCTCTGAGTATGAGCAATGGGCTCTACAAGTGTGCATGGAGGAGCTGTTTTGAGCCGAGTTTCTGGCTATTTGAAAATGTTGGCTGGCCGGTGAGGCAACTCTTGCACACAATTGATTGGAGACTGTTAACCTATGCTCAGAAATCAATATTCACTTAACACCACATTTTAACAGACAAACGCAGTACAAACTAACAGCAGTTACACAGTGCATACATTTACATTCAGAATAAACAGGTTATGAGATGGTGCTTGGCAGAAGAGGCAGATGGCGCAAGTGGCTGGAAGGTGACAATGGTAACTTGAATATGGGGACAGAGATAAGGAGATTCTTGCAACTGTATGTGCCAGGGTTTGTGGTCAATGCCCCTTCAAGGAGCCAAATGTATTCTCTAAGGGTTACAGAGAAGGTTTGTCCTGAGGCCTATCTTCTTTCGCTAGATAAGCCTAAATCTACTGGAGTTGAGTGCCATTTATCTTGAACGCCAAAACACAAGTGTGTTGCTAGCCGTGATAATGGATTATGTGTGTATGTTGAATCAACAGAATGGAGCCTAAACTCTAGTATAGTGTTCTTGATCTGGACTGGTATTTTTCATATACTTAAACAAATGGATTTGAAAAGGGAACTGAAAGTAATCCAGAGATGGTGTTTACTGGGGACTTCACATGTATATTTATTGAGCTTTACTTGCAACCCACCCTGAAGCACAGGCTTCTAGTCTTTAGGATGATATTCTCTATGCCTTCATAGGCTTGAGAAACGGATACCAACAAAACTCATTAAGCGCAACAAGTCCGAGTGCAAGGACCCACATCTGGTTTGGGGCAACCTTCAATATCCGTACAGTGGGGGAGTGAAATGGATTGAGAGTAGCCCTGCAGCAAAGGACTTGGATACGTGGCTAGATGGAAAACTAGACATGACTTGGTAAAATGCACTTGCAGCCCAGAAAGCCATCCTGCAGGCTAGGCTACATAAAAAGAAGCATGGCCAGCAGGCTGAGAGGTGGTTCTTCCCCCCTACCCCAGCCCACCTCCCCACCCGGAGTTCAGCATTCCAACTCTGCGGTACCCAGTACATGACAGACGTGGACCTGTTCAAGCAGGTTCAGACGAGGCCATGAAAATTATAAAAGGGCTAGAACTCCTCTCCTATGAAGAAAGGCTGGGACAGTTGATGTGGCTTGGCCTGGAGAAGAGAACACTCTGTGGAGACCTTTTTGTGCCTTTTCAATACATCAGGGGGGATGACAAGCACTGAGAGAAACTTTTTTTCCAGGGTCTCTAGGGACGGGATATGGAACAACATTTTTAAACTGAAGGAGGGTACGTTTAGATTGACTATTAGGAAAAAAATATTCCCTGTGAGAGTGGTGATGCACTGGCATAGATTGTCCAGAGAAGCTGTGCTTGCCCCATCCCTTCAAGTGCTCAAGGCCAGGTTGAATGGGGTTTGCAGCAACCTGGTCTAGTGGAAGGTAGTCCCTGCCTGTGGCATGGGGGTTGGAGCTAAATGATTTTTTAAGGTCTCTTCAAAACCAAACCATTCAATGATTGTATGCCTGAGGAGGAGCTTCAGATAGTGGGGTGGTTGAAGACACTGTCAGATCATCCCTAGAGTCAGAAACCAAATTCTGAAAGAAATCAGACCTTTGATTTAACCTATTAAGCTGGAACATTAGCCTGTTACTCAGAATGTGTACACAGCAGAAGCAATGGTGAGAACTGTACCTGCAGAGCTCACTGCAAACTGACAGGGGGAAAGTGGGGTGCAAGTATGTGGGAGGTTTCCAGGGCCTGCCATTCTGGGTTAAGGGCATTCCTTTTGTCTGAAAGCCTTCTGTTTCCCAAAGATAAATCTGTATTGGGACATGCCTGGATATGGAATAATATTAATAATATGGGAAGGAAAGATTCCATTTGTGCCACATTAATGTGGGTTAAGCAACAGGGGCAGGAACAGAGCCAGAGTAGGCCAGGAAGTAGCAGCTCCAGAAAATACAGAGGAGGCCATAGGCATACTGCTCTGTTTGGAGCTGTCTCGTTGTGTCTTCCCTTCAGCCACCTAGGAAATAAAAAGGAGGGATGAATCCCAGTTAGACACATTTATGCTCAAATTTCTGGCTGCAGAACCTCTGGTTCTGAGCACTAATGTGAGACTATTGAAACTCCTGTGGCCAGACATACAGCCTCCTATTTTTGCTTGTCTGTGGAAGGACTAACTTAAAGCAGAGTAGTCCAGTGTTCTGCATGCACATGGCATCCCTTGGTTTGATGTCCAAAGTCACAGATCCAAGGTTTTTCAACTACTGTCTCTAGGCTACTTGACTTGCTGCTTTGTGAAGGCAACAAAGCATTGCGTACCTGGGACATTGCCGAAGAGAGAGATGTGCTGGCACTGTCTCCTTGGAAGCTTAGGGAAGATGCATAAAATAAGTCTTCCTGTCTTTCTAGAGCTGTCTGCTTCAGGTGCATTTGAGACCAAATGGTATTTTCTGCAAACAGAAGTAAAGTAAGAGTCTTACTGTGCTTTTCTTGTGCACATCTTGGAGTCTAGTGAGCAGAAGTCTAAAGAAGCTATTTTAGGAAAGGCACTCACAGGCTGTGTGACCTTGATTTAAAAAAATATGTATTCTCTGTTTTGTGAATGGCCTGCCAGTTTGTGGGTTTACTTCTGAGACTAAGCAGACTGCAAAAACAGTTTGAACTGTACTTGAAGACTTTTGGGCCCCTCTGTGACTTTCCTAACTCTGTATTTTGTAAGGGGCAGGTTTGTAGTATCTCGGATGAGATGATTAAATTGTAGATGTGTCTATAGTGCTGGGTGTAAGGCTTTTGTATACTGTAGGAGGCAGGTTTAAATATTAATAATTTATGTAATGATGCTATTTTCTTTTATATCCTTTTAAAGCTTTTACAAACATAAAATATTTAAATCTCATTAAGGTATGTTGCTAAAATGCTAGGGAAATAAAAGAAATACAGACTTAGGATTACACAGTTGCATATAACAGGACTTTTGCAACTGTTATGCTGAATCTAGTAACAGGCTGCATCAGGACTCTGCTTATCTTGACTGAGTAAATGAGGGCTGGGGGTGAGTACAGAAACAGAGGATGAGGAGGGAATCCTGACCCCATAATCCTGCACAGATGTGGTTACTCAGCAACCTATGGATACAGCATGTCACACCTCCCCTTGGTGATGTTTTTGCAGTGCCCTTCATTTGAACAATGTTTGGAAATAGCTTCAAGGGTGTTCGAGATGAACAGAAATGTTGCCAAAAGATACAGAAACAGTTCTTAGAGCAGATCCAGGCTGGTCCCATAGGTTGCAGAGGAGATCATGGAGACATTGCAGAAGATAGAACTATACACAAGAGCAGTGCAACACAGAATCTTGAAACCACAGGATTTAAATTGCTCTCTGCTGAGCTGTTTCTCTGTGATGTGACTGATGCTTACCAAGGCATTTGTTGCTCTCAAACATGCCGAGTATCTGGTCACACTTCTCCTTCTGGTTGCCGCTGTTCTCACATGTACACCACAAGGAAACCTCCACACTGGAGTTACTGACATAGTTGGGTGTCATGGGTGTGCCTGTCCCAAACCCCCAGATGAAAGAAGCATTATGAATCATGTTATACTGAAGGAAATGCTGCCCTAGAGGCAGAAGTCTTCCATTGTGATAAGCGTGGTACCCAGGTGAGGTCAGGAGTGCCAGCTAGGTGGCCCAGGCTCAATGAACCTACTTGAAGTCTGCTGAGCTGTGAGGAAGTTTTGAGATTGCTACCCCTGACACAGGCACTCTGAGATGTATTGAGAACTGAAGCTGGTGCAAGCATTAAATTGTGACGTGTACACAGCAGAAGCAATGGTGAGAACTGTACCTGCAGAGCTCAGTGCAAACTGATGGGGGGAAAGCAATTTAATGATGCAAGCATTAAATTGTGAAGGATTTTTGTTTTAGGATGTGAAGGACTTGCGTGGACTCAGCTGACATATGGCAGCAAAAGGTACTCTTGCTTCTTATGTAACTGGAAACACTATGTAGCCAGGTGTCTTTTGACAAACAAACACCCCACACCTGTAGTGTGCCACTCAGGCAGTGTTCATTTAGCTCAAAATTAGCAGAGCCATCTGGAAAAATTGAAGGTATAGTCTAGGTTTACAGCTTCTGAGGTACTGCTGCTCTTTACATCCTCTTTTGAGCTACTGAAAATGTTTTAGTAGGTTGGTAGATAGTAAATAACTAATACCAAAGATGACCTTCCTTCTAACAGCTGGTAGTCCTATGTTCTGGCTGGCTCTGAGAACATAGTGCGCACAATACTAACAATCCATCAGAAGTCTAAAAGTCAGGCAGTGATGGAATGCTGTGTTTAATCACTGCTGTGATGGGATGTAACTCCAGCATTAGGAATGACAATGACTTAGCTCACGCAAGCCCACAGAGCGCTGTTGCTGAGGCATTTGGAGTGCTTTGCATCAGCGGATGATGCAAAGAGGCATACAGACATCTCTGGCAAGGATGGGATAAAGTACAGCAAAAAATGCCATGGAAGAGCTCTCTTTGGACTGCATTTACCTCCGAGGCAAGGGAGAGCACTAGCATCCTTTAGTAAGGCATATTCACCAGTATACTGACTGCTACCTCCTGCAGGAGACCAGAATGGTCCTTCACAGCATCAGAGAGTTCCTGCAAGTTTGTGGCCTGAAAGCATCTACCCTGTATTGTCCTGTGGATATGACTTACCGATCATCCCCATGTAAGCCTGCAGGCATGCAGCATGGTTGTGCAGAGAGCAGCCATCTGGAGACATGTCTACAGGTTGACAATTTTGTTGGAAGTCAGCCAGTCGGGATCTGTAAGAAGGAAAATGAGACCATCAGTGTCAATGTTGTTCTCTTGGAAAACATCCTCTGCTGCCTGACCTACTTGCAGATATGGTCTTCTAAGCAGGAGTCCAGAAGCCAGAGGCAATTTGGTTTGGTGTTATACTGGAAAGAACAATCAGGAACAATAGTTTTGCGGCGTCTTTCTCCACAGAATTCATCTTGACATGGACAGAACAGGATCCTTCTGGTGAAATCCTCAGGAACTTTCTCAAAGAAATTCCTTAGCCCTCTGTGGCACTTGCGCCGGTCACACACATCCTCACTTCCTGCTCCCTTGGTGCAGATAGAGGCATAGTCTGTGCGCAGACGAAAACACTTCTTGCTCAGATTACAGACATGTGTTGCTCTCAGACATGGATTTGTTGCATCTCCTGCTAACTGTGAGCCTATAAAGCCAAAAGAAACACAAAAACCATGAAGCAAGTCTCCAGAAGAGATTCTGTATGGAAGCAGGAGTACTCCTTCCTTGATGGTCAGATTTAAAAAATCAAAAACCACAACGCAAACCAGTCCTTCTATGTGCCTGCAGTATGACACTTCAACTATAATAGTTACAAAAGAGTATTTTTTTATTGGTTCACAGTAGGGTGCTTGTTTCAGAATACGGATCATTGTGGGTTATTGCTGGTTTCATGGGCCTGGATCTGTGGCTTTATTTACGCGTGATAGGAGTGACAAATTTAGGCAAGTAGCTAGAGCAGGCATTCCTCCGATTAAAGAGGCCATTTTACCCCAAATTGTTCTTAATAATCTTCAACCCATGAAAATATAAGAGAGGGCAGCATTATATCATGTAACCATTAAAATTCTTACCTGATACCAGAGCTGCCAGTTTATTATAATCTGTCTTCCAGTGTTCTTCATTTGCTGAATTCTCGTAGGGAGAGGTCTCCAAATTGAGATAACCTAGGCAAGATACAAGATATTTAATGCAGTGGGAGATGGGAGAAATGCTTTATGACCAGCTTTATTTGTTTGTTTGTTTATTCTTAAAATGGATAGTTTTCTTATTTATGCCTGGTTCTTTCCTCAGGCTGGATGTCCGAAATGCTCTGTCTCACTCAAAGCCAAATGCCAAGAATGGTTCTTCTGGAAATGCAAAGCTAGTACTGTATAAAACCCTCATTACATTTTGTCCAGCTGGAATTTGGTCTATCTAGTCATTTGTATTTTTCAGCTTCAGTAAGTGTGAGGAGCTGAGCAGCACAGGCAGGCTCTAGTGGGAGGTCAGGTAGAAGCATCCCACAAAAGAAAGCAGCAGAATACTTAGGGATGCTATGGCAATACGTGTCATAATATCATGTGTTTTCAGCAATGGACAGACAGGACCATTTTGAGGTATTTTTCACAGCACTAAATCTAACTATCTCAGTGTAGCTATTTTTGTCTCTCAGGTTTGCTGGTGTATTTGAAGGGCTGGTACCATACCAGATAAGTTTTCTCTGCTTATCAAACAGAGTAGTAATGAATTCTCTTTACTAGGAGATATGGTTCCAGAGCAATTACCTACAGTGCTGAAAAGTGGACTTTCACGGTTGTTTTCACCTAGCGGGTGGGGGTAAGCCTTACTAGTACCTTGTAAATTTATATTACTTCATCTCACCATCTGTCATGCTGGAGTGAACGGTCCAGAAAATGCGTAAGCAGTGCTCCTGTCTCTTCATGCGCCGGTGACACTTGCAGTGCAGCAAAGAGCTGTTCCCAAGGTCAAGCTCTGCATTCAGACATCTGACCCTGCTATCATGATTCAGTGAAAGGAGGCGAGTCTTGGCCAGGGCACAGCTTTCCAGGGTCCTGTATGTGGCATTGCAGGTGGAGTCAGAGAGACATAGCTGCTCTGCCATGACACAGTCGCTGCTGGGCAGAGCCATGAGGTCTCCTGATCGAGTAGAGAAAGGACTGTTAGGACCGTAGTCAAAATGGCCAAATGTCAAATGCCACAAATGCCACACAAGCATCTTGTCATTGTGCAGGGATTCTGTCTTCAACAAGGACTCCTTGCAAGAAACAAAACTGGTTGGGATCTTTCATGTGGAGTAGTTAAGGGACAAGAGTTGTCCCCATTTAGAAAAAAAAAGGATGAGTATAAATGAAAGAGGGAACAAAAGGTTAAATAAAAGCCTCCATAATAATTTTGTTCAACTTGGCTGGGATCCGGGATTGCTCTGTATTTTGGGGACTAGTAAATCCCTGTGAAACCTTGGGATTGTTGAGGCCTGCTTTGAAGAGGCTCTTCTATCTGGGCGCTGAAAACCACAGTGCAATAAATACCTAGTAACACCATACTATGTACTGTGAGTCAGTACTGCTGCAATTACTAAAGTATATGCTGGTCATTAAGAGATGTACCAAGAAAACCATTTATAGGGCATAAAAACAACTACTTTAATGAGCCTGAAGACTTAAGAATGTGTATTCTTTGCATAATAAAATGAATCTTTAACAATGGATGCAAGTAGCTTCATACAGAAGGGCTGATATGCAGTCAGTTAGAGTACATAGAGCCCAGTCCCTAAAATCCCTGCCAAAAATCCAGATGAAGAACCTCATGAAGTTCAACCAGTCCAAGTACAGGTGCCCGCACCTGGGTGAGGGCAAACCCAGACCCAAGTCCAGACTGGGAGATGAACTGAGAGCAGCCTTCCAGAGGAGGACTTAGGGATTCTCAGGGGTGAGCTGGTCATGTGCACTTGCAGCCCAAAAAGCAAATATGTCCTGAGCTGCATGAAAATCAGCATGGCCTGTAGATCGAGAGAATAGGTTCTGCCCTCATGAGACCCCACCTGCCGTGCTGCCTCCAGGCCCGGGGCCCTCAGCACAGGATGGACACTAACTTGTTAACATGGGTCCAGAGGAGGCCCAAAGTTACTCTGAGGGCTGGAGCACCTCCTGCTATGAGACAGATTGAGAGAGCTGGTGTTATTCAGCCTGAAGAAGGCTGCAGGGAGACCTCCACTGGATCCCCTTTCAGTACTTAAAGGGGACCTATAAAAAAGAAGGGATAGCAACTTTTTATACAGGCAGATAGTGATAGGATAAGGGGGAACAGTTTTAAAATAAAAAATACAAGATTTAGATTAGATATTATGAAGAAGTTATTTACTCAAAGGGTGGTAAGGCCCTGGCACAGGTTGCCCAGAGCAGCTGTGGCTGCCCCATCCCTGGAAGTGTCCAAGGCCACGTTGGATGAGACTTGGGGCAACCTGGTCTAGTGGAAGGTGTCCCTTTCCATGGTAGGGGGGTAGACCAAGATGGTCTTTAAGGTCCCTTCCTGCCCAAGTCTTTCTATAATTTTATGATTATGTTGTTATGGGTAGATTAATTCAGTCTGCAATCTTCATTTCTGCAGTATATGAATCTATGTTTACAGTACAATTACAAAGAAGTCTTGAAACAAGACAGTTTCCTAATAAAATTTATATATAGGCTGGTATGTTCCTTCCCTTCAGGTCAATATTCTTTGGCTGACTTTTGGAAATGGCTGTGCTGAGCCTTACATCTACCTTTATGTTCTTTGGGTACATCATGTTACTTATCATTCTCTTGTTCAGCAGGTGCAGTAGTACTATTTCAGTCTGCCATCACTATAAATTAGGGGGAAATCTTGGTACAACTCATATTGCCCAGTGTACCATCTGTAATTTGTTCTCCCACTTACTTCATTTTCGCTAGCATCATCAGTTTATTTGCTGCAAGCAATAGAATGCCAGCCTGCTTCTCAAAATTTCTACTTTCCCTACAGCTCAGTATTATGGATGTGGCACTTAGTGCCATGACCTAGTTGAACTGTTAGAACATGGGTTGGACTCGATGATCTTAAAGGTCCCTTCCAACCTAGAAATTCTGTGATTCTGTGATTATCTAGGTACCTTTGTCTCACTTGTACAAATTTCTTTGTTCTTCCAGCAACTTACTGTACTTTGTAATTCATCTGGCTCTTACATAGAGACTTGATGACTTTCAAACTCCCTGAAAAATCCCTCATCAGGAATCCTTTGTATCCAGCACAGTGGGTTCAGGTGAAGGTGCTCTAAACCTCAACTTTAAAACAGTCCTCCCCTATACACATCATTTACTGTCTGTGCATTGTTATAAGCCCTGAAGTTTGGCAAGTTGTTTAATTTTTTTTTTTAGTTTTGTCTTAGTAGTCCAGTAACAATGTGAAAGCTAATTCTTTCCTAGATCTGTGGCCTAGGTTGCAGAACATGTTAAAGATGTACGTGTATGGGAATCCCATCTGTAGTTAGAAAAAAAAGTTAAAAGGTAATAACCAATTAACACGTGATTATTTATACCTTAGAAAAAAATGGATAGGTAATACAATACACCTTTATTCTCCCTTTTCAATGTCCTGTCATATAGATACATCTATCTTGTTCCCCCTGGTGCACCATGTCCTTTAAAGAGATGACAGTTACAGAAGGGAACTTTTCCTTTATCAAACAGAGTTACCAAAGAAGCATTGGCATTTGGACACGGCAAATTGTGGGAAATCTTTTGCAATCGTGTGGCTGCTAGTGTCTACTGTAGTGTAAGTGCAGCAGCCCATCTTTTAGCAGTCAAAAAGCTGCAGCTTTTTCTGAGTGCAAAGCACCCCTAGACAGAAGCTAGGAATGCATCAGAGCAGTTTCTAATTTCCTTATTCCTAGTCACATCAACCCTGAAGACTGAACAAGAGATGAACTGGGTAAAGGAATAATTTCATTCCTGAGCTCTTGTCATTTGGCAGTAGTAGGAGGCAGAGTAGAACAATCAACTGCATCTCTGCAGGAGTTCCTTGGATTGGTCTTCGCAAACCGAGCCTAGTCTCAGAAAACTATGAGCCCTAAGCGTTTCAGAAGGCGAATGAATGAGAGGTAGGTATCAAAAACTGCTCTGGGCGAAGGCAGCGATAGCGCGGCGCAGCCGGGACCAGCTCAGGCGTTGTGCCCATCCGGCCGCATTGAGGGATCGGCTCCCGGCATCTCCTCTCGCCTTCTCGCGCCTTGCCTCCAGGGCAGACGGTCCCCTCCCCAGAGCGTCCCTCCAGTTTGACCGCAACCACACCGGAGGTTCCCCGTTCGGGCCAAAGCAGCAGCCGCCTTTCCTTTGAATCGCGAATTCCTCCCCGCAGCTGGAGCTGGCGGCCGGGAGAGCCGCGCAGCTTTTGGGAGCGCCGTGCTCGGGACGCGCTCCGCGCCCGGCCGGCATCGGGGGAGCGGCGGTCAGCCCAGGCGACCGCGACGCCGGCGCCGCCCCTGCAACCCGCGGCGAGACCGGGGTGCGAGCGATGCCGCTGTCTGCCCGCCGGGAGAGGAACGGGGTCGTGCCGCCCTGCCCAGCCCGCCCCGCGCCCCGGGCGCTGTTACCGGCTCGGGAGAGAAGCAGCCCCAGGAGCAGCGCCGGCCCCATGCTGGCGGTCAGTGCCTCCGAGCGCCGGGGCCGCATCTCGCGTGCTGCGCGGCCCCGCCTCGGTGCTGCTGAGCCCGGCCCGCCCCGTCGAGGTGCGGGCCGCGAGCACCGCCCCCCACCCGCCCCAGCGCGGGTCCGCGGCCCGCCCGTGGGGACCACCGCGGGCGGAGAGGCCAGGCAGTCGTCGGGCAGGTGTGAGATGGGGCGAGTGACGGGGGTCTTCCCGTGGCCGCTGTCCCCAGGGCGACCGGGAAGCCACTGAGCCTAGTGTCGGGCAGTGTAGGGACGCTTCAAAAGGGGCGTTTTGGAAGGGGCTGCCCAAGGCGTTTGTTTATTGATTGATAGCTTCAGTACCGAGAGCAGAGCTGTGACTGGCACCCTCGGGGGCCTATTTGGGTAAAGGACAGTAAGTCTCCAACTTAGGAGAGTCTTCTTCACTCTGGAGGGATTGTTCTTGGAGGATACAGAGGCAGACTGGCTTTTGGGTAGATTCCCCAAGTGATTCTTGGGATGGGATGACTGAGCTTGTGGGTTTTTCCTTTTGGCTTTGTCGTGAAGGCTGTTATTTCAGTTTCTTACCTGGTGCTGGCTCTGTCTGGATTGAGCTGCTTGTCTGCAGCCACACAAAAGATAGCATTTCTGAGAGCCCATATGGCATTTAGGCAGCTGTGCTTCTTTTGAACAGATACTTCATTTTAATTTGCATCCTAAAATCAAATTAACCAGTGCAAAAAAGTTACAGTCCAACACATGCACATCAAACATTCGTATATGAAAATGGGACAAATGTTTTTGTAAGTCTGTTGTTTGCATAAATAGAGAGACCTACCCCATCTGCCTGAAAACCCCAACAGAAAGGGTAATAACTGTGCAGATACATTAAGTATTCAATGTATATGAATATCTAATTCAGTGGTGCCCTCGTCTTCTTGAGTTTTTAAGAAAGATTAGTCCTCCTGATTACTGCAAGGAACTGGTGTGAGAATTCTTCTCCGTGGAATTTACTGTATATCACCTGTATATTAAAGCAAGTAGCAGTTCCAGTGATATGCTAGACATTTCATCTCGACATCCATGACTGCCACAGCCAGTGAAGTGTGGACTTTACCAAGGAAGTACTTTGTTTGCTGTAGGTGCTGAGTTACTTAGTTGTACTTTATTTTGTATACTGTTAATCTTAGGAAGATTACAGCATGCTGGTGCTTCTGCTGCTTTTTTTCAGGATTTGACCGCTACAACCCTTCTTCAGTCAAAACCAGAGCACATTGGGAAGTGCAAAGGATGCTGAGTCTTGGCCATTTGTCGGGAGTACTATCAGAGAACTACTGGGGGAGGTAGCACAGAGGAGGGCTGAGCAAACATTTCTGTGCCTGGGCTAATATTTACAGCACCACATTCTGCTCTTTACAGGGCTAGAGACAGACAGCAGACATTCACAGCTAATAGTAACACCTGTACTCTACAGAAATATTAACCTAATGCAAACAACCTAGCAGAAGTTGATGTCTATATTTATGGAAAACCAAATAAAAACCTCCTCCATTTCCTAGCACGAGTGCTAGCACCCTAAACAGCTCTGGCTGCTCATTGCCAAAGAAGGTTCAGGGCTTTGACATCCATAGCAGCTACCCATAGTTTTGTGTTTCAGTCCCTGGGATACTTGGCCACTTCTGGCTCAGACAGTTTTATTTTTTTGTTCTTATGAGTACAGAATTCAAAGCTGTCCTTGTATTCTACCCTCAGTGTGGGTCACAGTAGGAAGGTCAGAGATGTTTAGGTGTCTGTCTGATTAAGTACAGTCATACAGCTCAATGGGTAGACTATATCTTTGGTGAGAATAATTGTAAGGCACTCTACAGGAAAAGGGAACTAAGAAATTTATGATGATAAAAATTCAGGGTGAGCAATGGACATGTTGAACAACATAGCTTCAGTCCAGACGGACTTTGAGAAATGAAAGAACTGAGTTAACTGGTGTCTTATGATGTTTAGGAAGGACCGTCATATTCTGAAACAGGGCACAGCAACCCCATGCATCTTTCCTGGCTGAGGACTGAGTGGATGAGAAGCAGTCCTGCTGGAAGGACCTGGAAGTTGCCATGGATACCAGTGAGATGTGATTGTGAATAAAACAACCCACACACCACACTGTATTAGGAAGAACATGACCAGAGACTGAAAGAAGTTATTAATGTCTGCTTAGCAGTGGAGTGGCCACACCTGGACTGCTGTGTGCTGTTTCCTGCCCCTGAGTTCAAGGAGGATGTGGAGGAACAAGAGAGGGTCCAGTGGAGGGCTACCAAGATGGTAGCACATGACCTACAAATTGATTATCAGACCTGGGCTTGTTTGAGAGATCATCTACCACCACCCTACAGCTACTTAAAGGTGAGCTGCAAAGGTGATAAACCCAAATGGCAGGCGATACAAGAAATTATGATGGCCATAAATTTCATCTTGGGTTGTTCAGGAGGAGTGATATGAAAAACTTTTTCACTAAGACGTTGGTGCAGTGCTAGAACAGGTTATCTGTAAGAGTCTGGACTGACTAGTACAAAGATGTTGGATCAGAGACTCTCTAAGTCCTTTTTCACCAACTACTTAAGGCAATGGTTAGTGTGCACCTGCTTGGATGACAGAAGCAATTTAAGGCATGAGCAGCTCAGAAGAAAAATTATTTGTAAAAGGAAAGCAAAAATACTTTTTCAAGAGAAGAAAGGAAGAGTACCTTATAACACCACTGCTCTACTACCTTAAGTCTAAATTTTTTCAGAGGCAAGAATGTAGACAATATAAGTAGTTTTAATAGTGCATTACACTATATTTTGATCCAAAGACATTTAAGTGATGCACTGTGAGCCCATTTTTCTGATCCAGATATATCCATGATGCATATTGTCTCTCCTTGTCTCAAGTGAAGCTTAATTAGCTGGCAGGACCGTGGATCTGGCAGTGGCAAGACAGACCCAGGCCTTAGGGGTTGTAGCTGTTCAATGCAGTCAGAAAAATATTGTCAAGGTTTTGGAAGGGTATTTCTCAATTTAGTTCTCCCACTAAAACTTTGCTGCTTGCTCCCCTGCCTTCCTTCAATTGGAAGAACAAAAGGCAAAGATCGTGGGTGGAGGTAAGAAACAGGAATGGGATAAGGAATAGTAACAGCAACAATATTAATAAAAAAAGGTATAAGACAAAGAAATTATTTGCACAGAAAGTCTGACAATACTCACTGGCTCTTCCCAACCATGCTTTCCCTCACCAGAAGGAGCCTCTTCTCCTCAGAAGTGAGTTCCTTTCTCTGCCCCCAGTAATGATTTGAGGTGGTATCAAATAATATTAGGGTGCTGGCCATGCCCACTCTCACTGATCTGTGCCAAAACCAGAACAGGAACAAATCAAAGATTTTACTTTCCTGTAGGCTGGGAAGGTACTTAAACAGGTATTAAAACAATCAAGTTAAAGAACATGGATTAGATTATTTCCCCTTGTTTCAGCTGCAGCTGCTTTCCACAGTGAAATGGATTGGACTTCATTCAAGCCATGAGACAGACGACTCAAAGCCTCATTAGGCCACAAAGATCAGGGATCCCACTCTGCTGACACCTTCACTGGCTTTCAGTGCTGTGGAACACAGAACACGAACTAGTAGGTTCTTATTTTAATCCCTCCTGTAGGTTATTATTTTAATCACTCCTGTAAATTTTCTCCTCTTTGCTTGTGAGAGAGATGGGCACATGGCAGGGCAGCAGCACAGGGGCTGTTTACTTTACATCTTATCAGCAGCATTATGTGCTTTAGAGACTACCAGGGAAGACTGAGGTACAAGCTGCTCTTACTGAGTCAACAGTGTGCCCAGGCAGCGAGGAAGGCCAACTGTGTCCTGGGGTGCATCAAGCAAAACATTGCCGGCCAGTCAAGGGAGGTGATTGTCCTGCTTTACTCTGCACTGGTGCAACCCCACCTTGAGTATTGTGTGCAGTTTTGGGCACCACAATATTAAGAAGACATTAAGCTACTAGAGACCATCCAAAGGAGGCCACGAGGGTAGAGAAGGGACTGGAGGGTACAGCTCAGGTCAGTTGGTTTGTTCAGCCAGGAGGAGACTGAGGGGAGACCTCGTTGCAGTCTTCAACATTCTTATGAGGGGAAGCAGAGGGGCAGGGGCCAATCACTTCACTCTTGTGACCAGTGACAGGATTCGAAGAAAAGGCATGGAGCTGAGTTGTGGAGGTTAAGTTGGGTATCAGGGACAGGTTTTTCACCCAAAGAGCAGTTGAGCACTGGAACAGGCTCCCCAGGGCAGTGCTCACAGCGCCAAGTGCCTGAGTTCAAGAAGTGTTTGGACATTGTTTGCAGGCATATCATGGGATCCTTGGCACATCCTGTGCAGGGCCAGGAGTCAGACTTGATGATCGTGATGGGTTTCTTCCAACTAAGAAAATGCTATTGTTCTATGATTCTGATACATAGCAGGACTTTGGGCCACAGCACAGAGTAGCTGTACCCTGATAGATGAGGCTTTCTTTACCAATTTTGCTCCGGGCAACAGGGTTTCTAGGATTTCCAATTTCTTTGTCTGTCCTCAGGAAAATCCTCTCTTGCCTCCTATTCTTGCTGGTTTTTTAAAGCATCCAACAAAGTACTTGTCTGAAGAGCTGTCAGCAAGAGTTTTGACAGTTGAGGAGGATACTTGAATGCACTCAGGGAGATTTTAACTGAGGTTTTTTTATACAGACATGAAGGTCAGCCAGCATAAATGTAAAGGGAGACTCCCTGGGCTATAGGCAATTGTGCTCCAGAAGACTAGGGCTGCTTCGGTAATGTGTTAGAAGGCTTGCCTCTGAGGTTTGGCATGCAAGCCAAATGGGCAAAACTACCCAATTTTTTTTAGTAGCCACATATAGCACAGACACTGAATTAATTAATGACAAACTGTTGGAAACAAGTAGTAGTCTTACAGATTGCCACAAACAATTTACATGCGCCAGATTATTTTTTAATTACAGGCAAATTCATGAATTCATATTCCTTAGCCTATCCTCTTGTCTCTTTCCACAGGTGGGGTTTTGCCTCTTCCAGGTTCCTGGTATCAGAGCCACTCTTCATGGTTTTGGCACTATTTCAACCAGTTCATGAAATAATCCGAGATATTTAAGGGTCATCTAACCCAGTGGGCCTTGAAACACATTTTTCTAAGCACTCTTATCTTTGCCAAACATTCTTACCTTGCTATTATTTAACTGCTCGAGTGTCAGCACAGGCAGACAGCAGCCAGGACAGCCACCATGACTAAACCCCAAAGAGTAATTTATTTCGCTTCCCTTGCTAACTGGGGGATCCCCACAGCAACCCCTTAGCAGAGGCCCACAAGGGGAGACATAGGCACCATTAAACTGGGGTCATGCCAGAGGATCACTGGAGTGTTCACATCTGTTTTGCAAGGGTTATTCCCAGCTTCCTGTTTATAGTCCTCCTCTACAGACAGTCATCTACTTTTAACCCATTTGTCCCAACACATAAGTCGCTAGCTGGCGCTTCCAATTATCACTTTGCTTTTTGTCCACCTAACTCCAACACAGCAGGAGAAATACACACAGATCTGTTAAAACATACCGTGGCATATCTGAATGGAAAGTGGGAGCTATTTCAGAAAAGGGCCGTGAAAGTAGATCAACTGCATGAACTTCACCTCAGGTACCAGGAACGTTTGTGTAATAAATAGCTTTAATTTGTTCTTCAATAAACTGGACAGAACTTGCTTGGTGACGTCCTTGTCGTGATTTATGCAGTAGATTCTCAGGATGAGCGGGTATTGCAGAGCTGATCCACTGCCAGAAGCAGGGACAGGTGTAGGAGACCCGGCTGCAATAGTGGCAAAACAGAAGTAGAACCGATTTGAATGACTCCCTGTTTTGCCTCATGCACAGAGGGCTTTCTAGGAAGACCTGCAGCTACATCCCAGGATCCACCTACCAGCTTTTTGTAACCACCCTCCTGATCCACTCCCTGCAGCCCGGGAGTACCGAGCGAGCCCGGAGCGGCCGAGCATGGCTCCGCTCCCCTCGCACGCCCACAGTCCACGGACCGGAAGCGGAAGCGCGCAGGGCCTCGGTGGCGGCGATGCTGCTCGCGTGGGCCCAGTCGCGTCTTTCCGGTTCCGCCGGAGCGGCGCGGGCGGCGAGTGACGGGTCCCGGGTCTTTCCGCGGCGCCGAGGGCGGCGCGGCCCCGCCCGGCCCATGGACCGGCACAAAGTGAAGCGGCAGCGTCTGGACCGGATCTGTGAAGGTGAGGCGGGGCGGGCGCCCTTCGGCAGCTGCGGCGGCAGCGGGCAGCGGTACCTGCCCCTGCCCCCGCGCGGACCCGCTGTGCGCCTGTGGGGCTGAGCGTCCGCCTGGCCGGCGGCGAGCAGGGCCCCGCCGCACGCGGAGGCGCTGCCTACGGCCTTCTGGAACGGGCCGGATGCTATTGACTGTCGGAGGCTCTGTGGACGTACAAGTTCTGCTCACTTAAGTGGGAAATATTATCTGGGCATGCTAGGATGGAGGTGGGGGCGGTCATTGGGGAGGAGGTATGAAGCGACTTTGTCACTCGTTTCAGGAGCCAGCAGTAAGATGGCATGCTTCTGAGCAGATCTCCTCTCATATATTATTATTGATAATGCATGCTTTATTTTCCTTCATCTAAATGGTGGCAGAGGTGGTTGTGCTTTTTTTCCCAGCGTCTTTTCCCTGTGTTTCGTCTTCATGTCTTTTGCTTTGCCTAATCTGTTCCTAAATACTATTAGCAACTTGTTGGACTAGCAGGTGAGGGTTCCAGAATTCTTGTCTTTCATGTAATCGCTCCTGCTGACTTTCTTAATAGGCATACGGCCTCCTATTGTGAATGGCCCAATGCCAGCACGGCCACTGGTTGCACTCCTGGATGGACGAGATTGCACTGTGGAGATGCCCATCTTGAAGGATGTTGCTACAGTGGCATTTTGTGATGCTCAGTCAACTCAGGAAATCCATGAAAAGGTGGGCAAGAAGATGTGCAAGATTCAGAAGTAGAGCTTTGCCTCTTAGGTAACCATACCGATATTGATTTGGACTGGTTTTTGTTATAGGTGCTGAATGAGGCAGTAGGAGCTCTGATGTATCACACCATTACCCTTTCTCGTCAGGATCTGGAGAAATTTAAAGCCCTCAGGGTCATTGTGCGTATTGGCAGTGGCTATGACAATGTTGACATCAAATCCGCTGCAGAATTAGGTATGATGACACCAGTAGGTGTCTGTTGTGATCAGAACTGAATGTGAAATGGAAAACTGCATGTCTTTTTGTGCTTTATGAGCTGAGTGCATTTAAAAACTTCTGTGTACAAAGATTTGGAGCTGCTCAGTATCAGGTATCTTTAGGAAGCTGACCAACAGCGGGGCTGGTTGGTGGCTTAAAAGAAAGATTCTCAGTTTTCAGATTGCTCTGCTAATGATGTTGTTGTCTTTGTTGTTGTTTGGGATTCAGGAATCTGAATATGGTGTCTAGCTAACTTTTGGTGAGGTGACTTTGGTCTTTTTGTGACCCCTGAGCAAACTGATGTCTGAAATCTGCCTGCAAATGCTGATGCAGGATAAACTCCTAGTAAATGCTTCGTGAGTTTTCTTTTTAATTTTGTATATGCAAATAGGGTTCTGATACAAAACTTTATTTAGTTATCCCTTTAAAATCCTAGGCATGTGAAAAGTGTCTAGATCAAGTGACAAGAAGATGTTATTTATTAAACAGATGGTAATGAGACTTCTGGACCTTTTAGTCTCATAGGTGAGACGGATCACTTAAGTATCCTTCCCCTTCTTTTTTAGGTTTTACAAGTGTAAGGGATTCTAAAGCTTCCTTAATGTAATGCAGGTCTTGTTAAGGTTAAATCAAATACAGGTATTAGTATATAAAATTGAAATAGGCAAGCATTGCAATTTTCAGATGTGTAAGAACAGGTGAATTTCTAATAAATGAAGAGTGTGTATTGGGCTAGTGCTTGAAATAAGTCAAAAGAGCCTTTTCATTTGGATGATTCAAAGGAATAGTCTCAAGAATTCCTGTCAAGGTCCTTGCCTTTCATCCAGCCATATTTGTGCTGAATTTGGAACCTAACCTAGTCTTAATGCTTCTCTACTTAAGGCCACCATCTATATCTTTGATTCATTCAGATTTAAAGATTTCTTTTCTCTTCCACTGCACACTCATTAATGCAAGGTGAAATGAGTCAAAATTCCTTCACCATCAGACTGTTGCTTGCCAGTGGAGTGACAGTGTGACGACCCTTACATGTGGCAAGATTGGCTTTTTAATGGGCGATTAATGGTTATTTTCATCCTTAGCCAGGTCTTTTAATTCATTCGGAGGTAAGATACTGTTCCTTGTGTGTTCTGAATCTTCAGACCAAAGGGCTGTTGTCTGTGTTTGTGGTTTATTGCATTTAGGTGTAATACTGTATGTTAACACAAATCTGTGTCCGGCTGTGTAACAGATGAATGCATGGGGCTTGTTTAGAGTTGAATGAGATGGTAACCAGTGAGATTAAGAGAAACTGTTTTTTTCTATCACCCCTACTCATGTCCTCTGAGTTGTCTGTGCGGCATTATGGCAAAATTGGAAATAGTTTGATAGAGAAAAACAGTTGGATATATGGGATTATCTATGGCCATTGCTCTCCTAATTCTCATGGGAAAGCATGGTCTGAGTTTAGCCAAATATCTCCTCTGACTAGGCTTACGAAACAATGATGCCTTCAACCATTGCCTAGATTTTGTTTCCAGTTTTTAGCTAGGTGGTGGACTTTTGAGGTAGAAGAGTTGCCTTGTTTTGGCAAGTGACTAGGGTTATGTTTGGGAAGAGACCATTTTTCCATGTAATTATTTTTTTTTCTTCGCTGGTTTGTTAAACGAAGGATAGCAGGAATGAAATGGTGTATTTCCAGCCTCCCCCTCCTATTTTTTTTTTCCATAGATTGCTCAGAACTTCAACCAGATTTTCATACAGTGTTCCATCTTTCCCTTTTCTGACAGTAATTTATGCTTCTAGGATTTCAACTCTGTTTGCGTTAGTAATTTACTTGATAGTTGTAGCCATGGGTTTTATGGTCCTTGTGTTTGTATGTTATTCTACAGTGGGAGTGTTTGTGTTCTTTTTAAGCTTAACTTCAAATGGATTTAGAGAAGCTCCTGGGACTTCTGTCTGCATTTAATGAGTTAGTTACTTATTGTTGCTCCTGGGGAGGCTGATGCTCACAGTGAGCATCTGGACCATGAGGCATGAGGAGCTCAGCCATCTGTCTCAATTCTTCTACAGAATGCCTATTAATTTGTCAGGAGTATCTGTGGAAGGAGTGCATCTTTTTGAATGCAGGTCTTTTAAAAGTGTTAGCTGCTTTTATCACTTGTATGGCCCAGTTTTCTCATTTCAGCTTGTTTTTCTGGTGAGTGTGTCAATAGATATTTATAAGGAAGGAATGGTCTTTACTGGGGGAAATCCCGGGGGATTTAAAAGATGGCTGGTCAAATCTGTGTTGTTGTAGAATGAGGTTCTGAAATGAATCCTATATTTCTTGAGTTCTGGAGTACTCAATTATCTTTCAGCATTTTGTGCTTAAAGAGCTTTATGTTGGTTTAGGACTGTGATGCTAAAAATCTCATATGACCTCTATGGCTTTGCAGGCATTGCGGTTTGCAACATCCCTTCCTCCTCAGTAGAGGAGACTGCTGACTCTACCCTCTGCCACATCTTGAACCTCTATCGCCGTGTTACTTGGCTACATCAGGCTCTGCGGGAAGGGAATCGAGCCTCAAGCGTAGAACAGATTCGAGAGGTAGCTGGAGGTGCTGTGCGTATTCGTGGGGAGACTTTGGGCATCATTGGACTAGGTAAGTAATGGGAATTGTTAGACTGAAAAGAGAACTGTGAACATTTTGGGGAAGCTAAGAGTCACATACTGAGAAAAGTGATAATTCTACAACTGTTCTTTGTGAAACACACTGACTCCTAAGGAATGCTAGTGCCCTATTCTGGATATCTTCAAAAGCTGGGTATGTGTCAGGGGATTGGGTACTCTTTTTTTGATTCCAAATGGTTAGAAGAATTGGAACATTTATACAGCTCTTCTCAGTGACTGTTTCCCTCTGTGCTAGGTACTTTATTAGTAGGAAAGCTGCCTGAAAGGTGGCTACCAATTCCTTCTCCAAGTTCTTGTAGCCAGATTATTATCTCTGTCTCAGAGTCTAGATTTGGTTTGAAAACAGAACTGCTTCTTGACTACGCTTTGGCTATTGTGTAGGGAAGAACTAGAATTAGCTACATAGGAGCAGCACTGAATAGCCTCCTCTGGATCCCTGTGGCAGTCCTAGGGGTTTCCAGGGCTGCAATACCTTGGGCCCTGGTAGTAAACTTCAGTGTAGGCTCCCAGTCTACCCCAGTATCTTATCTTTAAAGTTTGTTTTACCTTTCCTTGATGATTGTGGGTTTTCTTTTGTGAAGGCCGAGTTGGACAGGCAGTGGCTCTGCGAGCCAAGTCCTTTGGCTTCAACGTGATTTTCTATGATCCCTATCTGCCGGATGGAGTGGAGCGATCCTTGGGTTTACAACGAGTAGGAACCCTGCAGGATCTACTAATGCACAGCGATTGCATCACATTGCACTGCAGCCTGAATGAACATAACCATCACCTCATCAATGACTTCACTATTAAACAGGTGCAGCAGGAGCTTGATTTCCCCCACAGAGCACTGTGGAAATGAATGCAAACCAAAACTGCTGCTTTCACGGAGGCTGAGAGCGTGTGAATCCTGCTGCCTCTGTTGTGTGCCTCCTGCTGCCTTTGGAGGCTGGGAGCGTGTGGATCCGGGTGTCTGTGCTTTGTGCTGTATAGAGTTTTATGTTAAGAGAAGAATAGGATTGTCTCTTCTTGCAAAGTAGTTTCCTTTATAAAGGATATTTTAGTGATTCCATAATTTCAAATTATCTTTAAAATAATTTACTGCACTGGTTAGAGCTAGATGTGGCATGTCTGGGACTGTGTACATTGTTTTACATAGCACTGCCAAAGCCTTCCTGCCCAAGCCCACTGCAAAGCCTCAGGCTAAACAGTCTATGAATGCTTTCCAGTGCTTTTATGAGAGACATTTGGACATTGTAGTCCTGTTTTGTGTAGCTGGATACTTGAGTCATGGTTCCTGTCTTGTCCTCTTTTTTTTGTGTTTTTTTTTTTTTTTCTTTCTTTCTTTTTTTTCCTTTTTTTATGTAGTAGGATGAATATGGAGTGCAGAATTTGAGAGTTCCACTTTTGCCCTTGTTGTCTTATGGTTTTGTTTGTCGATTTTTAAAGCAAATTTCTCAAGCATTGCTTGCAGGCATTTCCCCTGTGGTAAGCTTTGCAGTGAAAGCACTCCTAGTTCCTCCAGACCTCATCTAGTCACTGCAGACTCCTGCTCATTTCCAGTAGACTTTCCAAGATTCACTTAGCTTCCATGAAAAGTCTCATTCTCAATGCATGTACTATTTTCCTTCTTCCAGATGCGTCAAGGCTGCTTCTTAGTGAACACAGCCCGGGGAGGGCTGGTAGATGAGAAAGCCTTAGCACAAGCCTTGAAAGAGGGGAGAATCAGAGGAACAGCATTGGATGTGCATGAGTCTGAGCCTTTCAGGTAATGTTGTAACTGCATGCCTGCTGCTATCTGGTGGTTCACCTAAAATGGATGTTTTTTTGGCGGTTCGGTGGGTTTGGGGTTTTTTTGTGGTTTTTGTTGTTGTTGTTGTTTTTGTTGTTATTTGGGTTACAGATGGGGTTATCACTTCTGGAACAAAACCTTCTTCTTCCCCCCAGTTTTGCTCAGGGGCCGTTAAAAGATGCACCCAATGTTATCTGCACCCCTCACACTGCTTGGTACAGTGAACAGGCTTCCATTGAATCCAGAGAAGATGCAGCTAAAGAGATCCGCAGAGCTATTACAGGTAATGAAGAAGATTTGCCCCTGCTGCTGAATTTTGTTAGTTCACGGCAAGGATTAGGCTGGTTGTTCTGAAAACTTAGACTCATTAAGTGGTTTCTGGGACTGAAGTGTAAGTTGATAATTGTATCTTTGCCTTCTGAGAATTCTTGTACCTAATGCCAGAGTGGCTTTTTCCCTGGGAAGGCCTTTTTACCTACATCTTCCAAAATTTGCAATAATTCCTTTGACAGTTTTACTGTATGTTTTTTTCTTGAGTAGTACATGTTGTCTCTTGAAAAAGGTGAGGCTTGGCAGTTGCAGTTTGTGGCAATAATTTTTACCTGATCATAAAAGTGGGAGGAAAAGATCAGTTTCTTGCCATCCCCAGACAACAGATGATTAGAGGAGAGTCTCCCATATCCAGTGGAAGTGGATGAAAAGATTTTGCACTTTTCCTTTCTACTTTCCTTTGTAAATGCTGCAGGGAACAAGTCTCTCCTACCTGTTTTCTGGGTTTTTTGTCATTCTTGGTGCCCTTGCAGGTCATATACCTGACGCTTTGAGAAACTGTGTTAATAAGGAGTACTTGCTGTTAGCAGCTCAGTGGTCCAATATTGATCCTGCAACTGTCCACCCAGAACTCAACGGAGCTGCAGCTTACAGGTGAGATAAACGTAGGTTATCCAAGCATATCTTCCTGCTGAAGTAGGCCAGGGGGCTTAAGAGCTGCTTGTACCTGCAAACAGGTATGTCTCTGTTCCTGTACACTCTATATGAGTTCTTTCCCGAAACTTAACAGCAGCACTTCTAAAGGTGTACAAGTATTTAACATTTACTCGGTCATATTAAGTTCCAGCTGCATACTGCATACTGGTCAGTATTTCCAAATCCTTGGAAGACATGCCCAAGAGATACCTTAATATAAGAAAGCCTGCTGAATGTCCTAAAAATGGTCTGCAGCCCTACATTAGAAGTTGTGCATAGCTTTAGGGCTGTATGAAAACAAAGCACAGTTCTTACATGTAGCCCAGATACAGACTATTACTGAGTCACTGTCCAGTGGATTTGTTCAGTAGTCTAAACAGAGTGCATTTGAGTTTATCCGTTACAAACCTGTAAAGTCATTATGGACAGGTTGCTTCCCTTCTGTTTGTCTCCCATCTGCAAAGTAGGAAATATATTTTCCTTCCTTCTATGAGGGATCTAGGGAAGTTGAGATGTATTTATGGAGAGGGCATAGGGAAGCAGAATGGAAGTGATGGAAGAATAGTTCGTTAGCAATTCATGACTGTCACTCTCCTATTTTTCATCCTGCATTTAGCTGTTTTATTAGTTCAGCTTCTTACTTTTTATGCCTTGGAGCCCAAAGAAGGATAACTGCAGCTTACACCCCTCCTGCTGATGGGGAGGGAATTCCTAAGCCTCCAGGTGCCTTTATAGAGTGCCTCACAATATTTTCAATTGGAGATAAATTTTGTATCTGTTTTCAAATGCTTAGTATGTGACCTCAGACTGACTGGGTCTGTCTGCAAACAGGTGTCATTTGGCGTTAGGATACCACTGCTACTCCTCAGCTCTGGAGACTTTTCCTGTGTTCTATCTCAGAGCATTTCTGTTAGAAAGAGGGATTTGTTTTCAGCACGTCTGAGGGCATGGCTCCTTTTCCTTTGAATAACTCTGTTGGACAAGCTTGTAATTTCTATGTTTTTGTTGGTTTTAGGTTTCCTCCAGGAGTAGTGGGAGTAGCCAACCCTGGGCTACCAGAACCACCAGTAGTGGAGGGGATTGTAGCTCATGGGATCCCTCCTGTTTCTCACTCTGCACCACGTACTCCTTCCCCAGGAGAGACAAGCAAACTGGATGCAGACAGAGAGATTCCTGCTGACCAATAGCAGCGTGTTTCTCTCCTCTCCTTTGGCAGCAGAAAAAAGTAGGAGGGCATCTCCTCCTAGGACCTTCTTTAACACCCTACAGACACTGTTTCCTGTTCACATGGGACAGGAGAATGCATTTCCTTGCCGACAGACTTTAGCTCTTGCCTTTATTTTGTAACCTTTTAGTTATAATTTCTTGATGAATCTTTCTCCTCTGGGGCATGGCAGCAGTGACCTTGCCTCCCCTTGACTTAATGAATCAGTTCTCCCATGTATCTGCTTTGGTTGTCTGTGACAGGGAACTGTCTTTGTGTGCTTGAAAATGGAAGTGAAGCCACCTGATCAGGGATGGCCCTTGGTGGTACAAACTTAAGTGCACACTTTTCAGTTGTGACTTGTAGCTTAAATTTAATTTGGCTGAACCTCTTTTAAGTGTAGCCACGGGGAATATTAGAAAAAATATTAGTGAATTGGAGAAGTTGTGACTGTTGTCTTCATTATGCCCTTGATAAAAGGCAGCCAGGCTAAGCTCTGTGTGTTACTTTGCTTGTTTTAATTAACGTTTCTTGTCATAACAGCCATAGTGCAGGCACTGTTAATTCTTGATCATACACAGTTTTCTCTATGCAGTTCTAGGCCTGAAGTTAAAAGTAGCACTGTCACAGCCAGCCTCTGAAATAGTTTGGAAGGGATTAAAATGTCATCAAATGTATTTTGGTGGCATGGTTTGAAGCCTCACAAACCATGTTTGTGAGGCTTCAGAATTGTTCACCCTGGAGTCTATAACTTGAAGAAGGTAAGAAAATGCTGAAATAGGAAAAGCACACACTGAGAGACAGCAAGTAGCAATAATGTGCAGCTGCAGTCGCTGGTTCTACACACACAAGTACCTCGTAGTCTGTGGCAGTGTTTATCCACAAGGGATCCATCACACTAGAATTCTAAGCTTTAAGATACAGATTTTTTTTTTTTTTTCTTTTTGCATAATTGCATCAGCTAGGAGTAACGTCCCACTTGTCTGTGCTGGTGGAGAAGGCTGCTTTTAGCAGTCAGGAAAAAGTTTATCACCCAGAAGGTGGCTAAGCACTGGAATAGATTCCCCAGGGAGGCTAGCAGAGCACGAAGCCTATCTGAGTTCAAGAAGTGTTTGGACAATGCTTGTGGGTACATTGTGGGATTCTTGGGGTGTCCTGTGCTAGGCCAGGAGATGGACTCCATGATCCTGATGGCTCCCTTCCAACTCAGTATAGTCTATGATTTTGTGATATACTGCATCTCTATAGCAGGGCAGGGCAGCAGGGCAACGCAAGACAGCAGTTTGTTTTACATGAATAGGCTTTGTGATACTAAAAGGAGAATTAATACTTGCAGTTTTTCACCTGAAGCCAAGGCAGGAATGTTGCTGGCAAGTCTCCATTTTACAAATGACTGAATATGAATGGCTTCTTTAAGGGGCGGGGAGTCTTCAGCAAAGAGGTTCCACAGGAGAAGATTTTTCTTTAATTTGACATCTTCCTTTAATTTCATCTTGTTATACTTCAGTTATAGCCTTTCCATGCACAAGATGTAACAATATCTGATTGATTTTTTTATGTTGTTTGGATATATTAAAGTAGGTGCTGTATGGGAGGCATACCCTATGCGTGGGTTTCTCTGCCTCCCTTGATTATTCTCTCTGTTGTGTGTCTGTGACTGGAAGCTGAACAGATGTGAACAGACTGGAGAAACAACTTGAAGTATGGACAAAATCTTCTGTTTAGGCTGTTTAGTTTAGGAAGGTAAGGAAAGCTTTCAGAATAATTAAGTTCTCAGATTTTTTTTTCTGGTTTAAAATTTTTTTCCAATACTGCCTTCTCTATTGTGGCTTACTACTAATACAGTGATTCATTCCTTTCTCTACCCCTTCTCCGCTCCCCTCAGCAATTCAAGAAAGGAAAATAGTCAAGAAGTAAACTTCAGGTGTTTTCTTACAAATTTTACACTTGAGCTGTTTAGTATTAGTGAGATAATACTAGTTTTCTAGTGCTGAGTGTCTTTTTTTGATAAGGTATTTGTCTCAGTGAAGATTCTTGGCTTCTATGTTTTTGTGGATGATTCTGATTCTACTTCAAATTCATATACCTCCTTGGCTGCTCAGGTCTAGCAGATCAGACTGAGACTGGTGGTAGGCATGAGTTACAGGAGAACTTTTTCTGAACAAAAGCCTGGAGCTCAGAAGCCCATTGATTGCAGGTGTATCTAAAATAACCATCAGCACTTTCCTGAATTCTCTAATCTCTAGGAAATTCAGATTTCACCAGCTGCTGGCTCAGAGAGATCTTCTGACAGGCAGGTGTGGAAAAGTTTTCAGAGAGCTCATCTTCTATTACCGCATTAGGGAAGCAGTCTGTCAATAACTACTCTTTATTTGCTGCTGAAAATTCCTGCCCTGCTAAGGGGTTCAGGACTGAGATTATTTTGTGGTAAGGGGCTTCTAGTTACAAGCTTTGAGGATCAGAGTACATTGACCTTGTCTTTTCTAGAGCACAATGCAAGATAGATTTATTTTTTTAGAAGAGGCAATTTATTTTATTTTTCTTTGTTACTGCAAGTATCTCTATAGACAGTCAAATAACTGAGCAGAGGAAGAGTAGAAAAATTTCATTTGGGGGAAACATGAGTTTCTCAGTTCATATTTTTGGTGGCTAGATACACTAGTGACTAGTAAGCATAGGAATTAAATGATTGATGATGTAAGAAATATTTCCAGTTATGGGTACCAAGGAGTTGAAGCTGACAGCATTGATAGTGGCTCTGTTCTATCTAACACAATGTACACTTGTTATTGGATATGACGGTAATTTTCCTCTTGGTTAAAGCCACAGCAGAAAATGTTGAGGTAAAAATGAACAGAACCCTCATCTTGTCCTCAAAGAAGGATTCTCTTTGCATTTATAGGATTACTCTGCTTGTGTGCTGTTTGTACCTCTGCTGACAGCCTGAACCTATTATCACCAGACAAAGGCTGTTCTGAATGGATAGCTCAAAGAAAAAACTACCGGTACTAAAGCATCCTGAGTTCTTCCCCTGAGTGCCAAGTACTTTGTTAGCACTCTTTGTTGTGTGATACACTGAACTTGCAGCTCCCGATTCCAAGCTTAGTGCAGTATACAGAAATGGAGTGACTTTTTTTTTTTAATGCCTTGTTTCAGAACTAGTGCAGAGCTTTAATCCCAAAGAACAGAAGTCTCCCAGGGTGAGGCAGGCGTTCCCTAGCCACACTAATCTGCTTACAGGAGGTGCTCACGCTATCCCAAGGTACATTCTGTTTGCCAGGGTAACTGCTGCTGACCAGCTTTTTTTATAGAGAACTCAGAGTTTCAGAAATATATTTTTGTAGACAATGATTAAACTGTGAAACATTGAAATAAAGCATGTAAACAAAAATTTACAGCACTGTCCTCTGTACAGATGTTTTCCTCACTTCAGTTCTCTCCTGGCTCATTAGAAAATGTTTGGTTACTTCTTGGATATATTTTAATAAAGTTCTCCAAAGAACATGGCTGCTGTCTATGGAAGGGGTAGCCTTAGATACAATATTGAAAGGGAGGGTTGAAAACCTGTACAGGTGAGTGTCCACATCTCAAATTATTTAAATTCCACAAAATCGGTCCCTGGATCAGCCACTCTGGCAAATTACTTTCTCTGTATGCTATAGCATTGACCATTGCTCAAGGCTGTACAGGTGGCAGTCTGGAGAAGAAGCCATGTTCAGTGCTTTAGGGACACCTTTGGATGTAGTGTGGTGGTTACTTACCTGATTTCTCACAATCTGAAATTGCGATAGCTGTTTTGCAGCCATTTAAGTATGTAGTTTAGCAGCAGTAGCTGTCTTTACCCTTTCACAGTAAAACAGTATTTGAAATTAACACACAGCTTATGAAACTAATTTTTCTAACTTGTAGTAGAGGTTGGTGCAACAGAATTAGCATAGAAAAGTTGTTAGGTATTTTTTACATTAAATTTAATTTATGTTTTATGACCTATGCTGTCTGGGTCAATTATTAATGACACTTAGGAAACCCCTAGTATTGGTGAATTTTATCACTGTTGGCCCACCTGGTGCTATATGCCTTTGGAATATCCAGCTTCATGCTTGGGAGATGAGAAATGTTGGTCTGCTTTATCACAGCAATGGGAGTCTCAACTGGTGGAATGGGAAGCCGCATAGGAGCGCTTGGAATCTTTCACATGGTGGTACTATTTCTGCTGCACAGCTGATAATATTATTGTTTCAGTAAAGAAACTTAAGACATGAGGACAAAGACTGGTCTTCAAAGAATGTAGTACTGATCTTGGATTTACCATGGCACTCACTTAGATGCAAGACATAATGGCTCTGCTACCATTCCATAATGTTTCAAGTAGGTACTGTACTTAAAAAAACCCAACAAAACAGGGGAGGGGAGTTAGTAAATCTAGTGGTGTGTAGTAAGTCAAAACTCAGAGATGCTGTATAGGACAGGAGGAGAGCACAGAGTGCTGGTGCCACTGATAACTTTGAAGTTTAGTGTAGTTGTTCAACTGGTATTGGGCATTGCCTTACCTATGTTCCGCTCAGTACATTGCATCCCTTTAACTAGAAAGTAACAAAGAGGAAATGTCATCCGCTTAAAACAACTGGGCACAATCATTTTAATAAATGGAAGTGAAAGCAAGCAAGTTGTCTTTGCTATTGCTAATTCAGTGTCAAATGGGTCTCTGCCAGAGTGAAGAAAGATTATGTGCAAAAGAACAACCTACTTTCACAAGAGTATCCTTATGCTGGTATGGAGTATAGCATCTGCTCCTCATTCCAGTTTCTAGCACTGCTACTGTACCTTTACTGCAAAAGCAGAAACAGATATAAAATCACATGTCATTTTTCTAACTAGAGGATGCTTAAGTGTTTTGTGGTTGATGTTGAAAAGGGGCAGGTTTAGAACACTGTGGTGTGCTACATGATAACTGTTCAGATTTAGTAGCTAATCATGACAGCTGAATTAATTCCCCTACTGATTTTGTATCAGTAATTTTGTAATTACTTCCTAAATGCACCTGCTTTCCAAAATCTGCCTCAGTGGAAAGTGAAGCACCCCGCTCTGTGCGGTGCTGCCGGTCCTCTGGGGCTGGCAGGAGTTCCTCATGCTCTCTGTGGGATACAGCCTGAGGCGCGGGCACTGGTTCTTCTGTGTGTTTACATGAAAATTTAGGTTAAAACTCCTTCATTTCTGCGATAATTCCAGGTTTTGAATTTGGCGGTCGGGAGCGATTCTGCCTAGGCAAGGCCCACGCCCGGCGACCGGCCCTCCCGCTCCGCCGCGATGCCCGTCCCTCCCGACGGCCCCTCGGACCGCCCGGGTCCCGCCCGTCCCGCGCGGGGCCTTGTGGGGCCGGGTCGATCGCGCAGTGCACGCCGGGACGGCGGCGGGCGGCGCTCGGGCCCAGCGCGGGGCAGGAGCCTCTCGGTGCCTCGGGCGGCGGCTGCGGCCGGAGCGCTCGGGCGACGGCGGCGGCTCTGCCCGGCGGGGATGGCGGACGCGGCGGCCTCTCCCGTGGGAAAGCGGCTTCTGCTGCTGTTGGCGGCGGGGCCGGGCGAAGGCGAGACGGCGGGGTCGGAGCCGGGGCCTGCGCTTCCCGCACGGGCCTGGCGGAGCGGCACCGTGAGGGCCATGAGCGGAGCGGTGCCCCAGGACCTGGCGGTGAGGCCCGGGGCGGGAGCGGGGCGCACAGTTCCGTGGACGGGGCCGTGGGTCGAGACTCCCGCGAGGGCCGCTGACGGGCCGGGCTAGACTGGTGGTGGGCGGAGTGCCGCGACCGAGCTGTGCTGGCGGCCCGAGCCCGCCTGCAGCGCCCGGCCCGCCGGACGCGCTACGGGGCTGGAAGCGGCGGGTCCCGCCTGCGACGAGCGCAACGGCGGAGCGACCGGGCAGATATGTGAGGGGTCCGGTACCGCCGGTGCGGTGGTTGGACGTAACATACGTGTGAGACGAATACGTCTGGGACGTTTCTGGTGCTGATGGATATGTATGTATATAACCTCAAAACGTTGTTTTGGGGTTTTTTTGGGTTGTTTTGTTTTTCCGCCGGGAAGATGTTAAGTGTTCTCGACCAGCGTGAATTGTATGTGAAAATATATATTGAGGGCTGACTTTTGAGTGAGGCTCATCCATTTGATTTTTTCTCAGGTTTTGTTTTTAGTTGTAGGAACTTGGGCTTCATATCATGTATTGAGGCACTCTTAAGCATTTGTCTCGTTTATTTCTAGTATAGCTCAGTGAAATGCTTGAGTGGAGATCCTAAAAAGACCTCTTGAAATGTATTGGTGGAGTGTCTCTTTGCATGTGTCAGTTCTGCAGGCACTTGTTTTAAGTGCTGGCATGCTTTGGAGGGCTGTGTCTGATTTAGTAGGTAGGAATGAGGTTCTGTGTTTGTGAAGAGTTTTAATTCTCTTTATAATCAGCTTTTTAAAAATTAGTAGTTACCATAAGTTCTTTGGGCTTGTTTGCAGAGTTCCAAATTTGAGCTGTTTCCTTGCCATCCATCCTCTAGTGGTACTGCTTTCTTGTCCTTGTTCTAGAACTGCACCTATGGCTGTCAGCAGGAAGCGTTGTGCTAGGTTTGGCTCTGCAAACCTGGCGGGCCTGGCACCCTATGTCTGCAGTTGAGAGCTGCAGTTGTGTACTGTAGCTGCTGCCTAACTTGTTCTGGGAGGAGGAAGGAAAAACCCATGCAGAAAAGGTTTCTTCAAAGGGGAAACGTGTCAGGTGTTTGAGACTATCTGAATTGTGAAAGTGTGTCAGGGCTAAGATCCAGCTGAAGAGCCACTCTTGTAGCAGACTGTATTGGACACATGTCATCAGTAGTCTTGCATTTTCATTGGTGTGTGAATTCATTACTTTCATTCAGCACTGCATCAGTACGCTTCTGCTTAATACTGTTTCAGGGGTGTAGCTGTCTCTAAACAGTGTATTCTCAAAAATCTATGCAAGAACTGTAAAATGTGAACTGTGTAAAATAGTCGAGGCAGAATTTATGGTAATGTGAGACATTCAGTGTTTTCATGGACTCTTCCCTGCATAATGAATGCTGCTGTGACAATGACAACGATATACTGTTGGAAAAGAGTTTTCTTTAAAGTAATTCTGTCAGAAGTGATGAGTTAGCAGGCGTCAAGCAGTCAACCACTGTTTAGGAAATACTCTTCTAAGGTAACAGTGTGGCCTAGGTGTGATAAAGGCTAGGAAAAATTTATTTTCTACTCTTTGGTCTATGTAAGTCTGTCCTTTCTCATCCTGTAAGGATGGTATCAATTGCTAGCATGTAATCTCGTGTTGGGCTTTTAGAAGTACAAAAGTGCAGTTGAATATCTGCACCTTCCTAGGGCAGAAATCTTGGGAACAGACAAGAAGTATAAAACTTAAAAGTATGGGTTTCGTGGTAGGGTTTTTTTTTTCTGGTAGAGTAAAGCCTCTGAAAGATTTTTGGGTTTTTTTCCCCTGTAAAATTTTGGTTACAGAGTAGCTCTTAGACATTCTTACTTTGATATAATGTGGAGTAACCTAATTGTGGTTATTCCGCAAAAGAATACGTATAAATGTCAGTCATAGTTGTTGTCCCATATTCAGAGCATCTAGAAGAAATCCTGAGGAAAAATTATGCTGCTGTTAGAAAACAACTTTGCCTCTTCTAAATGGAAACAGGTATTGCCCTCTTTCTCAAAATGTTTACTAGAACAGGATCATTAAAGACCTATTGAGCTTTGTCTCAGTCTGTTCCTAATATTGTAAAAGTACATGGTACTTTTTCCTAATTTTTTCCTAATATTGTAAAAGTGCATGCTAATGGGAAAATAACTCAATGCGTCACATGAAGGACAGTACTGCTTTTCTTATTTGGAACAGAAGTATGAGACATGATTGTTTTAATGGATAGGCAAATTCTACAGTACCATAAAAGTTAGGAGGCCTGGGACACAAAGTGTTTTGAGTAGGGACTACTGGCAAAGTAGGACAAATATAATATTAAGAAAGCTATAGGCCCACTGAAAACGGAAAGGCTAATTTCCACTATACTGCTGAAAATTGTTTAATTGGTGGAAGGATATCTTGGAAGGTCTGACACTCTTTCTCAGCAGGGCAGCTTAAGCAGTAATGTAGTTCAAGAATTCATGAAGAGAGTTACTTCCTATTCTTCCCTTGGGGTTTGAGCTTTTGAGTCTGGGGGGAGGAGTGGGGTAGAGGAGTTAAGTGGTCCCTAATACTTCTTTTAATACAGTGTATTGGTAACGCAGAGAGTTGTTTGTCTCTGGTTAGCCTTGTTGCTTCCCAGTGATCTTGTAATGGTTATAAAACCCTGTTTTGATATCCTGCTTAAGATGTTCCTTAACTGATTAGTAATTTTTTGCTGTTCATCTGACGTGTTTGATTATATTTGGCAAGTGTGTAAGTTCTGTAGATGAGAGATTGGAATGTGACTTTTCTAACACATAATAGCTCCAGTTGTTAGGACATGGAATGAGATGTGTAAGCTTAGCATTCTTGCCATGTAATTTCAAAATATTTTAACAGTTGTCCTTTGTAATAGGGAAAAAAAAAAGAGGATGATATTTCAGAATAGTGATTTAGATTTGTAGTGTGTGTAGTGTGGTTTATATTGCTACACTTGTAAATAAGGTTATTAAAAATCTAGCAAGTAGGAAATTCTGGGTAATCTCATGCCATCCAAAACATTTGCATTTGTTCAGGGAGTTTAATAATGTAGAAGACAAGACGCAGCTTCCGATTTAGAATGGGTTTTGCAAACGCAAACCTTGCAGGCTGAAGCTTTTAGTTCTGTGAATGTCAGTTAACCATACTGATACATGTATTGGTGATACAGGCTGTCTGTTGAAGTGCCAAGTAAGACTGTTGAGATTCTCTAAAAAATCCTACTGTGGAAGAGGCTTGCACTGGGTCATCATTTGTATTTTGGGATGAACAATTTTCATGTCTTTAATTTTGTATAGGAAAACACAGCATTTGGAGCCAGTGATGTATGTTTGGGGTTAAATAATTTTTCCTAGGTTAGTGATTGTTAATTTGATTCCCATAGCTATGTAGATGTAGTCTCAGTGATAACATTGCAATACTTACCCTGATTTTTCTTACTAAAATTGCAGTCTCGTTTTCCATAAGGATTGTAGGAATCTTATTTTCTATTAAGTGTCTGAAAAGAGATGAATTTTTTTTTTTTTAAATCAGATCTTTGTGGAATTTGATGGCTGTAACTGGAAACAACATGCGTGGGTCAAAGTCCATGCTGAAGAAGTTATAGTGTTGCTGCTGGAAGGATCATTGGTTTGGGCACCTCGAAATGACCCAGTTATTCTTCAGGGGACTAGAATCTCGCAGGCGCAGTGGCCTGCGCTGGTGAGTATTTGACCAGAAGCCCTTAGATCCTCAGAGGTTTTCATCAGCTCCACTGTGAAACTCAAGGCTTGGATACTGTACAGGGCACCATTTTGCCGATTTGAAAATTGCTTGGAGCATGGACTTTTACTAATACGAGTTCCTTAACTGGTACTTAATAGTGCCTTTGGGAAGGCATTGGAGAGGCAGTATGCTTCCAGTTCCTACCCCAGAAATTGCTATGACATATTGTACCGAAAAGTGATATTTACTATTTAAAGTTAGTCTCTGAAGAAATGTGTTATATATCTGAAAAGATTATTTTTCCCTATTTTAAAACCTTGTGTATGTCAGGCTTTTCTGAATTGTGAGAATAAGCCTTTTGGACTTACAAAGGACTTCCCAGAGCTCTGTATGGTAAAGGCTGTTGCATGAATTAAATAGATATACCAGAAAGCAGTCTTCAGGAAGAGAATGCATGCTGTGCCTGATATATAAACCATAAATTGGCCACTCCTAATCTAAAAAAAATATTTCTGTTTTGTTGTCAGCATTAACTAACATGACATGCAAAATTTTCTCGTGTTTCTTGATCTGGTTAACCATATTGCTATTTACATGGCAGTTACATGTCATGACACTTAAAAACAAAGCCAGTTTATTTTAGCTAGCATATCTGAATATACCCATTCTGCAAACATCTTGATGAGTAGTATATAGTGAAGAGCATTCCTTATGTATTTCTTCTCTTAGTGACTTCTGAATAGGAAAGATCATTGTATGTAGGAATCCTTCACTCATTTTTATGCTGTTTAATTTTTATTATTTGCCCCTTCTTTTGTTTCTTTGGTCCTCCCACAGGCCTTGGACTGCTTGGGATCCTACTCTCTGCTTTTTAATACATTTTGTACCTGGATACATTGAAACATTTTTTCCTGTCAAGGATCATGTGCCTTGGTAGAATTTGAACTTAGTGTTTTAAATGGGCATTCAGGCTCAAATCAGTAAGTTCATCACTGCATCTCTCTCTGAGGATTTCTTTTATTGCTCTTGGTTTAAGGCAGAGGAAGACCAGGCCTTTACAGCAGTGAGTCTGTAGAGAGTATTTTTTCCATAGGTGAAGTTTTCCTTTCGGTGTATTTCCAGCTTGTCTCCAGGAAAGAACTCCAGTTAGTTTCGTCTGGGAAACTCTTTTTACACGGGATCAGCGTCTTTCAGTTGATTTCCAAATTGGTCAAAATCTGAGTGATTTGGTGGTGTTACCATAGTCTGCATGCTGACCGTGTAAAATTCCAGACAACTTTCACTACAACCCAAGCTTTATCTGTAGGCTTGCTGAAAAAATGTTTCCATCCTCTGTGAGCATTGAAGATTTCTCTAGGTACTACAGGCCTACTCAGATAACTGCATGGGAATGCAGATTGGAGTTAGTCAAAGCACCAGAGTACATACTTGCAGTGGGAAACCAACTACTTACCATTACAAAGGGAATGGTATGTTTCAGGAGTGTGGGGGATGGTGGGTTTTGTTTCTTTTTTTTTTTTTTTTGTAAGATATATATCACTTGTGAATGTGTTTTCATTCTTCTTTGTCTCTTTTTTGTAATCCTTTTTGCTTTTGCATAAACTGAGTAACTAAATTTTTATATTTATTCTCTTGTGGGAAGAATGGAATGTAAACAAAGTTGATGAGAGCTGTTAAGGGAAAAATGTCATGAATACTTGTGTTAAAATCATGTAAGTGTGAGCGTGAGTCAAGTAACACGTTTCAAAGACTCTGGTTGGCAACTTCCTTTCCATCAGCAAGTTGTGTTATAAGGTTGTCTGATTCTACTATTACAAGGTTTCTGAATTCACTAGGGATTTGCTCTGCATCTTGAACATCAGTAATACACTTGCTATGAACTTTAGCTTTTCACAAAACAGTAGCCAAAAATGCTCTCATTTGATAAGTGTATAAATTCCTTACAGCTAGCTTCTGTAGAAGAATAAAACCACTCCTTTCATGAGTCTGTATCTGAAATATGTTAGAGAGTTTGAACTATTAACCAAAGTTTTTTTTTAACCTTAAACAAAGCTTTTTTTTTTAAACCTGAGCATCAGAAGATGCTTACCTATGAAAAATCAAACACCACCACAGGTGTTTTCATTTCCTCTTTAAGATCTGCTGAAAAAGTGGGTCCAGTTTTCTGTAATTCCTGTTTGTAATGCAAGAATTACTGGCTTAGACATAATTGTTACCATTTATTACAATAATGACTAGTATTTTACATTAAAACTCAAGCACTGAACAGTACAAGTTGAGAAATGAAAATTTCTAATTTTTTAAAACCCTGAGTAGTATGAAATCAACTGTTGTTGGCCTGCATGCATGCTCAGTCATTTTGGTAACTTTTTTTTTTGTTGTTCATCACAGACCTTTACTCCTCTAGTAGATAAGCTGGGGTTAGGCTCTGTGGTCCCAGTGGAGTTTCTTCTGGACAGACATTTACGTTTCCTGTCTGATGCCAGTGGATTACGTTTATTTCAGGTATTTGAACTGTGTTCAGTTGACATATAAATTTAGCCTTCTGCTGTGCTTGTCAGATTAGTTTTGGGTTTTATTTACTGTTTCAATGACATACCCATCTTTCTCCTTTCAGTGCTCTGTCACATATTTGTATTTGTTTCCCTGCATTTCCAGGTCCTTACACTGACCTCCATTTGCATTCGAAAAGTACTGACACTCTCTACATTGTTCAATTGGAGAGCTAGCTGTCATTGTGTAGCTGTTAATTACAGTGGAAGTTTTGTCCTCAGAATTTCTATGAATACACATTTTATATATACAGCTTTTGCATAGTTAATTCCTTTATTCCTCCTGGCATGTTCAGTAATATTTTTCTTAATTTTACTTTTTTTTTCTTTTTTGTCAATCTGACTGCAGTCAGAAGAGCTGTTTTGTAAAAACTAATGTTTCTATTATCCATGAAGACTATACTTTGTTAAAACTGTTTGTTTTTGGCAGATGGGAACAGAGTGTCAAAATCAGATTCTACAGGAGCAGCCTTCACTAAGAGAATCTGTCAATGCGCTGATCAGCGACCAGAAGCTTCAGGAGATATTTAGTAGAGGTAAGGTGGGTTTTCTTTCTCAGAGCTACTTTGTTGTGCAACCGCTGTAAGGCTATGCTGGAATTTGTGAAGGGAGATAGTAATAGTATCTGTTACTGTTTCATTTGGGGGTCAGTTTTCTGTATTTTGCAAGTCCTTTACAAAGTAACATTATTTTATCACAGATACAGGTAAGCAGTTGCTTACATACAGCCAGGAAGTAACTACTGGGAATGGTCACGTGAGGTTTAGTTAAAGTAGGGCAGTGTCTGTGTATTTACAATTTCCCTATTTTAAGTTTTAGTTTTGAATTTTTCAAGTGTTGGTCCTTTTGTGTGGTTCTGTTCTGTAACTGTGGAAACTTAAAAGTGAAGTTCCTTTGTAGCTGCTGATCCTCAGAAACTTTTCTTGTAATGGCAATTCACATTTTCACATTTTGATAATTATACATCAATTGTTTAAGTTGAATATATGTGTGGATGTGGCTGGTCAGCATAGAGTTAATATATGTTGTCTGGATTGTGTATTAGGGTTAAGCCTGATTGTGGCTTTGGTTGTCAGATTTGGGTCATCTTGGTCAAGTACTAAAATAATTTCTATCCAGAGTTCATGTGCCAGGGAGCCACCCTGCAGACAGACCACTGTCTTACATTTGAAGGAAGATATAGTTCTTCATGAGAATTTGGTGCCTTTTGGTCAAATATAATGTGTGTTCATAGAAATTCTGAGGACAATACTTCTTTGATGAGTAAGTAGCTTAAGAATTGTCCAGTTTGAAGCCTTCTTCTAAAGTGCCTAATTCTGGCTGTGTCACATACAGGTTGTTGCATCATGTAGATTGTGCTGATCCAAGATAAGCAGAGGTTTTATTTTGTCTAGACTTAGGGTGGGATGAAAGCTCAGCACACTGATCTGGAGAGCAAGGGCAGGGTGAGAGGAAACCTTTCTGTAGATGATCTGTTGTCTGTGTCAAAGAACTAAGACTGGTTGGTTTAGAGATGTTGGATATCCAAATACATGTTTTTACTCTGAAATGCATAGCTTTTCTTCTGGGATTTGACACATCTGGACTAAGTCAGAATACTGGGACTGTTCACTGGATTGATGGTGCATAATTAGTAACCTGTAGGTTAGAAAGCAAAAGAATTTAGTTAGCAAGGAGCCCCCATGTAGCTTGATTTTGTCAAAGGAGTGAGTTAATTTTGGTCTTTCATGTTTGGGTTTTTTTATGTGTAAACTGTATTCATGAGTTAGAGCAATGAGGACCTTTTGACTTTTTAGGATAAAGTGCCTGCTTACACAGGATTTGCAGCAGAAGCCCTGGTGTTTTAATTTCTTTCCACCTGGAAGATGACACTTCAAGCCCTAATTAAGTGCAGAGAACCATTTTATTGTATGACACAAACTTGTTTGGAAAGTGTTCTCAAAGTCCTTCTTTTCCAGGTCCTTACAGCGTCCAAGGCCAGCGAGTTAAAGTTTATCAACCAGAGGATGAAAATAGCTGGCTCTGTGGTGTTGTGAGCCACCAAGACCCAATAACTCGTCTTATGGAGGTGTCTGTGACTGAGGTAAAAATATGAAGTGGTGCTTTGGTGCAGCATTCCTCAATATCTATATGTAGAGAATGACAGTTTCACCAAAACTTGTTACTTTGGGTTGTTTTTCTGCTTTAAAAGATGAGTAATGATTTGTGTTGCAATTCACAGGGTTTTTTTTCCTGTTAGGATGACTTTATAGAAAAAAAATGGTCACACAGACCACTTCTGTTAAAAAAAAAAAAAGCTGGAAGAGTTTCATTGGAAATGAGTGCTGTAAGAAAAAATATTGGAAATTACTCTCCAGAAGGGAAAGCGTGCTGATGCATAGAAAGCTACCTTCTGGGTTCCTTACATTGTGGTTTTCCTATGCCTTCTCTTGGTTTCCCTCTGACAGACTGTACAAGTGGCTTGAAACAATTGTAGCAAAGCAGATGAAGTCTTAATATAAATAAATTTATGTCTTTTAGCTCAAACTATTTCCTTTTGCCCTGTTCCCCTGTTCCTATCAGTAAACCTGTGTACAGCACAGAGAATCTGAACTGCTAGTTATTGGTTTTTATTATGTGCTTCTGGGCAGTTTGACAGGTAGCTCCGTCTTGCCAGTGGCCTGCTCCTCATAGCTTCTTTTTTCCAGAACAACTGGGAGCGGGTCCATGGTGCTGTGTAGCAGCAGCACACATCTTGGTTTTAGGTCCCATCTTGTGTCTTGCACCCACTGCCCCTGTAGCCTCTTCCATGTCTAGATGGAATGCACTGAATGAGCAGTAATCCTGCGCTCTGACTACTGCTGTTGCTGGCACACAGGGGAAAAAAGTGTACTTTGTATGGTAAATCAGCATAGTACTTTGGAGAGGCATAGTAATTGTGGATTATGTGTGTTCAGCACATACATGCTAGGAAGCACAGAGTTTCCGATGTACTTACTGTGAAATAGAAAGGAACTTCCAAAAACAGTTAAAGAGATTGGATATTCACTGCTTCTTTTGGGGAGACACTGATGAGGATCCTTAGGCTAAACTGATGTGCTTCTTCCAGTAGTCCTTTCTACATCGAGCGGAGTGAGCATGCATGTAACCATGTTAAATAAAATTCAAGAGCTACATTTAACGGAATGAATACCTTTAGAAATGCTCAATAGAACAAATATGCAAGAACAAATATACAGACAGTGGTAGGAATCAAATCTGAAAGTTTTTGAAATGGAGAAGAGCAAAAGGATAGAAGGTTAACTAGAAGGCTGTAGTATTACTAAGGAAGTGAGATAGTAAGAAAAGGTAAATGGGAGAGGGCCTGCGCAGTAACAGTGTCTCTTATGTTGATACTGTATACTTTGAATTAAAAATTAACCTCTGCTTTTCTTTCTTCTACTTCCTCATTATCAATCTGGCTGAAAATTAGAGTGGTGAGATAAAGTCGGTTGATCCTCGACTGATTCACGTGGTGATGGATAACACTTCTCCAGGCGAGGTAGTATGGCCGTTCATTCAGGTCTTGTATATACAGTGTGCAACTTTGTAAAATTTTTGATGTGAAATAAGTAAAATCTGGAAAGGACTAAAAAAGGATGCAGTGTTGACTGTAGACTTCAGATATTTTAGTAATTTTCCTCTTAAAGTTTGAACAGGAAAATTTTATTTACCATTTTGATGGTCATAGCTTTCTTTAAGCAATCTTCTCTTTTTGTTCAGGCCTGTTTACTAAATTTAGCATGGATCTTGGAGGGATGATCAGTAGCGATGTAACCATGGTGGTTGTACTCCATTTTAAGGTGTAGTGTTGTTGCCTTTCTCTAATAGGATCACTCTGTGCTGCTTCGCAGACCTTTTAAGGCATTTCTAAAAATTGCCATCTGGCTGCTGTGCCTTGTAAGCAAGCTTATATGTTTGTGGCATTTCAGTGCCTCAGTTGAGATGTTCCATGATAATGCTTGAACCTGAATTTTTACCCTAGGCTAAAGGGCAAGCTGTCTCATGCAGTTAGATATTGTAGGCTTTGTGCAGTGGACAGAAAGCGTGCCCTTCAAAAGAACCGTGGGGTTTATGCTTGCAGCAAAAATTAGTGTGCAGGTGGTATTCATACATTACAAAGAGCTTTGTTGGAGTATTGTGTATTTCTCAAAATTTGCCAGGATGTGGTTTGTACTACAGCAAGGTAGCTCAGTTAAAAACTTACTTGTGCAGATCTTACTCTAGTACACAAAAGACAGGACTGCACTTAATGCTTGTGTTTTGTGTTTACAAATCATCTCACTTTAGATGTCTCAATTTGGGATAAAGTGTTCCTGAACTTCAGAGCAGTGTAATATATTCTGTTCTGACAGAAAAAAAGTTCTTTGAATGGGTATCTGGACTGTTCTGTTTAGTGATTGCATGGTTTGTCTGTTATAGGGAGGGGGCCTAAAAGCAGCTAAATCATCATCTAAAGGGAAAAAGAAGAAGGAAAGCCTGGAGGGAAAGGATGGAAGGAGGAGGAAAAATGTATCAGATCCTGGTTGTGATCCTGCAACAAAGAAGCTAAAGGAGAGGGGTGAGGCAGATAGCAATGGTAGTGATGGAGGTGAGGCAAGCAGAGGTCCCTGGAAAGGAGTCTCCAGTAGTGAAACAGGACTGGATCCAAGGGCCAAGCAGTTGCCTTCATTTATTCCTCAGATTAATCGCAATATTCGTTTTGCTACTTACACCAAAGAGAATGGCCGAACACTAGTAGTCCAAGATGAGCCAGTTGGTGGTGATGCACCATTGCCCTTCACTCCATTTTCTTCTGTGGTTGGACAGCCGTTACTAGTTGGATCTGGGTGTAAAGAGGCAGGAAAGTCACTGGAACAGGTTGGCCAAGGCACAGTGACTTCTGCATCTGCAGTTACTACAACTGCTTTGACGCCGACAACTGTGAGAATCTCTGATACCAGTTTGCCAGCTGTTACTGGACAGGAGAAACTGAAAACAGTCCGATCACAAGCCCAGGGAGAGGTGAGTAGCTCATGATCCCCCTTGTTCTAGAAAGATTTACATGTTTGCAACAGATGTTCTGCAACATACTCCTGTTAAAATGTGTGTGCATGGAACTGAAAAAACTACTTTTTCTCTCATGAGTCCATCTCCTCCCAAAGAAAACCTTTTATCTGACCTAAGAAATTACTCAAAAGAAAATTGAGATAATTGGTGAAGGAGTAGTAAGAGATAACTGGAGCACTCTTGTGCTTATTCAGCCTTAATCTGATAAATGCAGCTTTAAAATAATTAAGCACTGCACTTAATTAATTTTGTTGTGTCATACAGAAGATAGCCTTCTTAAAATCTCTTGCTTTATATAAACAAATCTGCATGCACATGTACACTGAATTGAACATTGAAGTTACTTAAAGAAAAAAAGCCTCAAAACCAGAAAAACAATGAGACTACATTTAGAGGACCTTTAAAAGATGCCTGTCTTGTGTGTTAGAGCTGTGTTACCTATTCAGTAGAAAAAGGAGCCAGTTGCATTGTATACTATCTAGGACTAAAACCAAAGAAATAATAAAATATTTGAGATGAGAGGTGAGTCTGGAAGCAACTTTAAGGCCTTTTAGTTATGCCTTTGTTTACAAGGAAAAGAGTGGAACAACAGAAGGGAAACCCTGTTAAAAGCAAAATAGAAGACTTCTAAAATAAATCATCTGAAGGTTTGTAAAAACAAAACAAAAATTAAACCCACCTCAGTTAAGTACAATAAAAATAAAGGATCTCGCCATCTCCTATATAAAGAAATAAAGGATCTCGCCATCTACTATATAAAGAAAGTCAAGAAAATGGGAGATAAGTTAAGAGAGTCCAGTGTGATTGCCAGGAAGTTGAAGGCATTGTTATCATCCCTGTCTTTGTATTAGATAATGGAATGGGTGGAAAGGTTAGGTATTTGTCTTGGGATAAAGATTCCTGGATGGGAAAGTGTAAAGGAGGAATAGAATTGTGGAAGACAGGAGTGTTGCATAATGAGCATAATATAATGTAATATGAACTCTTCTATCCTCAAACCGCACCCCCCCCCCCTCCCCCCCCCCAGATAAATACATTCAGAGTTGGAAGCAACTACAGATTGTGTAATTGTACTGACAAATTTTGGTACTACCCTTCTTTCTTTCCCTCTCTCCAACCCCACATCACTTTTTTTAAACATTAATAATTCAGATTCAGAGTTGGCAGACAGACCATTAGTCCATTTTAAAGAATTTTTTTTGAGGGAGGGAACCTGACATAAATCTGTAAGAGTGTTGTAGATAGTTCACATATGTTACTGTTTCAGACTGTCTACTATATCATAGTGTGACTGGGTCCTTGAGATGACTTCACAACCTTGGTTTCTATTCAAATTCATATTCTTTTAAAAACTACTAGAACACAGTTTTCTAAAATTATTTTTATCTCTAAAAAGAAATATCTAAAATTCTAATAGCTGGAAGAACTGTTAATACGTTATTAAAGTCATTACAGCTGTAGATTGGTAATGAGAAACAAGCTAAACATTAGTATGCAGTAGAGTAGGTGTGCAGGAACACTAGTGACCAGTAGGATGTGTTGCACAGAGTCTGTGGTTGTATTTAACATGACCTTGAAATAAAATTGTGTTAATGATGAGCAGATTTCTAAGTGGAAACTCAAAGAAAAGGAGTAGAGCTGATCTAAATGATCCTATGAGGAATTAGTCACAGTATGTAATCAGTTACAGTAGGACTGTCAGAATTGGAAAATCTGAACAAGTACCAATTGAGAAGAGAACAAGTGAATATTCCATGTCACGGTTATGGTTCTAGTAGAAATTTGTCATTCACAAAACTTTACTGTATTTAATGGTCATAAAAATTAAGCCTTTTGTGCTTAACGTCTACTGAGTTGTTCCCTGGAAGGCTCCATGTCCTAGGCATCTATCTACCTGTCAGCAGATGTTGGTTGTGGGGACCAGGAATAGTTTGTCTGCTAACCACTAGGGGCTTGCTTTGTTTAGTTAACTTGCAAACTAAGATACTTATTTCAGGGGTGCTACTTAAGTGGATGAAGCTTATCAGAATGCTCTTGGGGGAGGGTGAAAGATTGGAGGGTATTCAAAACCAGTTTCAATTAAGGTTCCCTTTCTGTTGATTTCAAATGAATTCAGATGATCAGCAGTTTTACTAAGTTGCTTTTCTATGAATTAGTTTACCTGTCTGGTGCCTCACCTTTGTTCTAAAGTGTGAGAAGACATTAAGTATTAGTTTTCTCTGTGTGTCTTCAATTTCAATAGCTTGTGGGTAGGAATCTTTAAAGAAGTAATTGTAAGTCTGCTGGAAATTTTTATTCCTGATGGGTAAGGAGAATACTAATAGAACTAGGAGATGAACTAAAGTAGTCTTGTTTCAAATAACAATCTTATAATAGACTAATGTTTACTAATTTTGTTTCAGAATTCCCGAAATTCACTTTTGGCTTCTCCTGGATTTGGAGTCTCTCTCCCAAGTGCTTCCCAGTCCTTGGTATTTGGGGCTGGAAGGAGCCAATCAAATGGAGTGATGGCTCCAGAAAGCAAACCTTCTGGATTTCCTTTTGGCTGTGGTACTGGACAAGAGTCTCAAAAAGATTCTGATGCATCCAAGAACTTGTTTTTCCAGTGCATGTCCCAGAATCTTCCTTCCAGTAACTATTTCACGGTCATTTCAGAGAGCTTGACTGAAGATGTCTCTAGTCGAGACTCATTCAAGCAGTGTACAGAGAGTGTGGGTGCTGGGACTTGTAAAGGCAAAATTCTTTCAGTGGACAGTAAGCCAGGAGCCCAGTCTGGTAGTTCTGTAGAGCGGAAGCTGCCCACAGAATCTATGCCTACCCTTACTCCAGCCTTTTCACGAAGTCTGTTGAATACTCGTCCCTCTGATAGCCATGAAAACCTATTTTTACAGCCCCCAAAGCTATCACGAGAGGAACCCTCAAACCCTTTCCTGGCATTTGCTGAGAAAGCAGAACTCAGTCCTTTCAGTGGCTTTGCATCTTCATCTCCAACAGGGGTTTGTGCTCTGTCAACACCTGTGGGTCATAAGGCCACTTCTGGCTGGCCGGAATCACTCACCTGTACAGACTCTTTAGCTAAGAAGAAGACCTTGTTTATAACAACTGACTCCTCAAAGATGATCTCTAGTGCTTCTGGTTCAACAGCTGCTGCTGGTGTTCAAAGCCCTTCCACTGTAGGGAATGGCCGTTCCAGCTCACCGAGCAGCAGCCTGACACAGCCTATTGAGATGCCCACACTGTCCTCCAGCCCAACAGAAGAAAAACCAGCTGTTGGGCCTGGGCAGCAGGACAATCCTCTTCTGAAAACTTTTTCTAATGTGTTTGGCAGACATCCACCTACCCTTTTCTCTTCACAGGCAGAGTTTCCACAGGAGAAGAAAGCCCCTTTTGAAGCTGTGAAAAGGTTCTCGCTAGATGAGCGGAGCTTAACATCCAAACAGGACTCAGACTCCAGTACAAATAGTGATCTGTCAGATTTGAGTGACTCTGAAGACCAGTTGCAGGCTAAGGCTTGTATGAAGGGTATCCCAGACCATTTGATGGCGAAGCTAGGCCCTAATGTGGAGCGCAATGCAGAATTACTGCTGGGTAAAGGAAAGGGGAAGCAAGCCCCAAAGGGCCGGCCCCGCACAGCTCCCCTAAAAGGTGATGACTTGAATGTAGATGATGTTTTGGAAGCACAAGGAGGTGGGATACTGGGTTATCTCCTGTGTAATCAACTGCGTAAACTAACCACAGTTGTAGACCTCATTCATATTCAGTAGGCAGCACACAGGATGATTACAAGGCAGAAACTTAATGCTTCATGTATGTGAATTTGGTGTTCACTTTAATAAATGTTTAAGCCTGTGTGTGGTATGCTGTAGGCTCAAACAGACTTACTGGTTTTACATGGGTATGAACATACAGATCTCTGAAAAGATGATTGTTGGAGCCAGTATCCTTTTGCTGTTGAAGTTAACTAATAGATTTTTGCTTCTACTTTGCCTCACCCAGTTGGCCAGTCTGTGCTGAAAGATATGAGTAAGGTGAGGAAGCTGAAGCAGTCAGGTGAGCCTTTTCTCCAGGATGGCTCTTGCATCAATGTAGCTCCACATCTGCACAAGTGTCGGGAGTGCCGTCTGGAGCGGTACCGCAAATTTAAGGAGCAAGAGCAGGATGACTCAACTGTGGCATGTCGCTTCTTCCATTTCCGGAGGTGCTCAAATTCTTTCTTTCTTCATATGTAGTCTGTGTGCAGAACTTGGGCCATGTCCAAGCACAAAATAATTAATGTTTTACTTATTAAATATGCTTGGGTACAATAATGAAGGTTTTGAGTGTCTTGCATTTTCCTGCATCACCTGATGGGAGTTCCCTCACTGGACCAGAAAGAGCTGCTTTTCAAAGATAAAGCTATAAGATACTAAGTGAGCCTCTGGGTACAGCCTCAGGAAACTGAATTTGCTTTTTTGGGTAGAATTTTACTTCTGGGTGGCAATTTGTAGACAACAACTCTCCCTCCTTCATAAGGCATTCAGAACAAAGGTAAAATTTTAATCCACCCAACAAGTAACTAAACATTGCCAGCATGAGGCTAATGTTTGACCATATTCTGTTGAGTACAGGACTAATTTTTAGGAGTAGAACGCTATGTCTGTGTTCCCTCTGTGTTACATACATGTCTTACACTTCTTCGACCTGTTATGTTTCTCTTCGTCTTCCTTAACTGTCTGTTCTAGCAAGCGCTATGCATCTTTTTCCGAAAGTAGTTAGTTGATTTCCTGCAATGTAAAGGATGAACTGAATTTTTAGTATGTGTCACCCATCCAGTAAGCATGCTGCTTCTTTTCCTAAATTTCTTAAAAATTAATCTAGCTTGAGGTTAAAGATAAGATGGTTTCTGCTTAAAAATTAAGTTATCTTTGATACTGACAGGAGGGCTTAGGGCTCTGTCATATGTTTTTACACATTTATCACACAAGGTAAAAGGAGGGTTAACAGCTATTGGTAAAACAGTAGTGATTCATCTATGTGGAGACAAGTGCGACAAGGATTTTTGCATGTATTGTCATGTGAGCTGTTGGAAGAATTGCGAAGTGTTGGCAGCCCTAGCCAGAACGGAAATACTGTTTTCTCAAAAGTTGGGAAAAACTTTCTCATTAATTAAAACTGAGAATGACAGCCATTCAGAATTTTGCAAGCAGCATCGTGCAGCAGGTCAAATTGAATTTTGTTATCTCTTTCTATTAAGGAGATAGAGAAGTGGGGTTTAGCAAGCTATAGCAATTTCTTTTAGGTGGAATTTCCCACCAATGTTTACTAGGACCTTGGGATTCGTTCTAATGGGTGTTGTAGCTGCAGCTTTGTATGCCTTATTCTCTGTGTTACTGGGATTTGCATAATAAATGTACTGTCTGTGGAATATAGCACTCTAGCTGAAGTCTTTTCCCCCCCTTTCTTGGTTTATGTTCTGATATAGATGTCATTGTAAGTTAATTAAAGGTGGTTGAGCAGTTTCTAAATTACTCCATCCTATTTCCTGCAGGCTGGTATTTACCCGGAAAGGTATACTACGAGTAGAAGGTTTCTTGAACCCACAACAAAGTGACCCTGATGCTATGAGCCTATGGATTCCTTCTTCCTCTCCTGCAGAGGGGATCGATCTGGAAACTTCCAAATATATCCTGGCCAATGTTGGGGACCAGTTCTGCCAGCTTGTTATGTCAGAGAAGGAGGCAATGATGATGGTGGAGCCACATCGTACGTTGGGCTTTTGTCATGGTTTTTGCCACCCTTTCTGTATAATGCATGTACAATACAGTGGAATAGAATTGAAAATGTCTTACAATTTTTTGTTGAAATGCTTCTCCTGCTCTTCCAAAGAGGGGCTATATTCACTCTTGGGTGGGGAGTGTAACTGAGGGACCAGAATTTGAGACTTTCTTTTGGATCAATGCAACATTACCACCAAGGAAGCTACTGGTAACTTTCCCAGACATTAAATTATTCTTTCAATAACTAAATGCAGAAATCAGCTGGCTCATGCTCCTAAGAAAATAGAAATAAGCCCAAGCACCTACCACACTGACCAGCTATGCTTTAATGAACAGATTTTCTGATGTTTTCCTATCCTTTTATGCTCCAGGGACCTCATGTAAAAGCTCAGGGTTTTCTAGGGAGGGAATTGTACCTTAATTCAGCCCCCAAGGACTTAGCTGATCATCTAGTTGCCAGCTTTCCATTTCAGGAGGAAAGGGTTTGGGGGGGGGGGGGGGGGGGAAATTAGCCAATTTAGCTTATCACATGGAGATAACTGACTATCTAATTTTTTCCCATTAATTTCTGGAATGTACAAGGGCAGCCATTTGGAGAACCCCTTCCTTGGCAAATATGTTGGTGTAGAATCTGACAGAGATCTGATTAGTAAAACTAAATACACATTTTTTATGGTTTTATATATTGATATTACTTGTTCATAAAACTAGCAGAAGATTTGTGATTTTGCTGTAAGTTCCATTAGTGCTCCATTTAATTCAGTTATTACAGAACACTGTAAGGTGCTGCATTTCCTTTAGTGTGCATTTTGATACCTGACCTTACCTATTCTTAGAAATGGGAATTTTAATAGTGTCACTGGACTAGCAACTCAAAGAATGGCGCTATGAATGTAAAAAGTATGTGTTTCTATACTCTGCCTTCAGGTCATGTTGCTATGAATTTATCAGTGTTGCTGTGATACTCTCAGATTAGGTGGGAGAAATGCAAAATGTCTAAGCAATAATTCGTAGTATGCCTTCTCTCTATAGAGAAGGTGGCATGGAAGCGAGCAGTACGTGGTGTGAGGGAGATGTGTGATGTATGTGAGACAACACTCTTCAATATTCATTGGGTTTGTCGGAAGTGTGGTTTTGGTGTCTGTCTGGACTGTTACCGGCTGAGGAAGAATCGTCCACGTAGTGGTGAGTACTGGGCATTTTTCCCCCACTGTCATCTTTGAACTGAGTATAGTCAGGAAGTAGTTTCTGGGAAGTTGTAGAAGTTTATGGGAGAGTTACCGAGTATCAGCTTGGAAGGCTGCATGTTTGGAACTTGTCTTATATGCTGCTGTTCTCTTCTTCATTTCCCTATGTACCTGTCTTTTATTTATTTACACAGGATGGGATTATTAAAATCATAGCATCAGCAGGCACAGGCATAGAGTGTCTACTGAGACAGTTGACAGTCTCAGACTGTATAGTTCTTTTCCTCAGAAAGCACAAAAGAAAAATTATGTACTGTCTTAACAGTTCAGAACTGTTGTATGGGGAACTAGTAAGCAGACACTGCAGAGCTGCTGTCTTTGCTGTCTTTGCTAAGGAGTTAGATTGGAAGGTTTTCGTTAGATTGGAAGGTTTTCCTTTTTTTTTCTCTCTTGGGTTTTTTTTTTTTTTGTGTTTTTTTTGTTGTTTGTATGTTTGTTTTTTGTTTGTTTGTTTTTTTAATTCTATGATACACCAGGGCTTGTAATTCAGGAGGAAGTTCAGTAAGTTCAATTTTAAGAAGCAGATGCATGAGAAAGTAGATTCCTGGCTGGGTTTTTTGTATTGCGTAGCATTTGGTAGCATGGATGCAAACAAATGGCAATCTCAGTGAGATTAATTAGTGACAGTTACATTAACTGGATGTTAATAAGTGTGAATACTCCTGTCTATTCATTATGATAACTTAGAAAAGCATAATGAGAAGAGGAGTGTCATATTTTAAAAATTGAGGTTTGAAGCCAAGATTTTTAGGTGATAGAAAACAAGCTGCTAGAGACAACTGAGGGGAAATTATTGTGGTAGCTGTATAATCTGAGGATATACAGAAGTTGCTGTATATCCAGTCCTAATTTCTGTATTTATAGTTTATTTCTGAGATCACCAGGTTAATTTCCTGCATTGTAAAGAATCTAAATGAACAATATTAATGCACAAATATTCTGTATTGTAAAGTTTTAGTACAAAAATCTATTTTTTTTCCTTATTCCAGAGACAGAGGAGATTGGTGATGAAGAAGTTTTCTCATGGCTGAAGTGTGCAAAGGGTCAGTCTCATGAACCAGAGAATCTCATGCCAACACAGATCATCCCTGGTACAGGTAATGCTTGAAACACAAAAGGAAAACAGCAAATTTTGTATTAATTCTGAGCAAGCAAATGGAAAAAATATAAAGATAGGTGATGTTGTAGCTGATACCTCTTCTAGGATGGATTTAGAGGAAAATTCCACTTGCTACTTCAGAAGGGTTGAAGGGGAAGTAATGCAAGTAAGCTGTGGATTTGAAGTGTGCATCCTTCTAGTATTAGCTGTGACTTGTGGTCAGCTGTTTTTAAGCTGTATTTTAAGTAAATTTGTTTAAATAGCAAGAAAGAGTTTTTGGGGGATGGTTTGGTTTTTTTTCTTCTTCTCCAGTGACAGGGAGGGAAACTAAATGGAAACTGAATGCTGACTATTTAAATAACTGGTCCTAAAAAAATCACAGAATCATAACATGGTTTGGGTTTGTAGCAACCTTTAAAGATCAGCTAGTTGAAACCCCATGCCGCAGGCAGGGACTACCTTCCACTAGACCAGGTTGCTGCAAACCCCATTCAACCTGGCCTTGAGCACTTGAAGGGATGGGGCAAGCACAGCTTCTCTGGACAATCTATGCCAGTGCATCACCACTCTCACAGGGAATATTTTTTTCCTAATAGTCAATCTAAACGTACCCTCCTTCAGTTTAAAAATGTTGTTCCATATCCCGTCCCTAGAGACCCTGGAAAAAAAGTTTCTCTCAGTGCTTGTCATCCCCCCTGATGTATTGAAAAGGCACAAAAAGGTCTCCACAGAGTGTTCTCTTCTCCAGGCCAAGCCACATCAACTGTCCCAGCCTTTCTTCATAGGAGAGGAGTTCTAGCCCTTTTATAATTTTCATGGCCTCGTCTGAACCTGCTTGAACAGGTCCACGTCTGTCATGTACTGGGTACCGCAGAGTTGGAATGCTGAACTCCGGGTGGGGAGGTGGGCTGGGGTAGGGGGGAAGAACCACCTCTCAGCCTGCTGGCCATGCTTCTTTTTATGTAGCCTAGCCTGCAGGATGGCTTTCTGGGCTGCAAGTGCATTTTACCAAGTCATGTCTAGTTTTCCATCTAGCCACGTATCCAAGTCCTTTGCTGCAGGGCTACTCTCAATCCATTTCACTCCCCCACTGTACGGATATTGAAGGTTGCCCCAAACCAGATGTGGGTTCTTGCACTTGGACTTGTTGCGCTTAATGAGGCTTGGGTGGGCCCAATCCTTAGGCTTGTCAAGGACGTGCTGGAATCAGTTGCACACCTTAGCTTGGTGTCATCCAAAAGTTTGTTCAGGGTGTGCTCAATCTCACTGTCAATGTCATTGATGAAGACACAAAATAGTATTGGTCTCAGCTTTGAGGGACACCTCCTGTTACTGTTCTCCATTTGGGCATAGAGACATTGATGGTAACCTTTGGATGTGATCATTCAGCCACTTCCTTACCCACAGAATAGTCAATTCATTAAAATGTGTCTTGCCAATTTAGTGACAGAACGTTGTGAGGTACTATATTGAAGGCCTTGCAGAAGTATAGGTAGATTGCAGCTATTTGTCTTTTGTTGTTTAATGATGCAGTCGCTCCATTGAAGAAAGCCACTAGATTAGTCAAGTGTGATTTGCCCTTGGTGAAGCTGTGCTGGCTGTCTCTAATCTCCTCTGACTTCTGTATGTTTTGACATGTCTTCTAGGAGAATCTGCTGCATGATCTTACCTGGTTACTGTTGTGAGGCTGATGGGTCAGTAATTCTCAGGGTCCTCGTTTTGACCCATTTTAAAAATGGGCGTAATGTTTCCCTGTTCCCAGTCCCTAGGGACTTCATCAGACTGCCAGGACTTTCCAAGTGTGATGAAGAGTGACTTGGCAACTACATCAGCCCAATCCCTCAGGACCCTGGGATGCGTCTTACCAGGTTTCATGGACTTTTATAAGTTCCGGTTCCTCAGGTGCAGCCCCGCCTCAAATACTGTCTGCAATTTTGGGCATCTCAGTGCAAGAAGGATATCAAACTGTGAGAGTGTGTCCAGAGCAGGGTGACCAAGACGCGGAAAGGTGTCAAGGACAAGGCTTAGGAGGAGCAGCTGAGGTCACTTGTTTTGTTCAGCTTAGAGAAGAGAAGGCTGAGAAGCTTACAGTCTACAGCATCCTCAAGGGGGTCAGCAGATGGGAAGGTGCTGATCTCCTCTCTCTGGTGACCAGCGGTAGGGCACAAGGAAATGGAATGAATGTGCATCAGGGGAAATTCAGACTCTGCTTCACTGAGTGGGTGGTGTGGCACTGGAACAGGCTTTCCAGGGAGGTCGTCAGGGCACCAAGCCTGGCAGGTTCAAGGAGTGTCTGGATGATGCTCTTAGTTGTATGGTTTAGTGTTAGGTGCTCCTGTGAGGAGCAGGGAGATTTTCTCAGTGATCCTCATGGTCCTCTTCCTGCTTGAGATTCTGTATGGTTCTCCAATGAGAGGAGGAACTTTATTCCCCCAGTTTTTCCTTTGAGGTTCAGGGACTCGAGAGAAGTGAGAAAAGGGAATACAACTGAAAACTGATGGGAAATAAAAATGTTGAGTATGTCAGCTTTCTCCATGTCAGCTATCACTTGCTTGGAGATCTTATTTAGTGCAGATGGTGTGTGTTGTATGCATTTTCTTTTATCTTCTTTTTCTGGCCAGGATAACTGTTGAAACCCTTATTATTCTCTGCATCCCTTGTGAAATCCATTTTCGTCTTTGCGTTAGGTTTCCTGATGACATCTGTGCACATCCAGGCAGCATCCAGGATTACATGTCCTGGTTCTACTGCCTCTGCATTTCATTCTTACATTTTAGTTTGATCAGGAGGTCCTTCTTGACCCATGTTCTTCCCTTGCCTTCCTTATTTGATTTTTTACATGGGGGAATTGACAGTGCTCGCACTCCAAGAAAAATGTTCTTAAAGAGCTGCAAGCTCTGTTCTGTTCCTTTGTCCCTGAGGGCAGTTTCCCAGAGCATCCCATACACTAATTCCTTAAGCAAGTGAAAATCTGCTCTCCTAAAACTTAGTCTCCTTACCCTATGCTTGATCTGGCCTACACCCCTCAAGGTTGTGAATTCCACCAGGACCTGATCACTGCAGCCCAGGGTGCCACCAGTCTTGACATGTCGGATTAGTTTTTTCATGTTGGTATACGACAGGTCCAGTAACGCTTCTTTTGTGGTTGGTCTCTATGTCATGGATTAAGTTATCCTCAAAGCACTCCAGAATTATCCTTGATTGCTTGCAGCTTGCTATGTTGCTTCTCCAGCAGACATCAAGGTGATTGAATTTCCCTAATCTTCATGTGAGCATGATGCTTCCTGTAGTTGAAGTAAGAACATTTTTTCTAACAGGCTTCCTTTAGCTGGGTGGACTGGAGTAAACCCCAGCAGTGAGGTTTTCTTTGTTGGCTTCGTCCCCCAATTTGGCCATAAATTCTTGACCTGTTCATCACTGTTTTTCAAGGATAGCTCTCTGTGGTCAGTATGATGTTCCACATGGAGAGCACCTCCCCGCAGTTCACCAGTTCCACAATTAATTGTATCATGCTTCAGTCATAAAGATTAGATTGTTGTTTTCTAGTTGCACAATGACTTCTGTCTCCTCCTGCTCATCACCTGAGCTGCATGCATTAGTATGAAGAGGCTTTCTAGCTGGGCTATCAACCTTACCCCTCTTGATAGGAACATGACCAAATTCCTTCGAGTTATTTCACAGATGTTTCCTTGTTGCTTCCTAATATGTTGGTAGCCCCTGACTTTTGCCTGTTGCTCAAATCTGCATCTCCTTTCCCCACTAAATCTAGTTTTAAAGTTCTCCATAAAAGACTGGTTAACCTCTTGGCAGAGGCTTTCTTGCTCTGCTTGGGCAGGTGAATCCCATCTGCTCCCAAGAGACCTAACTTCTCAGAAATAGATTTGTGGTCATAGAAGGCAAAACTGTTGAATAGGGCACTGGCCACGGCACCAGGTATTCATCTAGTCAGTTTGTTATATCTGTCTGTGTACCAGAGGTGAACACCTGTGTTCCAGATCCTTTCAGCATTGCTTCAAGGGTTATATAGCTTCTTGTGGTGGCTTAAGGTCACCTCATTGCAGTATCGTTGGACCCTACATGGAATAGTAGAAGCAGATTATAATCTGTAGGATTTGCCAGGTTTGACAGCCTCTCAGTGACATTGTGAAGGCAGTGTTAGCACTGTTTGACACACTCTACTGTTCAGGGACAATGTCTTGTTATATAGCATGTGACCTTAAAGATACTTTGCAGTAATACTAAAAAAAATCCACCTCTTTGAAGATGTAGTTTTGGCCTTCTTTTAGATTTCTTTGCATGTGATATTAAAGATCCAACTTTATTTACAGCACTTTACAATATTGGAGACATGGTTCATGCAGCACGAGGCAAATGGGGTATTAAAGCCAATTGTCCATGTATTAACAGACAGAACAAATCAGTGTTGAGACCAGCTGTCACTAATGGAATATCACAGGTATGTAATTTGAAGCTGAAATTATCTTGTTCGACATTTGCATTTTTAAGATCTATTACGATGTTAGATCCGTTAAGCTAATCTGCTGTGAAACAGGAGTTTTGCTTTCTCCTTATTTACTCTGAGGGTAGCAAGAGTCTTCTGGGTCACTTTTTGGGGACATGAACTGCATCTGTTATCTACTGAGTTAGGTATTATTTGGGCTAATACTGTTATGTAGAAACTGGGGAGGAAGCCATTAGTATTGGTGCCGTATTTCAAACCAAACCACTATGAGTAGCTTGCAATATGTGTTTTTATTTTGTTGTGCTTTCTGAAGGAATCTAGAGCAGTTCTGTAACTATCAACACAAAAAATCCTCCTACAATAAAAAAAAAAAAAGCCAGAAAGAAAAGAAATCAAAACGATATGGCTTATGTTAAAAGATGACTAAAAGATGACATGGTAAGAATTCATACTGCAGTGCAAAGGTGAATACATGCAGATAAAGAAGCTCCTGTATTCTGCTAAGCATAAATGAATTTTACTGTGAGCTTATAGCAAATGGAAAAATGGACAAAACCAAATGCATTGGATATTGAAAATGTCTTCCCTTTATTCAACATTTAGCAGTTTTTAAATATTTTTTGTTTTAGCTTCCAACTGTAAATCCTAGTGCATCAGTCTCTGGAAATGAGAACGCCTTTTCCACTGGAGCAGGGACAGCAGGAGTGGGGCAAGTAGAAATGGACACTGTACCAAAATCTGAAGCAACTGACAGTAGGATAGAAGAATCTGCAAAAGCAGAGACGCTACCAACCAATAACACTGGGGAAGTAAAGACTAACAGACCACTTTGTCCAGAAACAGCTCCATCATCAGCTTTACACTGGCTTGCAGACTTAGCAACGCAAAAAGCGAAAGAGGAAACAAAAGGTGAGCAGAAGAAATGCCCTCTGGGGTTGCAGTTAAAAGATAAATGATAACATACTGTTTGATTGCTATACTTTGTGAGAGTGTCAAGCCCTAAATAGAAAAGAAAAAGGTAAGTTTTCTTCCTTTGCTTCCTTTTCTTCCTGGTCTTAGAACCAGTTTTGTTCTACAGGCTTAGAAATATGCAAAGCTGGAAAGATGATGCAGCTGCAGACAATACTGTCTCACAGTTTATTTCTGTGCCAGGTTGTGTATTTATTTTCTCAGAAGCTGCTATCCTGATGTAAAATGATAATAATTCATTTCAGATGCGGCTTTGTTACTTCATGACTGTTGAAGTAAATACAGCACTTTTGTGTGCTATGTGAAGAATGTATTTCCAGGGAACTGAGACTAGAGTCCATTTGGAGAGTTAGATGAAGGCTTAGAGCATCTTTAATACTCAGTAGCTGGAATGAATACACTTCCCAGAAGTCAGAGGTAGCATGACTAACACAGGATTTATTCCTGTCCGTATGTCTAGAAAGAACTACTTTACATATTGATGTTAAATGTTGATGAATCACTTGCAAGTTTTGCAGGTCACTGTAATATTTTGACTACCATTAAAATTTGAAATATTTAATATCAAAACATCAATTCAGAAAGTCAGGGAAATGTTTCTTTAACTGAATCCATTAAAAAGTTGTGTTTACATGTGTCAGATCTTTTTGGATCAGATCTATTGTGCTGTTCAAAAGCTGTTAGCAGCATATGAAGGGCAAAATCTATGTGAAGTATCTTTGATGCTTAATGAGGTGCCTCATTCACTGTTATAGTGATAATTTACTGTTACCACAAGATTCTGTTAATATTCTATTTAATGCAAGAGCAAATAATGTCAGAAAACTTTGTGATAGTTTTAACTTTGCCTCTTGGGGATTTTTTTTCTCTCCCCTCCCTGTAATGTTTATATTTATTTTGCAGAATCAGGATCACTGAGATCAGTGCTTAATAAAGAATCCCATTCACCCTTTGGATTAGATTCCTTCAACTCCAGTACAAAGGTTTCCCCGCTAACCCCAAAGCTGTTTAATAGCCTCTTGTTGGGCCCAGTGACATCTAGCAACAAAGCTGAAGGCTCCAGCCTCAGAGATCTGCTACACACAGGGCCAGGAAAGCTTCCTCAGGTCCCATCAGACACAGGAATCCCCTTTCCTCCAGTCTTTTCTGCAGCTTCTACGGTAAATAATTTTGTATTCCTTCAATGATATCTGTTCTCGGGAAGAATTTTCATCTAAATGTTTTTATAGTATTCTACTCTTGAATGTTGAAACAAATGTAATGCCTCACCAAAACTTACCACCCCACAAATTTGTAGAGAATTTTCATGCTAATTTTTAGTTTTAGTTTACTACTGCTGAGGAGAGGCTATTCTCTTCAAGAGACCAAGAAAGTGGGTTAAATACAACCTATAACTTGTTTGGTTGATAATCAGCATCCCTGCAAAGTTCACTTTAAATTTCACTTCTTTAAAAATACTGTAAATGCATACCACAGAAAAAAAGACAAAAACTTCAGAGTAAACCAGTTCCTTAAACTTATGTATACTTGAAAGGCGTTTCAGCTAGAATATACTTGAGCAGGATCTGCTGCTCCTGCTGCATCACTACAAATCTATGGGGCCTGATGGGATTAAGCCAAGAATCTTCAGAGAGCTGCTGATGTCATCACAAAGCCTCTCTCAATGCATTTCATGTGGTCTTGGGAGTCTGGAGTGGTCCCAGCTGACTGGAAGCTTGCAAACATTGTCCTGATTTCCTAAAAGGGCAAAGAGCAGTACCATGGAAACCACAGGCATGTCAGTCTCACTTAAGTGTGAGGTGAAATAATGGAAAATATTTTTCTGGGAAGTATTTGAAAGCACCTGGAGTACAATGCAGTCATTGGTCACTGCCAGCATGGCTTGTGTGGGTGAAAAGTCCTATTTGTTGAATGTGATTTCCTTCTATGACAAGGCCGCCTCATTTGTCTGGGAAAGCCAGTAGATGTCATCTTTCTGGAAGTAAATTTTTGATGATGTCTCTCTAAATATCCTTCTGGACAAAATGTCCAGCAGCCAGCTGAATAGTCACATTTGGACAGTGTGCTCAGACACAAGGTGGGATTCTTAGTGTGTCCTATGCAGCGCCAGGATTTGGACTCAATGATTCCGATGGGTCGCTTCCAACTCAGCATATTCTATGGGTCTGTGATTCTGTGAGTTTAAGGTGTAGTTGCTATTTCTGAATGCCTTTCCTGGAATAAGGATACTTTAATCCATTTTTGAAGAAATAACTTGGAAAAAAGCCTGAACAAATCAATGCTATTTGGAGTGGTTAGAAGCATTTAGTTTAAGGAGAAGGATAAATTCTGTGGAATTTATCAACACTTAGCTCTTTTTGGTGATTACTTTCTCCAAAAGCTTAGGCAGATAGAGTAAGAAGGAAGATTAAATGGTTTGTCTCATAGTGGATTTTTTTTTTAACTCTCTGCCAGGCAGGCTGCCTGGCTAGCACCTTGATAATAGTTCATGTTGGTTGCTTTTGGGAGAGGGAACTGTATGTGAAAATACGGTGCTGCTACAGGAAAGTGAATCCAAGAATACTTCTGCCTCTCATCACTGAGTACAGGCAAAGAAATTGTGGTCACTTGTTTCAAAGCAATTTATTCCTTCAAGGCTTGAGATAGCCTGTCTGAACTTGTGTTCCTGTCCTGGCAACTCTATGCATTGTCTCACCACATCTAATCAGATGTATTGTGTAATGTGTTTTTTCACTTTCCTGATTTCTGATCTTCACTGAGTAATTTAGATTTAAAGAACTTATGGAGAACTCTGGTCCATCTCCTGACTTGAATGTCTGGATGCTTCATATAAAATGAACAAAACAAGCCTGAGAAGCAGGTGTGTTACTCAAATTGTGAGAAGTAAGACTGCTGCTCATGGAGAGAATCATCTTGATCTTTCTGGAGCATTGGTAGTCTTTTGTGAAGAATAATTAGCATTGTCTTTAATAGTTAAACTTTAATAGTTATCTATCTTACAGCCTCTAGTGAGTCAGAGTAATGGTACATTTTTAAGACCATTAATGAATAATGTTATGTTTTAGATTGATAGTTCTATATATGGTGAATTTTTTATCTATTGAATTTTAGTTTTTAAGATGATGGGAGTTTTTGGGAGGGAGGAGAGAGTGGTGTTGATTGGTTTGCTATGTTTGTTTTGTTTTTCACTTGAATGAGAAGGTTTTTTCTACCAGAAATCTATCACTGCCCTGCTTCCTCCCACAAATGTGTGAAACAAGGTCCAATAAGTGTTTATTTTCTGTTGAATATATGAAATCTATGTAGTGTCTTAAGTATTTTGCTATAAACAAGGCCTATAGGCAGGCTTTTTATTTTTTAAGGTAAAAATGAAATTTTAAGATTGTGTTGATAACCTGTTACGAATTTTAAACACCTCTTGAGTTTTAAATGTTCCTTGGGGAGCATGGCAACCAGAACCAGAGAGTCTCTCTACTAGTGGTTCCACTAACATACAGGAAACACTTTCTCCTTTCTCTGTCCATGTTTGGTTAGTATTCACATATCCATCAGCTTATGTGTCCCACGGTTGAATTCACTTCCTTAGTAATGGGATGAGGAAAATGGGGAAATAGAGTTGAGATATTAATGAAGTTGAGAAAACTATGAACAATTTAACTATTTTTAATATCAAAGTAACTGAATTTAGATAATTTAAGTTTTCTATTTTATGTCTGCATAATATTTTTTAGGTAGCCTTTAGCTGGTTATTTTAAATTCTACAATTGTAAAACAGAGCCGTAGCCATTTTTGTTCTTACTTGGATACATGTCTGTCTCTGAGCTACTTTGTTTCTGATGCATGTTTTCCTGGTAGCTAGGTGTCTGTGCTAAAGTTTGAAGGAGACCATATATACTTTAATACCTTGTACTGTTGTAAGACTAAATTTACCTCTGGATTTACATCTTCTAGGGGGTTAAAGGTAAAGCCAGCCTGCCAAACTTCTTGGACCATATCATTGCTTCTGTGGTGGAAAATAAGAAGACGTCTGATGCTGCAAAACGAGCTAGTAATTTAGCTGACCCACAGAGGGAGGTGAAGGAAATGGTAATGGGATTAAATGTGCTGGATCCACACACTTCCCACTCTTGGCTTTGTGATGGTAGACTTCTTTGCCTTCATGATCCCAGCAACAAAAACAACTGGAAGATCTTCAGGGAATGCTGGAAACAAGGCCAGGTGGGTGATAAGTATCCCACCTTTGCTGCTTATTAGTGTCCTGAAATTGCAGTCTGTATGTTGGTAAAAACAGTCTGTTCAAACTTTGGCTCCTGAGTGAATATGGTGAATTAATATTTCAACTGTAGGTTTATAAAGAGGGGACACAACAGCCCTGTTCACTTTATGCGATATTAATTTGGGTGCATGTGCTCTTGCATGTTGAGCTTTTCTCAGCTTACCATCATGAGAGTGTTTGCTGTGACAGCCCTTTTAGTTGTAGTGTGCTTTGTGCTGAACCTCCTCTGCTCAACTACAGCCCAGTAGTGAATCCACTCTGATTTCCTGAGTGCACCTTAGCATCTACCCCACACTTGGTGCTTTATAGCCTCAGGGAAAGATGCATTTCCTTCCAGCTACAGTGTGTACAAGAGTGAAAATGCTGCATGCAATAGTCTACTGAATTTTGAATGTACTTGATACAGTGTCTCATCCTGAGCCCTACAGCAAGTGGGAAGCCAAGTATTGTTGTGAACTCAGCAACTCATGCATGGAGCGCTCTCATGGATTGTCTGAGGTGCCATCAAACACTTAGGCCTTCAGACAACAGATTATACCTTAGACCCGCTCTCAGCATAGCCACTTTTTCAGATGTCAGTCTGTAGTGCTGCAGCTTAGACTTCTCCAGAGAGTCAGTAAGATCAGCCTGGTCAGACAACCTGAATCTTAAAAAATGGTTGAGTAATTGCTGCTGCAAAGGAAGTGCACCCACAGCTCTAACAGAGGATAATGGCCCTTGCCGTTCAAACTGTATTCTTGGCACTTGGTTCTGCAGCTGCCTCTGACAGTTAGTTACCTTCACTAACTACTAAGAATTGAGGCCATTAGTGCTAAACCATTAGGTCCGTCATCATCTTTTCTGGAGAAGTGCTTATTGTCAGATAGTTTATTGTTACAGTGCTAATGCGCTTGGCAGTCATATTCCATACTTATTTGTGGTGTTTCACAAGGTGCTGAGGTGTGGTGGAGGAACAGGCTGCATATACCTCTTTTGGCACTGTCCTGACAGAAGTACTTTTCATTTAAATGTAGCCTGTCCCATGGAACTGCACATTCTCTGAGTTGCCTGGGCACAAGCACAGCTAGCACATAGCCGTGAGAACTGCAAAGATGGATGTTGTGCCGTGAACCTCATTTCTGTTCATGATTCCTCTGGCCAGCTCCTAATAGTTGGAGGAAGGTACTGTGCAGCACGCCCTCACTTGTCTGACTAGAAACTTCACTGCCAGCTTCCCACTAAGTGCAGTTGCCTTCCTGTCCTGACTTTTTTGGGGTGCATAGGAATCTCTTCTTTTTTTTTTTTTTTAAATTTTATTTTTCATCCTGTTATATTTTTCTGATTTACGAGGGATTTCAGATCATTCTTTTGCAGTGCTGTGGTGTCCATAATCTGCTTTTCTTTGCTAAGAGCTTCTTAGTTTCTGGTTAGCACACTTTGATAATTTTCTCAACACTTTCTGTCAGGAAATACTACTACTTCTCCTAGGAGGATTCTAAACATCTTAGGAATGCCTACAAAAAATGTGCTTGTCAGTTTCTTTGCCAGTGAGACTGGTTAATCACCATGTGCAAGATGCTGCTTGTGACCGTGGGGTTCTTGACTGGCGATCTGCTTAGGGAGTCTAGAGATGTGATTATGGATCTTGTGTCTGATGTGCAGCTTGCAGTGTGCAGCGCACACCCTGAGGCACTGGCTACAATTGCCATGATCATGTACTCTTTGTGACCTGCTATTTTAGCCTTTGCCCCAAGGTATGCTGTTGATGCTTCTGCTTCTTTTATCATTCAGAGGACCCCTTGAATAGGAGCAGACTAGGCAAGTCCTTTTCAGCAATCCTCAAGGTGGTGTTGCAGTCATTGGAGTTTCCCTTTGAAATGTGAAAAGGAATTGAACAACCTTCCTTGTTCCTGCATAAGAGAGAGCATGTGACCCAGGCAGGTGTTACTGTCTCAACAAGGTTATTTTAAACAGAATTTCTTCAAGCAGACACTCTCTGAAGAAACTGTTCTCTGTCACTGTTCTTCCTTGGCTTACATCCTCGTGTACATCCCAGCTGCATCTTTAAAAGTGAAGTGAAAGAACATTAATTCTACCACTATTCCCCAGATCCCCTTCCTGTTTTGTGTTTTGGGGAAGGTTACTTGGAAAAAACCCCTTAGCCACCTTCCCCAGCACAATAAATCCGCACTGGACACTAGGTCTGTGCCATATGAAGATGTTGGATATGATGGCATCCTAAATTGTTAGAAGAGAAAATTCTTTTCCCTTAATTCTTAGATAATAAGTGGCACTCTTTCAGTGTCACTCAAAAAAAGCAATATTTTTTGAGTCCTTCATCTTAGAAATTGTGAGAAATAAGTTAAACTTTGTCTTATCCCAGAATTCACTGAGAGTAATTCTTGAAGTTGTTTTTAAAGAGCATTTTGCTCTCCTGAAAATGGTTGTTGCTCATCTGGATATACTGTTAGGATTCTCATCCTATAACAACCTGGTATTTTATGACTTTTCATATTAGGATTTCTCTTTTTTGAGACACTGAAAATATGGTATGGTACTGGAGCTTTTTTTTGGTGTGTTTTTTGTTATTTTTATCTCCCTGTAGTTTGAACAGATTTGGCAGGAGATGTCTACCAGGCGAGTCCACTGTCATTTCATCTTGAAGCCCTATCTGTGTTATTTACTAGAGAGAATATTTTCTTTCTTCCATTGCAAATTTGCTGCTTAATAGCCAGAAGGGTTCTACTAAGTTAAGTAGTTTGGTTGTTTTGGGGTTTCTTCTAATTGCTGTGTACAAGTGGTCAAGTGAATACAGCAGGGATCAAAATGTCATTTTTCTGTACTGGAGACAGCTGGTTTAGCTATCAGCTTAAAGTCTACCAGGCAATGCTTTCTACACATCCTGTGAGAGGTACTGAGAAAGGTTATTTTAGTCATAGGTGATCCCTAGTGTTTGTTGTAGAATATACTTAAGCTTTTTAATTGCCTTAATGTACCATTTTTGCTGGGATGAGGGAGTATATTCAGATTTGAGATTGCTGTATTTGCTTTGTTATCTTAGGGAGGTTTGCTGCTTGTCAGGGTGTCACATTTGGGACCTAGTGGGAAGACTACCAAAGCTTATCTGTCCGTCAAGCATGTGCCCTCTGCTGCTTTTCCATATTGGTACTCAGAGTACTACTGGGGACACCAGGACAGTACCAGAAGTGGCTGTATGGCTCTGGAAGTGTTAATCAAGGCCATGGAGCCCTCATGGTTTTCTCCTGTCAGTGAAGGGTAGGGGAGTGGACAGATGCTGCATGTCAACCATAGTTTGCACAGCTGGTTTTAACCAAGAGGGGAACCTCTTTGAGGATTGAGGGTTGTGTGGAAGAGATAGGATTCATCTAAGCGAAAAAAAAAAAAAAAAAGGCATCCTTGCCAACAGGCTGGCTAACCTTATGAGGAAAGCTATAAGCAGGAACAAGGGAGGGAGAGTATGACCAGTGATCCAAGGAAGGAATTGATTGATTTGGCGAGCAAGCAGTGTGAGGTGATGTGAATAGGAATAATCCTGTACTCAAGAAACCAAGGATGAAAGATGTCCACTTCAAGTATATGTGTGTAAGTAAGGGTCTGTGTGCATCACAGCATTGTTAAGAAAGCTCTCACACTGTTTCTGGGAAATCAGCATGACTTGATGTCTTTCTGAAGTACCTGTACACTAATGCGTGCAGCACATTGAACAAAGAGGAGGAATTGGTGTGCATGAGAGCACAGCCATGGTCTCATTGGTATGACAAAGTGGTGCAATAGCTCATGCAGGTGTGGTATGGGAAGGAATAGGTAGAGGCTGTTAAGGAAGGACAACACAGGAATGACAAGCCAGAAAAGTAAGCAGAGAGCATTGCTGGTTTTGTGAGGAAGAATGTAGAATGCTTGAAATTGTGTAGGAACTGATGATGAGCCATCCAAGAACTTAGGGGCCAGGATTATTGAGCAGCAATTATGGACAACATTATGACAAGTTTCTCATACAGACCAACTGACCATAAAAACGTGATAAGGCCTCAGAAAACTGGAGGAAGCCCTGTGTTCACATTTCCTGGGCCTCATGGGACCGCCCTGATACCTGCTGGAGGAGCAACACAACAGGTCACAAGCAGTCCTGAAATTTTCTGAGTGCACTGATGTCAATGTTCTGAAACAGCTGATCAAGGAAACCGCTAGGGAAGGGTGCTTGTTCTAGACCTTGTGCTTTCACACAAGGAAGAACTGGTGGTTGATGTGGAGATACGGGGTACCTTTGGCTGCAGTGACTGTTAGATGGTGGCATTCAGGTCAAGATTCTGAGAGGAGGGAGCAAAACAAAAAATCATGATCACAAATTTGGGCTTTGGGAGAGCAGGCTTTTGCCTTTTCAGATACTTGCTTGGAAGAATTCCGTGGGGATATGGTCATGAAAAGAAGAGGAGCTCAGGAATACTGGTTGAATCATGCTTAACCTGCCTTGTAGCCTTCTGTGATAATATGACTGGCTTGGTACATGAAGGGAAAGTAGTTTTTTGTCTTTAATAAAGGCTTTTTACACTGTCATAATGTCATCAAAGTGACTTGGTAAGTGAGCAGTGTGATGGACTCAAAATTGACTGAAATGCCATGTGTGAGAGCACTGTCACTAGTGGTATATCATAGGGGGTCACTTCTGCAGTGAGTAGTACTTGTCATGTCATTAGTGACCTAGATGCGATAGGGTTCATACACCCTTAGCAAGTTTACAGGCAATACAAAACTAGGAGGAATGACTGATAAAGCAGATGGGTTCTGCTGCTATTCAGAGGGTCTGAACAGGCTGGAGAATTGGACCAAGAAGAATCTGGTGATGTTTAGCAGGGGAAAACGTAATGTCCTGTACATCAAGAATAACATCCTGAAGCAGTTACTAAGAAGCAACCATATGGAAGGTAGTTTTGCCTAGAAGAATCTTGGGGTTCCAGTGGGCAAGGGAGTGACCATGAGCCAAGAATCTGTCCTCACGAGAAAGAGGGTTGTCAGCAAGTCAAAGGAAGTGATGGTTCACCTTACTGTGTTCAGTTCTGGGCTCCCCAATTCAAAGGAGGGGAAGGGACCCCCAGAAAAGGGTCACAAAGATGATGAAAGGACTAGAGCATCACTTAGCTGAAGAGAGGCTGAGCAAGTTGGGACTGTTCAGCCTAGAGAAAAGGAGGCTCAGGAGAATGTGGGGAGGAAATTTTAAGAAGGAGCCACGCTCTTCTTGTCAGTACCCACTGACAGGAGAAGTGGGAGTGGGTGCAGAAAGTTCAGCCTCAACACAAGAGAATACTCTTTTTTGGTGTGAGGGTAGTCATTTCCAGTCAAAATGTTTCTGTGGGGTTTTTTGCTTTTTATTAATTCCCCTGAAATTCACAGGAGTAAAGTAAACCTCCCCCTTTTTGTTTTCTTAAATCTCACTCTTCTGAAGTTGAGGTTTCATTGCTGCCTTCTAGAACTTAATGGCTGTGTTGTGTTGTATTTGAAAACCAAGGCCATTTCTGTTATCCCCAGACTTGGGATTTTTACATTCATTTCTGAGTCAATAATTGTCCTCATTTAGGGACTAAAATCAAAACTAGGCCTTTTAGAGGCTATTGGACAATACAAAAGAAGCAGCTGTTAGTTACTGGAGTGTGTTTAAGCAGCATAACTTTGAAGTTGCTTGTATATAGCTCTCTAGATATCTTTGCCTAGCACGCTGATATTACATCTAGGGACGTGTGCTTCTCAGGGCTGTGCTGAGCTCTTCATGTGAATAAACCAAGACCCACCATCAGATCATTGTTAATGTATAGGGCACAGCTTGGAATTAATTTAAACTTGCGTAGGCATGGGAACTGCCATTTGAACATAGGTAACAGTTACAAAAGCTAAAGCTTTTCAGTTGGGAGTAGTCCATGTGCAAGTTCACTTCATACCCTCTCTGTTTTCTCTCAAGTTTGGTAACTGTCTTTTGAGATGGCAGGGTGAGAAGAACTGAAAAGGTTTTGGCAGTGTTGGGAGGATTGTCTATTATAGCTTTCCCAATTGTTGTCAGTTTAGCAAATGCTTTGAGGTTAATTAAATAAATTAATTTAATTAATTAAAGCATTTTAAATGCTTTTATGGGGAGAGGCCACTGAAATGTCTGTTTGGAATATATGTACATTATTAGCCTAAGCATCTTAAAACCCCTTCTGCAAGTGAGCGGCCTTTTTTCCACTACTTGGTTTTGTCCCACAGAGTTAATGTTGATCTATTATTATGCATAAATAATAAGTGAAATAGTAAACAATTCCTATTAAAATACAAAAATTTCACATGAGAAGGCTTTAGTACAAATGCTGTTTCTAGTGGTAGTTGCACATATGCTTAAAAAAAGGGACAGGTAGTGGGATTCTAAACCTACTCTACTGACACAGGTGGATTGGTGGATTGACCCTGTCTGGCTGACAGACCCCTCTACCCATCTGCTTTCTCGCTCCCCCTTCTCAACAGAACATGGGAAGAAAATCAGGTGAAGAAGTTTCTGGGTCAAGATAAAGCCAGGGAGATCCCTTAGGGATTGCTGTCATGGGCAAAAGAGGTTTAATTTATGAAAAAGGAGTTTAATTTATTGCCACTTAAAAATAGAGTAGGCTAGGAGAGAAGAAAAATCAGTAAACACCTTACCTCTCCCCCCCCACTTCAACTTTTTCCTAAAGGCTCAGCTTTACTCTCTCATCTCTGACTATTCTACCTCCTTCCTGCCACAACTGCTGGAGTGACACAAGGGGGATGATGGGGGTTGTGGTCAGTTCACAACACAATGTCTGCTGCCCTTTCCTCTTCACACTTTCCTGCTGCTTCCTCTGTGTGGAGTTCCTCTCACAGGATAGTGTCCTTCACAAATGGCTCCACCATGAGTTGTCTCCATGGGCTGCTCCAGTGTGGGCCCCCAGTGGGCAGTTTTTTCCAGAAAGTTTGCTTATAAGTGGGATTCTCCCTACAGCTTCTGCCAGAGCCTGCTCCAGTATGGGCTCTCCATGGATTTCCTCCAGCAAATATCCCTCTGCTGTAGTGGATCCTCTGTGGACTGCAGGTGCATCTCTACTTCACTGTGGTCCTCCACAGGTTGCAGGGGACAGCCTACCTCACCATTCTCTTCAATGGGCTGCTAGCACCTCCTGCATCACCGACCTTGGTGTATGCAGAGCTGCTTCTCTCCCTTCCTCCTTCCTGCCATCCGTGTGTCCCCCTGTCTCTCTCTCTCTTTCTCTCTCTCTCTCTCTCACACACACACGCGCACACATGTGCATCAGCTGTGGAGAACTTTTTACCCTTTCTCATTATTACAGAGAATGCTACCAGCATCAATTATGGGTTCAGCTTTGGCCAGTGATGGGTCTGTTGAGCCAGGTGGAACCATCTGTGTCCACCATGGGGCAGCTCCCAGCCTCCTCTGAGAGAGCTTATACCTGCTGCCAACACCTTGCCATGGAGACCTAATGCACTTGCCATGGCAAGTCTAATCCAACGCCACTTCTAAGGCAACTGCACATGGCGTGGAACTAAAGTTTGCTTTGACTCTGGTTATTTGCTTGATGCAAATAAAATAAAAGCTAGACATGACAAAAATAGATTTGTGGTGTCTTTTGTATGATGGTAGCCAGGAGTCTTGGCTCTCTTAAGAAAGTTTGGCTGCATATGTAAGATAATTGGTTATGGTGGAGTAAGCATTCATCTTTGTATTCTCAGCCCGTGCTGGTATCTGGTGTCCATAAGAAGTTGAAGTCAGAGCTTTGGAAACCAGAAGCTTTCAGCCTGGAATTTGGAGATCAAGATGTAGATTTGGTGAACTGCAGGAACTGTGCCATAATTTCAGACGTGAAAGTGCGTGACTTCTGGGATGGCTTTGAGATAATATCTAGTAAGTAATATTTATGGCTGACTAGTTTAACTGAGCAGTCTGTCTTGTTATCGTCAACTCTTCATTTTCCCCCTATTTTCCTAAAAAATAATATAAGAAAAAATCTTAATACTTATCAGTCTCATCCAAAGAAGCCATTGCTCCTTACATGTAGCACACCCTGGAAAATACTTTATTGGTGAAGATTAGGGCAGGACTGTCACAGAGAACTGTCTGTACTGCAGTGTGTTGGTGTGTGTAACTTTCATGTGTCAAACAATGCTTCATTTCATGGGAAACTGCCTGTTTGTTTTTTTTAACTTTTCCCAGTAAAATTAATCCACAGTTACCATTTTTAAGAAAGTAAGTAATGTGTCTACCTTCGTTCTCCTTTCAACCTCAGTTTTTATTGTAAAACTACAGGGAACCTGCTCTGCTAAAACAGATGGAGACTTTTGATATGAAAATTTGGATTTGGTGGAATACATCAGTTGAGTAAATTTGACATACAAATGCAAACTTATATCTATTATGGATAGCAATGCTATATGCATGCCTCACATGATAAGACATTATTTAATGCTCGAGTTCTTTGAGAAAACCTTCTGTGAAGTTGGGGATGGGGAAACTAACCCCTAAAATTTCTGAGGACATAACAGGCCAGGTTAAAGAGCTTCTGAAAAGATTAGTACTCCATTTTAGATTGTATATATCTAGATCTGAGTGGTCTTATAGTTACAGGTGTTAGAGCTGTAAAAGTTCATTGTAATGTTGCTGATTTTAGAGTTGTGTATAAAATGTTTTCTGTATTTATTGCTGTGTGCATATTGCCGAAATGGTGAACTGTTGGATGACTTAATGGAATGTTCATTCAACAGTCAATGAAAGTATAGATTTGCAGACCAAGAATATTCCCTTCCTAGTAGTTTTCCAATCAATAAACTCCTGCTTTTGACTTGTTTTTTTATATGGTTAGTACAGAGTGTTATATTTTGTACTGTTAAATTTCATACTGGTTTTGTTACTAATCAGAAATAAATGGCCTTGGAGGATATAATGGTGTGGTCTTTGTGTATTGACAGTAATTGGGAAAGTTCACAAACTCTTCACTTCTCTGCTGGGGTCATGAATGAAAATAGTGAATTTGTATGAGTTAAGTTATCTTTGAGAAATGTTACTTGCAGTTTGTCTCCAGACAGATATGCTTCTTTCTGCAAAATCACCTTTGGCTTTTCTTTTAGACAAAGCCTTTACCACACTATACATGAGAAATATTAATGACCTAGGTTGGAAAACCTTATCACTCTAGATAGTTTTAAAATATATTTTATTTAGAGTTTCTTCAGCCATGTTCAATCCCTAGGATAGAGGAATATTATTTGCTGCTAGTCCAGATAGTTCACATTCTAATTCTTATGAAAACTGTTGGTAAATTACCTAATGTCTCTGACTTCCCTGCATTACATGAATTCTAAATTTTTGAAATATGTGGCTGGCACCCACCCTCACATTAAGTTACCAAAGAGATGTGGAACAGCCACTGACTTTAGAGGTGTTATTGAGATTATTCTATATGATACTTTAATTATTTTCAATCTTTTGCTGTTTCTTGTAATATTTTTGGGCTCAAAATGGACTTTTGAAAGGTCTGACTTTTTGTTTTGATCCTTCTTACACCTGCTTTTCTTTGTGTATGAGATATTTTCTGGGGTTTGTCCAGTTTCATGTGATTTGTCAGATCTGTATGTTATCATCCAAGTAGTTCTTCACTCTGTCCTTTCTGAATAGCCTTTCTACAAGCTGCTTCTTCTTTAGAGCAAAGATTCTTGATGAATTCAAAATCTTGAATATGGGAAGTTGTGAAACATCTTGAAATTCAAGTCCTTGAGCTTTTCAGTTCACTCGCCTCTCTAAAATCTGTAGCTTATCAAAGTTTCTCTTTAAATTAGTCACTTCAGTTTACATATCTCTGGTTCTTATTTCCTTTTAATTTCAAGAAGATTTTTTTTATATTGCTAACTCAGGCTGTCTTCTGTAGTCTGTTGATATGTAACACAAATGTGATTCACAGGTCTCCAAGTCCTAATTTCTTAGATATGCTTTCTCTTCCGATGCTGTCAGGAGCTCTGCTAGATCAGTTTGGCTGACAATTCTCAGTAAGGTAGGAAGCAGTTAAGGGTGTTACTCTCTGGGGAAATGGGGATGCTAAGGTCTTAAGACTGCTGTACACCTAGTTTTTTAATTGGTGGCTTTTTGTAGAGTTGTGAAAAATCTGGTAGAAGAGTGAACTATGGATTTCTCTAAATGTTACAGTAGGTTTTCAGTTACTTGTGTACCACTTCCAGATAGACTGTCTTAGCCCTAAGATCTGAGGTAGAACAGCAGTTGATATGGTTACTGCTGTCGTAGCATACATCCACTGTTGCATATGTAATGCCATCTTTCTGTGCTGCTCGCTTTCTGTTTCCAGTCAGGACTCCTGTAAAAGTCTTAAAGTGAAGGAAAAATGTTTGGTTTTGGCACTCTGCTAATTTGAGTTCCTCTAGCAAAGAAGAGTTAAAGAAACCTAAAGGCTGTCTTCCTTTGCGACCAGCTGCCTTTTACCTTTTTTGAATGTAGTGTACGATTGTTTCTTGCTTTACACTGAAGTAAGGATTGATTTCAGAACAAGAACCAATAACTTTAATTTTATAGAAGTACCCCTTCTCTTGAAATTAATAATAAAACTCCCATAGACTTTGGTAAAAGGAGTAATCAAGAATGTTTTGGAAAGGCTTTTGAATCTGAATAAAAACTATTCTAAAACTTAGCAGCTGTGCAAGATCTGTCAAACTTCTGCTGTCAGTGATTATATCTGTGTATGTATACTTATATAGTTGTTAAAGTGTTGTCGGTCATACTATGATATTGCTTTGAAGCCCAAAACAATACCAGGATCCATTTTGCTGTGCATTGTAAGAGGTACAAAAACCCTTACAGCTTTAACAAGGTAGTGGACTGTGGTAAAAAGATACTACGTGAAGAAATCTTAATTTTTTTCTTGCAGAACGGCTCAGGTCAGATGATGGTCAGCCAATGGTACTAAAGTTAAAGGATTGGCCTCCAGGGGAGGACTTCAGAGATATGATGCCTACAAGGTAAGTAACCTTTAGTATCAGTGCTGACAGGACTGCTGTAGGTGCTACAGGAGGATAACCCGCCTTTGTCTTTGTTCTCTAGGTTTGAGGACTTGATGGAAAATCTTCCTCTTCCTGAATATACCAAGAGAGATGGCAGACTGAATTTGGCTTCTAGGCTGCCAAGCTACTTTGTCCGTCCTGACTTGGGTCCCAAAATGTACAATGCGTATGGTATGTGAGTATAGGTCTGCAGATATTGGTTTTTGTGACTCTTTATTACACTTAGGGCAAATACAAGGCTGTGGCATTACACAAGGCTATGGCTGTGGCAAAACTCAGTGCTTATCCTAGAACCTGCTGTTTCTTTTTTTTTTCATTTAGTCCTGCAAATCTATTCTTACATTAGCCCTCTCTCTGTCAGATGTGCCCTTTTCTGCCTTGCATATCCAAGAGATAGATGTACATACAGTAAGTTAAGTTTGCAAACAATTATTAATACATACAACAGGCATAATACCAATACAGGGTTCAAGGAAAAGTTAGTATGTGTTTGAGAGCAACTGAAGTATTTAAAATTACCCACCTTCTGGGGACTTTGACCTGTTTCTAGTCTGTTATGATAGGTACTGTTCAGTGAGTTGAGTTCCTAACTTCAGAAGCTTGTATTTTAAACAGAAAATAGATAAATATGATCGTGATCCTAAAAACTCTTGTGGGCGCACACTTGTGTTACTGTTTCCTGATACAAAGTTTTGGGGTTTTTTTTTATAATATTCTGGATCCCTGACATGTTACTTGCTAGAGATGGTTAAGCAAAGGTAGAAAGAGAGGGTGCTATTGAAAGACCAGAGAAAAAAAAAAGAACATGTTAATAAGAAGGTCAAAGAATTAAGAAGCAAACATTTGAAATCTTTCTCCATTACTTACAGTAACTTGAGAGACATAAGTTCCTTCAACATGCAAAGGTACAAGCAATTAAGTCTGCAGGTGTTTCTTCTTACTGAATTGTAATCTGAATTGTTAATGATGAGTTGATCACTAACCGCTGTGAATTCAACTGGTCATGGATTTTGCAGCTGGTATGAGAAAATAAAAAATGGCTGGAGGCTTATACTTCTAACAGACCATTGACTTGCTGCACACAGTAGGATGCTAATGCCACTTAAAGCAGTTCTCTCATGCCTCCAAGCATAGGAAGACTTGCTTTGTGCTTATGATAGCTAAGTTCTCTAGTACAGGCTGTATAAACGACTCTCAGAATTGTAAAGTACAAGGTCTGGCTTTGGTGTTAAAATGCTTGTTTTCTCATGACTTGGGTAAATGAGGTTTCTGTTTTCATGTAAAATAAAAATACTGGTTATCAGTAAACTTTTTACTTACGCTACACATGACATAAATATACCTGTTTCAGTTGGTGTTTGACTTTGTTTTCTGCTCTCATTGCTGTACAAAGTTAGCTTTCCAGACAGATTTTTCAGCTAGGCTATTTCTAGAAGAGATTAGTCACAGAATTTTATTTTATTTTGCGCTCTATTATAGGCTTAATTACTGCAGAAGACAGACGAGTTGGTACCACAAACCTGCACTTGGACGTCTCTGATGCTGTTAACGTCATGGTGTATGTTGGGATTCCCATTGGGGAAGGGAGCCATGATGATGGTAATGCTTAAGGAAAGCTATTTTCTGTACACTAAAAATCAATTGTGTTTGTAAGAAGAGTATCTTTTATTATTTAAGGTTGTCATTTCTAAGATAATTCAGATATACAATTTGATACATTTGCAGCGCATAATTAAAAGTGCAGTAATGCTTCATTAGTTTCCAACTGTGAGAGCAGCAGAGTTTTGCAAGAAATTAGGTACATTCCTGAAGAAAAAAGGAGAAAGAGTAGCTTATTCCCCTTTCTTCTCCTTTTATTTGAATAATTGTAGCTTAGTTTAAATTCAATACCGAGCTGTGTGATTAGCTGTCAATTGACACATTCACTGAATTCTGTTAAAATGAAGCTTGATGGCATTAGAAAGGGCACTATATGATGCCACAGATGCAGTGTGACTGAATTTAGTAGCTCAAAATGCTCTTTCCTCTCTTCTGTGTCAAAAAATGAGCAGCTTTTACATGGATTCCCCTTTCAGAGGTTCTGAAAACAATTGATGAGGGAGATGCTGATGATGTAACAAAGCAGCGAATCCATGAAGGAAGAGAGAAACCTGGAGCATTGTGGCACATCTATGCTGCCAAGGATGCTGAAAAGATACGGGAACTTCTCCGGAAGGTATGCTGGTTGCAAAGAAAGCTTGAGCTTACAGGGTTCCTTGACTAGCTTGCTTATAGCACCTGAATGATTCAAATTGCTGTCAACATGAAGTGCGTAGGTATTGCACTTCTGTCTTTGAGGGCACTGATAGTTACTATGTTCACAGGTTTTCAGCCTGGTCTGGAATCTTCATACTAATGCATGTTGCTGTTTAAGACCTAAATGACCTTAATGAAAATAATGTTCTACCTTGAAACAGTTTGTTAAGTTTTTAGGTACAGACCATTTTGTGAGCCAGCAATATCAAGGTGCTGTGTCATGGTTTCCTTCCACCCCATATCTTGACCCTAGGTTGGAGAAGAACAAGGCCAAGAAAATCCTCCAGATCATGATCCCATTCATGACCAAAGTTGGTACTTGGACCAGACCTTACGTAAGAGACTATATGATGAGTATGGTGTGCAAGGCTGGGCAATAGTGCAGTTCCTTGGCGATGCCGTGTTCATTCCTGCAGGTGCTCCCCATCAGGTAACTATACCAACTCTAGGCCATATTGACAGATAGAATTGAATTGGAGGCACAACAGCTGCAGCTTTAAAATAACTGGTAATTAATATTGCACACTTAAAGTTTTTTTTTCCTACAAATGCAGTTCTTATATTACTAAAAGTTATGTAAATATATGAATGATGTGTACATAACTGTGATGAAATTACAGGGGGAAAAAAAAGCTGGGGTGAATGGAGGGAAAGCATTTCTGTGTAGTGAAACTTCAGCCAAGGAAACCAAATTCAAAGGTTAAGAGAACTTGCTTTGGGGAACACTAATGTATATGGGAGAACAGGAAACCTGTTAAATGTCATGTATTTTGTTCTCATTTTACTATTAGATACAACTCTGTCAGTTTCTGGTTTTCATGAGTAAATGTAGCAGAGCCTAAATATGGGGGGGGGGGGGGCGGTTATTGGGGGTTTCTGTGGGTTTAGTTTTTGTTGTTGTTGATGTTTCTTTTGTGTTTTGGGGTTTTGTTTTGTTTTGTATGGTTCATTGTCTTTATATATCAGTCATTTGATATGGGTTTTTAGGTTCATAATTTGTACAGCTGCATTAAAGTGGCAGAAGATTTTGTATCTCCCGAACACGTGAAGCACTGCTTCCGTCTGACACAGGAGTTCAGGCATCTGTCTAATACTCATACAAACCATGAGGATAAACTGCAGGTAACCATTTTTTGTCAGTAAACATTAAATACATCCTGTTTGGCCAGCTTACTTCAGTACTAGAAATGTATGTCTAAGGAAACAGTAACAACTTCCCACAAATCTGGAGGTTCTCATTTGATAGGTACATTACTTAAGTACTAAATTAAATTAAGTACTTCTGTCTACAGTACTATGTAAACAAAAATTAATAATAGACTTCTGCATTTCCAGAGAACTTTCCCCCATTAGACTAATGCACATATTGGTATTAATAAGTTTTTGAACGGCTGAATCCTAATGACAGCATAACAGACCAGAAGAAAAAAAAAATCTTACAAAGGAAAGAGCAGTGCTTTGTTTTGAAGAGATTTTTTTTTTGACCAAGTACACTTAAGTTTGTTTCTTTATTTCCTAAAGGAAAACTCCTCTGAAAGCCAATGTTTTATTTAAGTCAGGGACATGGTTTAGTGATGGACTTGGCAGTGTTAGGTGTGTGGTTGGATTCAATGATCTTAAAGGTCTTGTCCAACATATGTTAGTCCTAAAATTAAATGTGATTTGGTTTGAGGAACCGTGACTGCTTCAACTAATAATTATGCACAAACATAATAGATACACAAGGACACAGGATGTAAGACAGTAAGTTCTACAGAGAGAAGACCATAGGAGATCTTGTTGGATTTTGTCTAATGCTTCTGAAGCAACTTTAGTAACTGCTCAGTTTGCAGATTTTGTCGTCAGCATTTTTTGTGTATCAGTAATTACATGTATGTGAAAGGAAGGAGGGTGGAGATCTGCAGAATGGCTGTCCTCATCAAAGTACACAGTATATGGTTACTCTCCAGAATGTCACCCAAGGATGTCAGAATCTACAATGTTAATTCTCTCATACCAATTCAGTGAAAGTTTGCTATAAATTTCTATGTGAATTTTCATGGGATTATAAAGGAAAGCAGAAGTAGTATCAACTCTCATTCTGGCATCTGACACTGTACCTCTTCAGCTGTGATGATACAAATGCGGAAATGTTTCTGTAAATTAAGAGGTTGCAAATGAATAATGCTTATTATTAAAAAAAAAAACAAACCAAGAAACAAAAACCCACAAAGTGCAACTCAGTAATACTGTGAAAAGGAATACTGGTTGTATTTGTCTCAGTCGTTTTTTTTTTTTAAAAAAAGTAATTTTCAATGTATATTTTTATATAAACCTCTGTCTATATTTTTATATGTTAAAATACACAGAGACAATAACAGCTGCATAAATTATACCAAAAATGAGGTCACATGTACATCAGGAAAAGATGATGGTGGTTGGCTGTTAGTTGAGCAAGTGCAATTGAGCCACTCACTTAGGAGGTTCTGTTCAGCACCTGGAAACAGAATTCAAATAAACTTAGATCAGAAAAAATCAGAAACTAGACAGAACTTTGATTCTTTAATAGGTAACTGTGAAAAAGATAGCAGTGAGTACTAGTGGATTTCTCATCTTGGGCTTGTCTCTCTGCAAGATTGACAAATTTGAAGTATTTCTAGCCTCCATGCAAAGACAGCAGGATGATTTGTTGCATCATCTTAATTTTCATAGGATTAAACCATATAATTTTCTTGCATCTTTCAGATTTGATTCACGTGAGTCTCTAAGTGACTTGGATCACAAGGACTTTTTCAAAATAAACTCATATATATATAACTTTGTATAACTGCACTTCCTCCTAGCTCTCACAAGAGAAGGAATTATCTTAACACAACACGAATAAATATATGTTGCTGGGTGACCAGAAAATGAGTTAATAAATCAGTGCAGGTGTCTAAGATACTTGTCGTCTGTGACAGTTAAAATTTGTGCTGTTGGTATTCTGAAGCAAAATAGTATATATTTTATGTATACTTGCCAACTATTACAAATTCAGCTGTCAAAATTGACTGCATAGCTATGTAAGACTCTCCTTGTTAGTCTGTAGAAGTTGATTTTTTTTTTTTCCTGTTGCAGGTGAAGAACATTATCTACCATGCAGTGAAAGATGCTGTTGGCACACTGAAAGCTCATGAATCTAAACTAGCTAGATCGTAGGAATTGCTAATTCCAAATGCCATGTCAAGTAGGCCTTTTGCTCACGGTATATACAGGGACTGCACACGACTGCCTCTGCAGGAGCAAAAGCTTCTCACTGGGAGCTGGTGTGGTCAGTATTACACTCTTCAGCCACTGTTTTCTACGCTGCCTCAACACTGAAGGTCTAATGGAAGGTCACACTCTTAAATGCAGAATTCCAGATTCTAAAAGGTGCCATATCCCTTTCCTGTGGCCTTTTGCAAATTGAAAGAACATGGAAACCACTTGGTGTTCCTGCATATTACGATCAAAAATGGTAGAAAGAGTGTGGATGGTTTTTTCCCTCATGCCTACTTAGTCTCCACAAAGTTAGAGAGAACGTGTTGGAGGTGGGTTGTCCTACTGCAGACTTGGTTGATAACTGCTGAAAGAATGTGACCGACAGTAGCCCAACTGCAGAAATTCAAACTAACTCCCTGTGTGAGATACTGGCCAAGGAAAAGGATAAAGCTATTCTCTGCACTCCCCTTCTTCTAGCCGTTTCTCTATACACTGTAGAGTTGCAGAACTAAAGGGAGAATCCACTTTTTTTCCCCAGGGAGACTCCAGAAATAAGAGAATTGTGTATTTAGTGAAAAAATAGGTTTGTAGTGAAACAGTTAATATTTCATGAAAGTAGATATTTTTAGTATTTTTGAAGTACCACAATTGTTCCTGGATTTTCAAGGAAAGGTGTATTACATTTAGTCTTCCTTTCAATAAAATCAAGAAGTGGTTTTTAAAAAGCAGTCCAAAATAGCACAAAAACAGCCAAAGGAGAATTGAATAGAAATTGACATCCCACCTCCCTTCCCCATATTACCTCACCTATCTTCCCTGCTCTCTCTACATCACCCTGCTTCCTCAGAATGAAAAGTAAAAAGGAGTATAAACCCTGTTCTCAGAAGGAGATGTTGTACATCTCTCCCTGCACTGGTGACTGGAGGCAATATTCACCCAATACCAGTGCTACCTGAAAACATCTATAAAACATATATCCTTTCCAAAGTGAAGGAAAAGTTAACTTTTGGTGTCAACTTTGTCCAGAACTATTTTAAGTAAAATGTTCCTGCTTGATAGAACTGTATTCAGAATTTACTAATGTCAGCATTGATGCAATGGATTTCATTGTCCAGGTACATGGGGAAATGTATTGACTTTATCTCCAGCTGTACTGTAGTGCCACTTGCAGGCCTGTTAATATGTTCACGGTTATTTCATTTTTTAAAAAATAAAAGTCATTTACTGTAACAGCCTGGGCAGTTTTTTTCATACCTGTACACTGATCTTCCTGCCTTGAGGTTGTCTCAGCCTCTGCCCCTGGTAGTGTAGGCTGCCTGCTAATTTTGACCTGCTGTGTTTGGCCAGAAGGCTCGTGTGGTTTAGGGCATCCCAAGTATGTGCTGGGAGTATGTGCTGCCAAGCTGCCTGCTAATTTTTGATTCTTCAAGGTAGTTTGGGTAGAGGATTTGTCTTGTCATAAAAAACATCTCTTGTACTGTGCTTCCCGTCTCTATCTTCCTAGCAGCTTCCCGTCTTTGTCTTCCCAGCAGGTCCAGAGATGGCCTCTCCAATGGAGATATGGATGGGCTGGTAAAAGTTCTGTGGTTTCTGACCTTGGAGGTTGTGATGGCAGCAGCAGTTCTGTTCACTGACATGTGGCATTCTAGCAGCTTCTCAGTTTGGTTATTAGATGCGAAGTCCAGTCACAGGCCTTTGCTGCCTCATACCCTTGCAGCTATCCTGTGAATATGGGCTCATTTATCTGCTAGAGATAAAAAGGGTTATTCCAGGTGGATGAATCATTCAGCTTCACTGTATTCTGTTGTGTACAATTTCTTGTGCACATCTGTTGTACTCTGTGCATACAGATTAATTATAGCTGAGATGTTTCCCTCATTTGTGTGTATAAGCATTAGAATTGGATAAAGATCAAAAGGGTAGAGACTTGGCTATATCTAATACAGTAGCATGAATAATTTTGAATCCAGTGATCTACAATAAGAGTTTTGCATCTCATTCTAAACCTTTGTTTAGTTTGAGTCTATCAAGTACTGCTTCTGCCTCTTGAATTTTCTTTTTTACTAATCATGGAGTACAATCAACGTGAAGCAATATTCAGCCAAAATCAGAGTGATTACTAAAATTATGAAATACCATAGAATCATAAAATGGCCTACATTGGAAGAGATCTTAAAGATCATCAAATTGTTCTGACATATATCATACAGAGATTATACCACAAGTAGCCAGCCAAAGTGGTTATAAAATTGACTTAAGATATTAAATCAGTAGTTTTTATCCCAGTATTTTCTAGATCAAGATTTTAAGGGGCAGCTGGTATGTTACATAGAATGTAAGCAGATTAAAGCAGACATCATAAATCATAGGGGTTTTAGCAGAGGGAGAATAGAAACTTGAGTTACATGACTTAATATAGTTTGCTGCGGTCATCACATTTATTCTATCTAATGCTCTCTTGCCATTACTAAATGGAGGTGCATGAGACAGTGGGCAGCACCATTTTAGAATATGGGCTTTAAACTCTGATGTCTTTTAGCCAATGTCCTCTGTAACTACAAACAAGATGAAGCAAGAATTCAGGATTATATGGCTGTTGGTCTGCCCTAGTGAATTTAGATTGCATTCACAATACTGAAAGTTGGTGTGTACTCAGCCATGTAAAGGTGTAATGTCTCCATAATGTCCCCAGCCTGAAGATTTCACTTCTTTTTAACCAAAAGACTCCCTTTTCTTGATACTAAATAAAAATGTAGCAGCATGCAAGGTTTAATTTTACAAAACCTAAATCTTTACTCTGATGCAACTGTACCAGGCAACATAAATATAGGAAAAAAAAATAAGTACGTAATACATCTAAAGTTATGCACCATGTGTTGTTTCTGTGAAAGATTCTTGGACAGCCTTTTGTATAACATGAAGATGTGGAATCAGAATTGGAGGAGTGAAGTTAGATCCTAAGCAGTAACTTGAATTTACCGACAATCCAAATAAGATTAAAGAAGTTCCGAGGCATGGATATTATTTAAAACTATTGCTCCATTGTATGTATAATTTCCTTCTTCCTCACTCCTGATAGCCCTTTGATAGCTCCGAGCTTCTACAGTTGAGGTAATGATTGAGGTGTATGGACATACTAGTGATTTATTTGTGCATCAGCCACACCTTGTAAGCATTGATTCAGTGGAAAATGATTGTGAAACTACACAGCATGTGAGTGAAGCATAGCATAGAAGGAGATGTTGACAGTGCATCTTCCCAGTTCTGGTTACTGGTAAGGAATCTTCTGATTGTCAACTTCAGTGTTTCCCCAAACTTACCCCAATAGCTGGTATGCATGCCAATGCCTGCTTGTGTTTACTATCTTCCAGTGTATCTCAGAATCTAAAATCAGCCCACAGCTTCTTTCCTCTCAGTTGGCAGTATCTTAAAGATTCCTATTCTCAACTTTGAAAAAGAGCTGCACCTGCACCAAGTATTTGAAAAATAACCAGGGAGAAATCATCTTACTTTTTTCTCTTATGTCCCTCATTCCCCTGCCTTGCAGGGGAACTTTTTATTTCTCTCTTCCTTTATATAGTCTAATAGGTAATACAAGTTTCAAGAGCTGGATACAACAAAATACAGCTGTTTCCTCTAGGAAGGTATCTTCTAAAAGAACAGCTTTCTGTCGTAAAGTAAAACTGTTAAAAGAAATGTTCTCAGAACAATTTCCAGCTCTTACAGTGTCAACTTCTTTTTGGCTGTCAGCTTGCACATTTTCTGTTTTCCTTACTTCTTTCAACTTTTGATACTCTTCCACTACATTCTGCACTTTTGGGCTTCAGAGAGGGTTCCCATTGTGTTTTTCCACTTCACCTGTATTCCTAGGACCCATGTATGGTCTGCTAAACTTTTCCAGAAGGAATCCTGTCTTCTTGAGCTGTGATGAATTGCTGTTTCTTCTTCATCATAGCGGCTTCTGCCTGAACCTCAGCTTCAGCAGAATCTCTGAATCTGACCTAGTATTTTTCTTAATGTAGCTTTGCTTAAGCTGCTCTATTTGAGTAACAGCTTATTTGATTTCTATCCTTTACTCTTTAGCCATAGCAGATTGATAGATATTTGGTGACCTACTTGGACTATTTGTAGAACACAAGTTTATCATGACTTCTTTCAGCAGTAGCATAGCTGCAAAAAAAAACAACCATACAGCCTTAATTTGAAAACAAGTGATGAATTGCTCTTCTGGGTAGGTCTTAATTACACAGCATTATACAATATTACTTAATTATTAAAAAGAATACTACTAATAAATATTTTTATTTTCACTTAACCTGCAGCTGACTTTTGTTGCAAAAATAGCCCTTAAAGTACCAGTAGTTTCTTCTTGTGGAAAGGTAAGTTAATTAATTAATCTTTCATTTTTATTTATGATACGGAAAAAAATGAACAACTTATTGCTAAATGTAAATTGCTAGCTTAAAGTATCTTTTCTGAAGTTTTTCTAAAGCTTAACATGCTACTTAGCAGTGAGCTGGCACTACATTTTCAACACCACCTTCTCTACTGATGTTGAGATTCTGTTTTTCTTACCACCATTTGTGTCTAATGCACTGTAGATTTTCATAATGCCCCTTGGCACATTAAATAGCTTAAAACACTAAGGCACATTTTATTTAGGTGTAACTTACCCATGCTGCAGTTATTTAGCACTCTCACACAGTCATATGTGTTATTCAGCAGATCTCTGCATTTTCCCTCTTCTGTTTGTATCTTCCACGCAGCAAGCATGAACAAATTACTGAAGTAACAGACCTGTTGCTGTGTTGGTCACCAATAGGAAACTGATGCAGTTAGAAATGTAGTTATTTTGTTGAAGGTTTTGCGTGTTATTTGGATGTGTGAAAGCAGATTCCTTTTATCCTATTAGTAGGTCAGTTATGCCATCAGTGGTGTAAATTATGGAGTCCCTTATGCAATTATTTTGTGGCCATTTCTATCCAAAAGCAGACTGTGACAAAATGTTCTTTGTCGCTGTCTGTAGAGACATTTGTGTTTTCATCTCTTGCATGTAATGGGAAGTTGTCAATGTTTTGTATTTGTCATCATTGCTCATTATACTGAGTTTCATGCATTCATGAGAAAGTTCTTCCCAAACAGCTCTTTGTTTTTGTTATGACTCTTTCCTTGGTCTCATTTATTTTCATAAAGGCTCTTCAGCAACCATCGGCAACTAATGAGACTGCCGTAGTGCCTTTCTTCGGTTTTTGTTTTGTTTGTTTGGTTGGGTTTTTTGTGAGATTTTTTGGGGAGATTTTTTGGATTTGGTTTTTAGTGGTGGTGGGGGCTTTGTTTGTTTGTTTGTTTGTTGGTGTTTTGTTTGGCTTTTTGTTTTGTTTTTTTTTTTTTTTTTTTTTTTGTTAGCTGAAGAACCATGGTAGATTTCTAGTGATTTTTTTTCCATTAAAAACCAACTTATGTAATGGTTCAGAGATCTGTGTACAGGGCCTAATCAATCCATCACTGTAATATACATACAGGCTCCCAGGGACCCAGTAATGAACTCTGGCATTGATTGAGGAGGAAGATTCTTTTAACAGTATTCCTGGGTGAGCTGTTAAAATACAAAAGTTTCCGGTACTCCAGTATGCTTAAGTATGCACATTTATACACATTTTCCACCCTGCACTAAGGATATTCCAACACATACACTGTTCAGCCTCGTTTGTGTAGTTAACAAAGGAATTCTTCAGCACTCAGCTTACGAGAAAGAGTATCTGGCAACACTGAAATTACCTGGAAACTCCCAAGAAACAGCATTTATTCTTCTGGTTTGATAACGTAAACGTAAGTATTGGCTAGTTGAGTTTTGTTTTGCATCCTGTTTTGGGCGAAACTCGGAGCCGTGGAACTCTGAAACGCTTTCACACTTAACTACCCTGTTTGTAGCATGTAATAGCTGTTGCCTTGATTTCCCTGGAAGAGGCAACTGGAGGGAAGATGGCTTCTTCTGTGGTCTGTCTTACTCTGTCCTCCCAAGTGCCCGTGATCTCAATTCAGCACTCTCCTGTAATTTTCATTACGTTGCGCATGTTGCTTCTCTGCCATCGTTCCAACAACGCCACTTGTCTACCTCGCTGCTGCCGTTCTGCTGGCGTAGCTCCGTTCCCGGGTTCCCGCCGCACCTCCCGACCTGGTGCGAGCGAACGCGGGGCTTTCCCCCCGCGGGGGGCGGGCCGCACGACTCGCGCGGTTCCGCAGCGCGGCTGGATGCTGAGGGCCTTACGGCCTCTCCCTCCGCCGCGTCGGCTCCTCCCATGCGAGCACACGGGGCGGAGCTGCGCTTGCTGCAGGAACCTGTCCTTAAGAGCCGCCTCCCGCCGCTGCTCTGTCCTGAGCCGCGCCCGGTGCCGCCATGGTCTCCTGGATAATCTCCCGCCTCGTGGTGTGAGTGCGTGCGGCCGGGGCGCGGGGAGGTGTGGGCCGTTGCGCGGGGCCTTTCCTCGGTGGTCCCTCGAGGGCCGCGGCCCAGAGCGGGGCTCTGGCGGTGGCGTCAGTGCTGCCCCGCGGGACCCTACGCCCGGGAAGGGGCGGCGGGGGGCCGAGCACTCTCGCGGGCGGCTGCGGCCGCAGGCGGGCGGGTTCGCGCGGGCTGCTGCGGCCCACGGGCGGTGCCGCGGTGAGGGCGGCTGAGCCCCGCCCGAAGACCGGCATCACGCCGGCACCGGCATCCCAGGGGGAGTGCCCGCCACTGCGGCCGGGGACGGTGCAGGGCGCCGCGAGGCGCTGAGGGGTTCTGTTCTTCTCGTAGGCTGATCTTCGGCACCCTTTACCCCGCATACTCCTCCTACAAGGCCGTGAAGACGAAAAACGTTAAGGAATATGTGAGTACGGGCTCACCGTGCCGGCGCAGCGCCCGCCTCGTCCTTCGCGTCCGCCAGGAAAGCCCCCGGCCTGTCCCCGGGACGATGGCACTCCGGCTCCGCAGGGGCTGGGGTCGGCCAGGCCGCCCGAGCAGCAGCTCCAGTCGTCTCTGGAAAAGCTGCCAAGGATGGGTGCTTACTGAAATGAGAGGTTTCAACCCGTATATGTGGGCAGTATTTTCTCAGGCGATGCTGAGTGAGGAAGGGAAAGTGGGGGTAACATTGCAGTCTGGAAGCATATGAAAGTCCAGGACAAGTTCTTTCTTGTAACTTTATCCTTGCTTTGTGTTCTTTACTGCTTTTTCAGTACTGCCTTTATTTTCTTTTTTCAAAGGGTTGAATAATCCTGCTTGGTTTGTGGCTTCCTATCAACTTTGCTTGAGATCAGTGTTTTATATTGGTTAAAACTTCATTCTCCTTCCCTTCTGGAACGGTTTCCCTCTCTCTGTCTACACCCCTGCTGCAGTTACCTTATTTACAACACCAGATGTTTTTTTGTGGTAGTGTGTTCCCTTCTTACACAAGTGATGTTCTAAGTAGATCACTTGAGACAAGACCTATGATGTGGGAAAAGTATGGCACTAATTTTTGGGTTTTGTTTAGTGATTCAATGGTATTGGTTTCCTGAAGTAGTTAGTCTGGATTGCTGCAGCAGAGTGGTTCAAGAAAATTTATTTGAACGGCTAAAACTTGCATATTAATTATTTTTCTTTGAGGGGACTGCATCAGAAATAGGCAGTTAGATGTTGGACTGTCATCTGTCTAATTCAGTTACATTTGAAACACTTCTTCCTTTTCAACACAAGTGGAAAGACAGGAGAAAACATAGCAGAAGGGGCAATATCTGTTCAAAATGTTCTTCATGTGAAAAGTCAGCAGAAAACTTGAATGCTGTTCTGTCCATTTTCAAATCTAGCTCTTTTATGTACTACTGCTTGCTCATAGTGCTTAAGAACCAGCATTGGTTAGGGTTTGGTGGTGGAGAAAGGTCTTAGAGGTGTATCTGTGCTTAAGTGGTGTATTGAAGCTTGACTTGATACAAAGCTACCACAAACAGTTCATCAGTGACATCAGAGTACAGTGCAAATTTACTGTTCTCTACCACCGTGATAAAAATTCAGGATAAATCCTTGATCAGTTGTGGCAAACTACTTCTAGTAGCTCAGATTGTCCTAAAAACAATTTCTTTCTTTTTACATGTCTTCAGCATTGGTCAAGTCTGCGTTCCAGTTTTGCTTTTGCATTTGCTGAATTTGTTTAGGTTCTTGGTGCAAGCTGGGGAGACTAAATGTGTGCCTGAAGCTGGTCATCATCAGGGTGAGCAGCAAATGACTCCTGGCTTCTTTTAGTAAATTAAAAAAAAAAAAATGCAGCCTCATTCAACCCACAGGTTTGGAAGGTGTTTGTAATCTGTCATAAGGAAAAAAATAGGGCTTCTTCCCATCTGCTTTCTGCTCTTCTAGTTTCTGGTCATCTGCAGAGACTTCTAAAACTAGAAGTAGGATCCTTCTAGTTTGTCTAGGAGCTATACTTCTTTTCTTTCTTTGGCTTTAGGGCATAGGGTGAAGGGTGCCAGTAGGAGACAGAGGCAAGAGACCTGTGTCCAATATCAAAGATGTGAACATGAATTTTATTTAAACAGTACCAAAACAATGTTTTCTGTTCTCAGTTCATACTCCGAGCATTCTGCTAGTGGAGTGAAAAATAAGCACAAAGCTTACACTAAGGCTCTCTACAGTGACCCCTTTTGAGTGACATCTGCTAATATATGTAAATGCAGTAGTTTTCACTAAGAAAAAGGAGACACTGTAAATTCATTGCTTTGTATTTAATCCCATTTAGAGACAAAATGTCAGCTGGAGATCAATCAGGATCCCTTTTTGAATTCTTTAATCAACTTCTATCTAATCTTTTGGATAGAAAAGTGTCTTCTACACAGTTTGTCATCTCACTATTCACAGCCTTTTCCAGATGTTTCATGAAGATGAGCAGCACAGATCTCAACACTGATTCCTGTGGGATTCCACTGGTAACTTTCCTCATTGTGAAAAGTGGCCATTTATCCTTTGTTTCCTTTTTTTTAACCAAGTGTTAATCCTCAATAGTCCCTTCATTTTTATCCCTGATGATTTTGTTTCTTTAAGTGTTTGTATAGACCTGTTAGAAACTATTTAGAAACTTCATAAACCCTTGCCCTGTAAGGAAAGCACTATAACTAGCGCAGTCTTATGGAAACCAAAGAGTTCTGCTATAATAGTGAATTTTTTTTTCTGAAAAAAGCCCTTAATCTTTGTTTTGTTACATGTATGTAGGTATTTGCTAATTGTTTTTATTACTATTATTGCATTCATTTCGCTTAATGCTGAAGTAAGATTTACTTGTTTTGTATAGGCTTTCTGAAATCTCTCACCCTTTTGGATCCCTTTTTGCAAATTTAGATTTATCATTATTCACACACTTCTTCATACAAGAGCTGATTCACGTTGCTGCACCGATGACTTAATTGTTCTTTTCAAAAAGTTGCTTTAGATCAGCTGAATGACACCTGGTCTTGTCCAAACTGATGATACAAGAAAAAAAAAAAAGGCAGGAGAGAGCCATACAAGGTTTTGCTATTTTCTGTTGAAAAGAGAGTTTGCAGTAAAGTGGAAATAATTTGTATTATTAACAACTCATTCACTGTGTTAGAGCAGCTGGAGGCAGATTAATTTTCTTTTATGAGAAACTTGTGGAGGGTCTTTCAAGAACAAATGACCAAATTTTCCAGCACATGCAAGGTTGGGGAAATACTTGCTTTTATAGTATTTGATGTAACAAGGATTGTCAACATGTCATTATTATATGAACATAATTGTTCATGTAATTTTAATAGATTGATTAATGTATGGATTTAGTATGTGGCATTTCCCTGATTCAGTTTAGTCTTTTTTTCCCATTCTCCATGACACTGAGTGTTAAATTGCTTTTAATTGAGGTGTCCTCTTCATTTATCTGCTACTTATGCTCTTTTTTAATTCTCAACAGGATAGAAAACTAGCAATTTCCCTTAGAATTCAGCTGACTCCTCTTAAGGAGTCAGCTGAATGAGTTCTTGGCTTGTAGCTGAGAAACCAGTTGCCAAAACAGCAGCGTGCATCTGTGTTTGTTAGGGGGAAATTATTTTGTGCTTTGAAAGAAATACTGCCCCAGATAAGTGTGTGAGGAAGTAGAGAGATAGAGAAAAGGTGTCCAAATGTGTCATAATAGTACATGAATCTGCTCTAAACTTTAGGCAAGAAGATTAGGTTGATGTGGCTTGTTCTTTGCTCTTTTACCTCTCTCAGTGAGCCTTTATTGAAAAAGAAAAATGAATTACTTGTGTGATTTCTGGGAATAATGATTAAGGCAAAGAATGCTTGCTAGTATGTTAGCACAAAATAATATGTTTCCTGGTTTGTTGTTTTTGGTTTTTCCTAAGGAAAAACTTCACATCAGGAAAATATAGGGCTGCAGCTGAAACTTAAGCTTTTACATATGTGTGTTTATATATTTTTTTATGGTATTCATGATATGTGGAAGAATGCAACTTCTTAAAGTGAATGGATAAATCCTTTTGGATAGGTCATTTGGGACCTTAACGCTGTTGCACCATAATGTTGCTCCAGGGCATGCATTCTCATCAGTGTATCTGTATGTGTTTATTTAGAGCACAGTAATCCTACATGTTTTCTCAGACCAAAATGTACCGTTTAGTATGTGTCCATTACAGATTATATATGCCTTCTTTTTGAATCCATCTGAGTGTGTGGAGATGAGTCATTTATACTGAGAAGACATTTTACTTTTTTTCTTGGTTCTGATGTATGTCCATTGAGTGACTGCTCTTTTGCAGGTGAAGTGGATGATGTACTGGATTGTGTTTGCCTTTTTCACCACTGCAGAAACACTCACAGACATTGTTCTTTCTTGGTGAGTTCCTTAGTGGCATGTTGTGGGTTTTTTTTTTGTTATTGCTGTGTCTTTGTTTTGTTTTTTTGCCTTTTTTTAAGCAGAGAGGAGAAGTATTAGGATGCTAAGAAAATAAACTCTTGTCTCCTTTGGGAGTTTTCAGTCCCTGTGAAGAGTTAGCAGGTTTTGAGATACTGTGGGTAGCAGCTGCCATCTTAGCTGTTTCAACTCCTTTGCTTGCAAAGTTAGGGTAAATGCACAGTATCTGTAAAAGGGTCTTCATCCATTCATAACTTGAAATACTTTTGAGAAGCTGTTAATGTGAACTGATACAGTTTGAAAAATGATAATCTAAAAGACACCTTAAAAATGGTAGAAGGAAGGGACCTATTTTGCTTTGACAGCCTTTTATGTAGAACAAGAGATCACACGCATGTCGGTGCTGTGAGTGGTTTGCATGATGAAGTTTGCTTTCCCTAGGAAGGGTGGGACAGACTGGAATAGAAGAAAGGAGATTCTTACTTCATTCAGTGCTCTGTGTCATGCTTGGTAATATGGAAGCATCCAAAAATGACAAGTCATTGTTAGAGGGCTTCAACTGAACCTTTGAAACAAGGTATCTTCAGTTGCCTCACTGCTTTAGTGTTTGATCTTTGCATACATCTCTGAAACAATGTTAGTCTAGAGTTTCATCTTCTTAAGAATCATGAAGTACTATACATGCCTTACAAAAGTGCTCAGCAGCTTTGTTTCTACCTGCATAAAATCTGAAAAGCAGATAAAGATCGAAAAAGTATAAGAACTTCAGCTTATTCACCTAAAAGACTTCTGAAAACAGAAGTTTCTTCCTACTAATTGAGTCGGTAGAGAATTTGCATTCACTTGTTTCAATCTCTGCTGTTGTATCTTCTCAGACTATATTGGATAAGGGTTGGAGAGGTCAGGCATAAGTTCTGCCTGCTCTTTTTCATTTACACTGGCCCTGCTTTTGTGTCTTATCTGAGGAATACCTGTTGGAAGTTTCAGAAACAGCCATCAGCTTTAGCAGCAATGTGACATTACTGAGATACATAGTTGAAAATTTTGGAAATTGAGAAGGGAAACTAATGTGATGTTAACATCCGGTGGATGCTCTCTGAAGAAACTTCAGAATTATGAGAGTAGCTATGAGATTGTAATTTGGTGTGTTTGCAGGGCTGAGAGATGCCCTGTTTATGGAGTTTTCATGGCTATGGATGAAAGACTAAATGATACTCGAAGAAGGTATGTCCTAGGATTCTAAAAAGGGTTCTGCTGTTCTGACCTGAATAATTGATTCTCTTGTTTCTGAGCCTTTACCTTACCTACACTGTTTCTGCCTGTGCTGCTCTTTGCTAGTTATCTCCATCTGTCTCTGTGCTGATCTTGATTCCAGTTCTCCATCTTTCTCTTTCTTCTTCTTTTTTTTTTTTTTTTCCTCTTTCTCTCAGGTTTCCCTTTTATTTCGAGCTGAAAATTGCATTTGTGATTTGGCTGCTCTCCCCTTACACCAAGGGCTCCAGTGTCCTCTACAGGAAGTTTGTGCACCCAACGCTCTCCAATAAGGAGAAGGTACTTGCTTGTTGTTGGAAGATGACTGACCTGTGTGGGACCTGACTGACTTCTAATTCAGTTATGCCACAATAAAAACAGAAATCAGTGAATCTTGCTTGTGCTGACCTTAGTGAATGTAGAATGATTCTGTGTCTGACAATGATGTCATACTGCAGCTTACTGAGGATTGCAGTGTAGCCAATAGTTTGCCTAATGCTTAGAAAGCATGTTTGGCTAACCCAGTGTCATGAGCCCTTACAGTCACTGTCGGTAGTTAAGCCTCTTGAATCACGATAGGAGGAGCATGTTCTGTAGCCTGTCTGTTTTTTCACATTGTTGGTATAAGCAACTGCTTTGTTTCAGTAGTTATAATTTGGAAATAGTGTACTGTATTTTAAAGCTGCATTTACATGTTTTCTGTAATTAGCAGAGAAACTCAAGTTATGTGATCAATGACACCTGATGCTAGTATTCTGAAAAAAGAGTGTCCAGATGAGCTTTGTGTTTTTAAGGGTGACGATGGGGAAACTTTGATGATGTTTGTAATGAACAACTTAATGCCATGTTCTGTGTTGTATTCCTAGGAAATTGATGAATACATTACTCAGGCTTGTGACAAGAGCTACGAAACCATGATGCGAGTTGGCAAGAGAGGGTTAAACCTTGCTGCCAATGCAGCAGTTACTGCAGCTGCAAAGGTAATGCAGTGCCTTCTGTAATATTCATGAATTCACCAGCAGTTTATTTTTGTGTACCAGCAGTTAGGTGCTGTGGGTCTCTTAGGGATACTAGTACTTGTTTGCCAGCAACCTACTTTTCCTTCCTTCCAGTTCACCCTACAGATAATTCCATCCTTTGACTTAGAAAAAGTAGAGGGGGAATGGAGTGGATTTTGCTTTAACCTCTTACTTGTTGTTTTCCCTTCTCTGTTTTTTTCAGAGTACCCTAGTGGGGAATAGGGCACCTTTGCTCCTCTTCTGAATGAATAATTCCATGTGAGGTCTTGGTGAGGTGCCTTTCATCCTAATTTTATGTCCTCTTAGGGCCAGGGAGTTTTGTCTGAGAAGCTTCGAAGTTTCAGCATGCAGGATCTCACTCTGATCCGAGATGAAGATACTGTGCATATACAAAACCGTGATCCACAGCTGCACCCCTCTGGTTCGAGTCTTCTGGAAACTATTGAAGACTCAGGTACAGAGCACCTGCTGGGCCATTGTATGGGATTGTGAGCCAGGAGGGCTTCCCTGAGCCTTGGGTCTCAGAAAGGAGTACCAGACTGTAAATTATCTGGGAGAAGTTGCATTGTCTTCCCTAGAGCCTTCTCATTTAATATACATCTCTGTACTTATCCCATACTTATCCCATAATCATTATTCAAGATGGTCTCTCTGTCATGTGTTCCTTGAGGGTGGGCCATTTTAAACCTCATGAGATTCTTTAAAAGTATTTGCTAAAGCTTTTGTTCTTGTTCCTTAGCTTCCTGTTACTCCTCAGGAGAGGAGAGCAGTGTGGCACATCGGTCCCCTTCAGATACTAGAACAGACCCATCAGATGAAGATGCAGGAGACAAACTTCCTAAACGTACCCAGAGTCTCAAAACTCCTAAAAAGGTGATGAAAGCTGAAGTGAGTTGGTGTATAGATAATTTCCAGCACTGACACTGATTTGTGAGCTTGGTCAGAAGGCTCTAGCATTATAGTCTCAGCATTTAGAAGCTGTATATATAAATTTTGTTGGACTGTCTTTTCTAGTTGAGTCCTACATCAGAGGACTTGTCTACTTGCTGTACTTGTCTCTAGCTTTTGCATTTTTATCATGCCTGTTGATAAAAATATCTATCATGCCTGATAGATATTCGTTGACATTATCCTCTCCTGTCTGCTACAGTCTGAATACATAATAGTGACATTTTTCCCTGGGACGGCCGTTTTCTCTTAATCTAAATGCAGCAGTTGTATGCCCTCTTAGGCCTCCCTTGACTTTTACACATTAGGTATGGGAAATCACACCAGTCCCCAGCTACCCCATTCCTGGAGTTTGTTCTCGAAGTTTGAGTAACTAGTGATTGCTCAGTTGTCTCCTTATGTTCACATGATGATCCAAGGTATTTACAGCCATTCAGATGGGACATGAGATGCCTGATTTCTTATTATTAAAATAAACCATACATGAAAGTAAATGCAGTTGTGTCCAAGAATCACTTGAGCTTAGCAATCGTTTTTTTCAGATGTTTTCAGGTGTGTTTTGTAGAAAATGCTTTTTGAGGTGCTGCTTTCCAGGTTTTGACACTTGCTTGACTGTTTCTTACAGTTTGATTTGCACATGATAAAATGCTTCTCCCTTTTTATGAAGTTGGGGTCCTATTTGCTTGATTCAACTTGGACTTCTAATGTTATTATTTTTATCTAAGATAAAGAATGCTATATAACTGACTCACATTGTCAAGCTATTCAGGCTAAATATTAAATAGTTTGAAGGAAAGTAATTGCTTCAGGCATGATTTTAAGTTGTACTGTTAACCTGATTTTATAGTGTACAGGAAACCTTTGCTTGTGCTTAAGAGCTCTTTGTAATAGACTCAGAGAATAATTGAGGTTGGAGGTGTTCTTTGAGTTCACCTGGTTCAAACCCACTGCTTGTGTAGAACCATTTCCCAGGACCAGGAACAGGTGGCTTTTGATTTTTTTCCAACGGAAAAAATCGGACATCTCTGTCCAAAGATGTGTTTTAATTTAACCTAGGATCTTTCTATGGCTTATTTCTGAGTTGTCCACTCTTCATTCCTGTCTTCTGTATTAGACAGGAACAGGGAAACAAGAGGCTCAAAATTTGAGTGGAAGCTTCTTAGTGAGGACTTTTCAAAGTGAAATTATGAAAAGACAGAAAGAACTCTTCTGTGCTGTTTGTTGTGAGTACAGAAGTACTGATTAAGCCCTTTGCAGGTGTATTGGTATTTATGCTCAGATTGTTGGATCTTTGAGTCAGATGCAGGACTTGTAGGAGGTCTTTGACTGAGATCTCTGAGATTGCCAGCCAGGGCTGAATGCATCACCGATATCTAGAATGAAAGACACAGAAGTAAAGTGTGCAAATTAGTTCAGGATGTTTCTACGGCTTTCAGAGAATTGCGCTGGAAGTTAAGAAGCAGAAAAGTTAGAGCAGTGAAATGTTACGTGAATGCTACCAGTCAGAAATATTTGTGTTTAACTTTTTGTTTGGACAGCTGGCTTTGATTTTACTACTGTACATACCTTGTTTTAGAATGCCTTTTCCTGGTTGCTATTTGATGGATACGTTGAGTGATTTGTTTATTGTAAAAAAAATTAAAATGTGGTTAAATAGACCATTTTGAGACAACAGATGACATTAATAGGGTCATGTTGTAGTTGTTTTGTCTTATTTTTCACTCTGCATTCTTGCATCTTTCTGTTACACATCAGAACTAGCCTAAGATGCCTCTTTATTTCTCCTCAGCTTCCAGTGAGAAGTGTAAAAGCCCGCCCTAAGAAGAAAGCTGCTGGCTCTCTTGCTTCTGGCGAGTCATCCTAAGGCGACCTGCGCCCCTCAGCACCTGTCTCTGTCCTGGGATTTGCCTTTCGCTTTTATGGGGAAACTCTCCAAAGGAAGGGAGCTGAGATTCTTGTACATAACCGATACTGCTTTACAGAGCTCATTCCAAGGCAAGGGGGAGGCTGGGATTCAGAAAGCAGAGTAGAGGATACAAATCCTCAGGAATTTTCTCCTTTTCATCTCTCTGTTGGAGGGAATGCTGATATGTCTGTACATAGCCAGTTGCTTTGGAATTTCCACTGTATAACTCTAGTTGAGAATCTTTGCTGGAAAAACTGACTAGGGTTAGAGACATCCATTGCACAGAAGCTGGAAAAATGCTAGACACTGGAGTTCCATAGGGTGGGTGGCTCTAAAATGTCTTATCTTGCTCTGGGTATTCTCCTGCAGCTGTGTGTTGTTACAAAGTGCCCACCATGAGTCATATTGCTTAATAATGGACCATCCCTGATATGTCCATTGCCTTTGAGAAAGTGACTGAAGTGATGTATGCTGAGTGCTTTTGAACATAAAGGACTGGCTCATGGGAGGTATATGCTAGATTCCCACTACTCATACTGGAAGATGAAGAGATTTGGTTTCATTTTATTTTTTCTGGAAGGTGATTATTTTCTCTGGAAGGGAGATAATTGGAAAAGCTGATAAAGGGAATGTGCTATTACATGCACATTATATGATGGGGTAGGTAGGAGTTACAGTTGAGAAGGAAAGTTTGGCATCTCTGAGATTTTGGCTCTTTGAAACTGCTTGAATTTTATTTCAGGTTCTAATGCTCACTTTGACTCCTCTGAGATCATCAGAATGAGGCGAGTCTCATGCAGTTCCATGGCAAGCATACTGGCTTTGCCCTTTAGTGGTTGAACTCATGTCATTGTGTTGCTTGTTACTTCAGACAAATTCTTTTATTCTAGCAGATGTCTGGGGAAAATCTGTCTCAAAATAGTCTGCGGACATACTTGTAAATTTCAGAAGCCCTCACCTTTCAGCTTTAGGAGAGTCAATCCTCCAGACATAAGAACTGAAACAGTTGATTTATTAACAGTTGAGTCCCTCTAACTTCAGGATTTCGTTTATGGCGGATAAAAAGCGGGCACTAGGGCACAGTACTGGTGAATACCGATTAATCTGTCCTCTTGCTATATCCTGCTGCAGCCCTTGCACAGATTTTCTGTCTGACATATGCCATGCTTATCAGTGTCCTGAGATTCGAGCAATACTTAATGCTTGGGACAGAAAACTACAAGGAATGTAGAATATGTATTTTGGGAGGGAAATTGTAGTGCTAGAAGAAAATTTGCATAATGACGGGCCACACTAGACTCTTGAGCGTTGTTAAGGTGAGACCCCCCTGTACACGTGCCAGCTGAGCCTACGAAAATTTAAGAGTAGGGTTCTTGTTATCAAGATCTATAAAGAAGGTGCACCATTATAGATATGGATGTCTGAATGAATACTTGATGGTGTTAATTTTCACTGAAATTAGTTATCAAAGGAACCTGGCTCCTACATGCAAGTGTTTGCAGCCCATACTTTTGGGATGCAAATGTGACTTGCTGTCACATTTCTGAAAACACAGTGAATTCTTCACAGAGCCCGGTATTTTGGTATTGACAAGGTATAGAAGCAATTCTGCAGCTAATGCTCCACAAGTATTTATGTCCTAGGGAATAGCCTTTCAAAAGTTTATAAAGTTGAAGATTAGGACTGAATTTTTTTCCTGTTTTCCATTATCTTGGTGGCAAATTGTTTGCTGTTGAATTCACCAGTTATTTCAGGAAGCCAATTAAGTTTGGTTTACTATTTTTTGTAGCTTTTAAAAATTTAAACTTTACAATCCATATTAGAAACTTGTGTCTTGTCAGAAATATTTGTCCTAAATTATCCACAAGGCCTTATCCAGAAGCCAGTAGAAAATCCTTGATTTGGTTCTGAGTTTCATTAAAAAAACCCAATTGTTTTGTTCTTTTTTGGTTTATTAGCAAACTTCATATTCATGTCTTACTTGCACATGCAAATGCATGTCCTGAAGCTGGAATATTTTCTGGTTCCAAAGGAAATTCCTCTCTCCAGACAACAGATAAATTCTTTCATGGTTATGTGGAAGATCCAGTTGTGAGGAATTGCTATCCTAGACTTTACTGTACTGAGCAAGAGAGAACCATTGTTCTCTATGTACCAAGTATGTCTATGACTATGTTTCTTGATTTTTTTTTTCAAAATTAAAATTGTGCATAGCAAATTATTTATATAAATCATTTTGAGGGACTTGATTTGGAAGCCAAGTCTCCCCTTGTGCTGTTCTTCTTGCCTTTGCCTTGTGCATGCACTACGATAGTCTACGATTACTGGGTTTCCACAGAGCAACTTTCCAGAATCTTTTCTAGAATTCATTTATTTGTAATGGCTTTTCTGCTTTGACGCACAGGAAGAATGTCTGAAGATTCAGTTCTGGTATTTAGATTTATCTTTGTCTTCCTGAACTGGGGCCTGTGCTAAGTAGCTTTTACTTAGCATTGATGCTTGATGTTGTTAGCTTGTGGGTAAATACGGGTCAGTTTTACTCTGAGTTTTCTTTATACAGGGGAATTGGCTTTTGGTTGCAAGAGGGGAGTCTACAGTAGAGTCTATCTAGTGTGGGACTATCTAGTGTGTGATATGAAGCTGATGATGTCAAGCAGCAGAACTTACCCAGAGCAAGACCAATGTCTTAGCATGGATACTGTTTTCTTCTTCTAGTACACATGTGACTGCTAGATTGTGCTTTGCTTGATCAAAGCCACTGCAGATCTACCACCACCCACGTGACCTCTTAGTGAGTTTCTAGATATAATTCTGCATTGGATGCACTGTCTTGCATAGAAATTCTCTTGTAAATGAGAACACTGAATGTGCTGTTTTGATAAATGCTTTTATCAGCTGCTGTTCGGTGTTTTCAGCAGGAAATGCTGGAATGTAGTTTCTTTTCAGTATCATCTGTGGGCTTCATCATGCAAGTAAGCAAATGGTTAAATCTTCACCTAGCAGTAGAACCCTGTTGTGTTTGGTAAATGTTTAGAGCCTTCTCCTAATCTGCCTGGCCATAGAGAGAAGTACAGTAACAGAAAATGATACTTGAAGGTGGGGGCTGAAGAGGGTGGTATGTGTGTGTCAAACTTCGTGTGCCTAAAGGTTATCTTAAAATACTTGTACCATGACATACAAAGCTGAAGCCATGACTGCCTTTTGAAAAGAAATGTTTTACTTTCATATTTTGTAGTAGTACAAGTCAGTGCTCTGCTGTTGGAAAAGAAAATACTGAAATGTGGTTTCCTGTGTGAGAAACTTAATGATTTGTTTCATAAAAGGGAAAATGTTTTCTTGTTTGGCAGTAATCCTCCGTGGTGGGTAAGAAATATGAAAAAACAGGGGAGACGACTGTCAGGTTTTAAACCTTTACGCTTTACCTAAACATCATTGTTACCTACTTTTTTAAAATGGAGTTTGTGATTCTCCAGCTTTGCATTTCTGGGACTGATTTCCTTTAGACTAGAATGATTTCCTTGGTAGGTTGAGTGTATATATAGAGAGGGGTGCTGGTGATCTTAAAATTGCAAAGCGTGTTCTGGGGAAGTTTCACCTTCCCTCATTTTAGTGAATTGATTTCCATTCATAGTACTTTTGCAGTGCTGGGCTTTTTTTTATACATCGCTCTTGGAAGTATGACTCCCTCACAATATACTTCCTTGGAAAGCACGAGAACCACAACTTTCCAGAAATGGTTATTTATTCTGTGCCATCTTAATCAGCAGGAAATTTAGTGCCTTAGGAGAAAAGTAAGATATCTATGGAGAACTGTGCTGGTTCTCTGATCTACACAGAGCATTGTATTAAGGAGGTTCACAAGTTAACTGTGAAGTGTCATTGTGTGTTTGAGAGCAGCTGAATTGAGCTGTTTCCTTTCTGTCTTCCAAAGTTGCATATAATGCTGGAAAGTGTGGATTGCTCCCTAAGAGAGAAATCTGGGGGGAAAAGTTGTATTCTAATGGGGACACTGTATTGTCATATTACTGCTTGCTGGGCAGATGCTGAATGACATCTCTATGTAACTGGTCTGTACTATAGCTTTTCTTGCTTTAGCCACTAGGAATTTGCAATGTGCTGTTTGACTGAAGCATCTTGTGGTGCTGCTTTGTGAGTTGTCTTGCAAAGTCAGAGATGTGAAAAACCAGGAAAGCACTTCAAAGTTACATGAGCTTGTAGAACCATAGAGGTGTCAGAGTTGGAAGGAGCCTCTGAGGGTCATCTGGTTCAACCTCTCAACTCAGTCAGAGCCACCCACTGCCAGTTCCTGTGTGCTGTTTCTGGTCTGGAATCTGCTGAGTTTAATGTTTAAGAGCTGATCATATGTGCAGAAATGCATATGCTGTATGGGAATGTGTTTTAGTGTTACTGAGGAGAAATGTTTCCTGGTCACTTTTTATCTGGAATTTGGCTCTGTTGTAAGACACTATAAACATAACTCATTCTTATGTTCTTTATCGGTAGTGTAAAGAAGCCTAGAGGCCTCAAAAAAGATCTTGAGGTATGCAGAGTAAATTGTGAAAACAGTTGGTTTTAACAGTAAATGGAGACAATAACTGCATAGCAGCTAAGAACCTTTCCTGATAGATAGATAGATAGATAGATAGATAGATAGCATTAGAGTAGAAAATGAGCTGTGTATGTTGCAGAGTTGTCCAATAAATACTGCTAACTTTCTGAGCCTCAAGCAACACTTAAACTGTGCATTCTACAGATGAGAGTTTGATTTCTTTTTTGAGCCTGATTTCTCACTTGAAGACAGTCTCTGTCTGTCTGTCTCCCTCCTTTCTTCCCCCTTTGCTTCCCCCCTCCTCCCCGTCCCTTTCAAACTGGGCTTGAGCTACATACATTAAGATTCTTTAAACTTTCATCCCTTCAGAGCAATAAAGTTTTACTTTTACCTCAGCAGGCAACTGATCTGCAGGGAGGACCAGATGAATATCAAGTATCTCTCGTCACTTTTGTAGATGTGTTACACTGGAGCACTAGCAGGAAGCTTCAGAGGATGTGTTTGCCTGGAAAATTCTACTCTTTGTCCCCTGTCAAAGCCTGCATTTTTGGGTGAACCAATGCTGGACTTAGCTATGCTCATACACGCAATTATCTGTAGAATCCCACAATTCAATGTCAGAATGTCCAGTGCTCTATTTCTGATAACAGGAATTAAAATCATACAAAGTGAAAAGAAACAGTGGCAAAATGGTGTTTTTTTGGTCTTATTGCAACTTTGCAGGTAGATTTAGGTCATTGCTATTTATATGCCTAAAATCTCTGCCTAAAGCCCCTTGCAGGCTGTTATTTTTTTGCTCTCTTTCAGAGCTCCTGTTCTTCTGTGAATTGGTTATGTTTTTTGTTTACTCTTTATTAAGCAAGGGCTGACTTCCATTTTACTGACTGTGGAGACTTGAAAAATACTGTGTTAGAGCTGTAATTTAGCTTTTTTCATTTAAACCTGTGACCTAGATTGATACATGTAACTGGTACATCAAGGCCTAAGGCTAGATTCCCAGGTGGAATGTAAGCATCTATTGCAAATAGCGTAGTTTGACAAATTTCCCTTTTTTTCCAGTGGATTCTGGCTGAAATGTGCTTACTGCAGACCCTTTGGACAGGAGCATTCTGTCAGCGTTTAACCAGATAATGTTAAAAGTAACATTTATGGGAATAATGCAAAAATAAGTGAACACGAAAGGAGCAAAAGCTCAAGTCTTCTGTAATATGTAACTGTCTGAGACTATGTAAAACACTAAAGCATTTCTGGCAGCAGTGGAAATGCATTGCTATACTGACTTACAAAGGTAAGGCATTCAATCATGGTCTTTGTAGTAAGTTTGGGAGGAAAGTTAGTCTGGATGGCAAGCATATAAAAATTTACATACCAAGGAACTAATTTTTTATGACAAGTAATGCTTAGTAAGTTACAAAAAAGAAAGAATTCAAAAAATTTGACTAAAATTATAAAATGAAGAGAAATTTTCCTGATTGTCAAACCTAGTATTGAATATAAACTTTCTGTGTTTGTGTTGCTGCCTTATTTGGGAAAGCACTGCATTAATGAACTCATCATTTCTGACTCCTCTCTTAGATTATTTCTGAAATGAATCTCAAATTAGAGATGCTTGGGTTTGACTCAGCATTTTAACATCCAAGACCCCATTAGCACAGTGCTGATCTAAAGGCAGTACGGCACTAGGAGGGTTGTGAATTATTTTTTGTCCACTAGAGGGTATAAGCATAACATAAAACCACTGAACATGAGAGAGCAGAGACATGTCTCATAACAGTTCAATTATGGCAGTTGAACAGCAATATTTCCTAGGTATGAGTGAAGGTCCTCCTTGGGGGTGAGGAGGAAAACAAACTCTAATGGAAAAATAGGAAATAATACTGCTATTAACCTCTGACTGAAAAGGCTATTCTGGGCATTCTAATTGAGCCACTCTCCAGTGACGCTTGCTGAGACAATAGCATTACAGAATAACTATCCTCACTTTTGAATTTTTGTTGTATATTCAAACCATTTTCTAGCTGTAGGAAGCAGCTCTTAAAATGGCAATGTTTGTGATTCCCCTACTCCCTGCAGCCCTCTTCCCCCTGCCAGATTTTGCAATTAACCAATTGCAATACTTTAATCTCTGAATTTTAGTAGTATTTCCTGGTAAGGATGAGTATTTTCTTTCAGTTGGGTCTGATTTCTCTGAAAAGAGAAGCAATATTAGTCTAAAAATATAGATGTATCTAATGTTGCTATGGTAATTGGTGACCATGGCAACAGAGAGTTAGCATTCTGAAGAACTGACACAGATTTGGTTGGTTTTTTGGTTTTTTTTGATTTTTTGTTTTTGTTTTTTTTTTTTAAGTCAGTTAATGGTGCACACATTTCACAAAATGAACTTGACTTTTCGTATTTGTTAACCATACAGGATAATATGGGTCCATGGGATTTTGACATTCTTACATGGAAAAGCTGATGTTAGAACATAATGTAACAGTATGAGTTTCCAATGTTGAGAAATTCTTTTATTTGCAACAGCATAGATGGAGACTCGCAGACTGAAGGAGGATCCAGGACATACCAGGAAGTTTCTGTAGGAAAAATAAACAGAATCTAGAATAGTCCTAGGGATTTTTCAATGTCAGACTTCAGGGGGAAAAAACAAGAAGAATAAAATATATTCAGTATGTTTCTATTTCCCCATCATATGATCAGCCTTAGGTAAACCAACACAGTGCTTTTGGGCAGGTGCTAAATTTCAAGTATGAGTTGTGGATTGCCCTCACATGGCCCATCCCAAGTAGTATGTAGTGTATTCTACAAAACATTTAGCAATGATATAAAGAGTTATAAGAAATTAACTTATTATTGAGGGAGGTAGGAATGGGCTTTTGTGGCTGAGTGTTGTATGTAGTATATTTATCTCTGCCTGTACAGAGCTGATATAAAGGCTCTCTACTGTCAACATTCAATGTTGGTTTTATAGGAAGTGTGCTGATGTAAATTTAGCCAAAACTAAAGCACAGATTTTTTTTTTTCCAAGCTTTTCCTTTTTCCTAGGTTCTGTTGGGGAATCTAGCAACTGAATGGAAATTATAACATTGCTGCTATCGCTTGCTTATTTGGGGCGATGGATATATTGAATTAAATAGAATTAAGTGGCATTTAATAGTTTAATTTTTGTAAAAGCTGGCTGTTGTGACCATTCTGTATTTACCACAAGAATATGGTAACTGATGCCTGGAGCCATTGTAGCACAGGAAGGCTTTTACCCCGGAAAAGGGAAAGCAGAGAAAAGGCCAACGCAAACTGAATTGGTACAGCTAGTGCAGTCTCCTGTCTCTGATACTGCTCAGTTTATTTGATGATCAGAGGGTAGCACACATTGGAAAACGCCTCATTATGACACCGTCACCTTTTTACCCATGTGCTGAAGTGGTGTTAAATGACTAGGTTATTGGAGTTTTCCTAAGAGGAGGAGTTGTTGAAATTCTGTCGCTAATTTTTGTAGTCATTAAGTTTGGTCACTTGCTGCAGTATCATGACTTAAATGTACAAAACCTAAGTCTTGTGTTGTGCTTCCTTTAATACCCAGACTTTTCTTAGGTATCTTTTAACCGTCTCTTTTTTGAAGTGCCTATTTTAAAGGGCCCATTGCTTATCTTCCATTTCTATCCAGAGTATAATACAAAAAGTTTCATCAATGCAGATGTGCTCTCATTCCACAGGGTGGCAAGTAGTCCTTATTTCTCTTCCAAATTATTTTGACATTTCCACTAGAAGTGGCTTTCCTGGCTAAGTTCCCTTCTGACGTATCAGGGTCATACACATGGAAAGACAGCTCTTCTCTTTGGGTTAGAGAGTATTTGGAAAAGCTCATTTTACTATGTCTATTTAGGCTGTATCAACTTGCTGAAGATTGCTGATGAGACCAAAAAGGCATCATCTAACGACTAAATTTTGAACACTACTTCTTGCTACTGTCTCATGTGAGTCTCTCTGGTAAGTGGTACTCCCAGGAACAACTGATCACAAGTCTATGATGGCACCTCTAAAGAAAAGATTGCTGTGGTAAGGTTTAGTTATTGATGTGGGTGGGGGAGAAAGGTTCTGGACGTTATTCACTTTTTATTTCCAGTTTCTTTTGACTGAGATAAATGTCTCAGATACTTTGAATTTAAATCTATATGTGTCATCAGAATAGGCTTGTAGATTTATTAGTTGAAGGTATGGCTTTTTGTTCTTTGCTAGTGAGTTTACATACCTTTCTCCCCCCTCATGCCCCAGTTTCTTGCTACTGATGCCTGTGGATATTATTTTAAAAATACTGTTTTGTAATCTTTTCAAATTGTGCTCCTAAATCATTTTAGTTGATCTTCATATCTTATGTGTTTAGTCTTCTGCCTTTCCCCCTCTCCACTGTTGAATGAATAAATATATGAAAATGAACACAAAGTCCTGCTATTTCTGCTATGTAAAAATAAGGCAAATTTTGGGAATCTGGTTTGTCCTGGCATTATACAGGAACATAAATGTTCCTCACTTTCAGGTTGTGTCACTTCCCAGCTGTTAACTGAGGACTTGGATACATATCACAAATGTATTTGTTAGGTGGTCTTTTTGTTCTTGCAGAATACTGTTGCTGTTAAGCATCTTGGAGACGTACCTGAATTGTAATTGCAAATAACTTTTGGGGAGGACAGAGGTTGGAAAGCATTCATATGTGCAAAGTTAGACAATGGTGAATATCTTTTTCGCGGTCTGTGTGCAGAAGCACAAATGTTTAATCAATACTACATAGCTACTATACCTAGGCATGAAACATTAGAGTGATCAGGAAATAAAAATTGTCTAGCAGAGCCAGGTAGCAGGAACTCAGCTTACTTACTGGAAAACCTGTGGTACTGACAACAGGCAGAGGGTGTGCGAAATTAAAAGGTAAAAATGGGCTGTGAGAAGAATTTTCTGTAGCTACCAGTAAGAGTTGTTCTTCCACAGACTCAGCTATCAGGTAAAGTGGATAGTTGGGAGCTAGCAGTTGTAGTGGCTGGGATAAGAGAGGAAGTCAGCTAGCAGGGTTCTAGTGGCATCTTTATATTTGGTGTTTTGGTAACAGAAGTCTGAAGTTGATCAACTGTAGTCTCTAGCTGGAACTTCATAGCAATAGTAATGGACTGAGTCTCTGTTTCGGATTGAGTTGAAATCCTTTTTGGCTTTGAAATTCAGCTTAGCGTTTTTTTTCCTCCCCAAAGTAGACTCCTGTGTAGGTGGAGCCTTTCTCTTTTTACCCCTTTGCTGTCAGTTTTTCCTGCCAATGCAATGAGTCAAAGAATCATAGATTGGATTGAGTTAGAAGGACCCATAAAGATCATCTAGTTCAACCCCTACTGCCATCCTTCCAACTCTGTGGATGTCTTTGTGAAGGAAGCAGATTTTCTTCTGTTTCAGCCAGCTTGCTCCAACAACAGTTGACCTGTTCAGAATGATTACAGGAGCAGCTGCACCGGGTTTGGACTTTGAGTTTACCTGTTTATTAGAATCACTGGCATCTCTTGAGGCTAAGCTTCTTCTTCTCCTGGGCTAGCAGGCTCCCATGGAAATGACCATTGAATTTGTGAATTGCTAGCCCTAATCACTTTTTTCCTTATCTTTCATAAAACTGACAAGCCAAGGAACACTTTTCATCAAATTGACCTCACAGAAATCTTAATTACATCCTCCTTTAGTTTGTGTATTACTATACACCTTAAAACTTTAGCCTGGTTTGTTTTTCTAACTGCAGAAAAAAAATTAATTAAACATGAGAGATATATTTCACAGTGCTTTTGCAAATGCAGTTTCTGCTTTCTAATGAGTTACCTAATACACTGTGCAGTGAAATTTCCATCCTTCCCCTTGTAATTGCACACAAACTCATTATTTTTAGCTTTACTTGACAGATTGGTAAAATTAAGCCATTTGAGAAAGGAGGAGGGCTGAACTTCTGTAGAAATTCCAAACAGCTTTGCACTGAATCATCAGTCCCCAAGAGCACAGACATTCCATAGAAATGTCAGACAGTCCTTCTGGCATATTAATGAGGAAGCAGCAATGAGTTTTTAGTCATGCTGATTTTAAAGTTCTTGCTCAGCTTCCAATAAAAATTCATAGCATTCAGTAATAGAACAGTTTAAGCAAATCCAAAATCAAGATAGGGATACAGTCCAGATTTGGGCTATTTGAGTCGTGAAGTGGGAGGGGAACCTTGCCTCTAGTGATGTGTTTGTGTGTTATTACAATCACACTCCTTTCCTCAGCTTTTACAATCAAGATGAAGAAAATTCTGTAAGTCTATGACTATTTTAACTACTGTGAGACTTTTCCTATTGGAAGATTGTGAATTTTAGCTTACTATATACTTAAGCATTGGTTTATCTTTCAATACTTGGAAGTAATTTTTGCCTTCAAATTTTCTTTGAAGCAAGATTGTGCTTTAGTTTGAAATTTTTGTCACAGATCAACCTTGAGAAATGAAAGGAAAAAAATATGTGTTCAGGAACAATAACTTACTGAAGAGGTAGGGTGGGAGATTAGGTAGCTAATATGTCTGTGACTTTTTTTTTTGTCAAAGAATTTAATGTTTATTGAATGCAATGCAAAAAAAACTCCCGTTCACGTACCACTGAAGTTGAATGTCTAGAAATAAAAGGAAGTGCAAATGGGAACGTTAACAGAGTGAGTTCAATATAGGCACATTGTGTTTCCTCTTACTTAACAAGTACAAGAGGATGTGTTGTCAATTTCTTGTATTCTATAAAAATCAATTCCTTGGGCTTCCTTTTTCTGAGAGTAAGAAAAAGTGACTTGACCTATTTTCATTGCAAGAGCTGAAGGTGTGTCTCCAAGACAGGAGTCTGTAACAGCATAATTGCTAGCTTGTAGGATTCATTGTTGCAACATGTCTATAATTAATGTGTTTTTTAGATTTCAGTTCAAGTATTTGATTTGTTTCATAGCATACATTGTAACTGAAATTACTATGGTAAAGCATAAAAAAAAATCCAAGACAACAACTATTGCCCTTTCCTCCCTTCTCTATTCACCTGGAAAATGCAAAAATTCTAGAAGCAACATTTCCTGGTCTGAGCTACAGACCTGGTCCAGCATGCGTGTAGTACTCTACGGATGCATTGTTCTCTACATAACGCAGGATTTCATAGAATTGTTATTGTGATTAAACACAGATGGATTTCTCAGCCTTGGTGGTGAGTAACAATACAACACAACATGTAATTTGTAAGTCCAGCTAGAAGGGGAAATTATTTCCTTTAAGAGTACTGGTGTCCTTGTACTTCAGCAGTCTTGCACTGGTATATGGTATTTCTTCATCCTCCTAACTATTTATCTAATATGTCTTGAGTTACTACCAAGTCAGTTCAAAATATTACTTTCACTTTTCCCCTGCCTGCATTTGCCATTCAGAGAAAACAGTGGTGTTTAGATATGTCCACAAATCCAAAACTGTTCTGTAACAAGTATATGCAGTTTTTGCAGCACCTGGAATTAACAGTTTGAGACCAATTGTTTATAAACTGTCAGTGTTGGAGATGTAACAGAGCAACACAACATAACTGCTTTGATCTAATCCAAAGACTATGCTCGGTCTATGATAACGTCCTCGCCACCTTTCCTGTGGTAACATTCCTTCAGTGGTCCACATTTGTGGGAGGGTCAGTGTGTCAAGAATGGAAACGAAAGATGGAGGACAATTGTATGAAGGATACCGGTTAACATAAGAGATTGGCCTTTCCTGGCTGACATATAAAACATAGAAAACTCCAAACAAAACTTGTCCCCTGGGTAAAGGACACTAAACATCAGTACAAGCTGGCATTTAATGAGATTGAGTTCCTCAGATAATAGTGAGATTGTTTGCTGATATCATGATGTAGTTGTCATGGTTACAAAATGACCAGGTGCTAAATACAAAGTATCAGAGAGAAGAAAATGGAGAAAATCAGTGTCCTAACAGAAAAGATTGCAGAGCAGATAAGATGATTTGGGGATCAGGAAAAAAGAAAGGGAATGGTGGCAGCAACTAGGGAATTCAACAGGAAATAAGAGGAAAGAAAGTTCAAAGGTAGATAATCAGAGATGTTTGATCCAGAGGCAGACCTTGCAGGAACTTCACATGCTTATGTTTGTAATGATTGAAAAGTCTTCAAAGAGAAGTCTGGAAACAATATTCCCTAGCAAAAGTCCCTTTTGGCTCATTCTTTTTGAAGCTTTGCACGGTGTATCTTAAGAACGTGCTGTGGAAGACGAAGTTATGTTCTGATACTAAAGTACGGACAGTGAATTTTTCCCACAAGATAATAACAGCTACTCGCATAGGTGAAAAATAGAGGTAACTATATGATGTTGGACATGAGATTTGTATAGAGCGTTCCTGACTCGGGACCCTCTCCTGTTATTGACGTTTTTGGCAAGTTCAGTTTGAAAGATGTAGATCTCCAAGATGTAGCTCTTATGTTCTCTGCCCTGGTTTTGAGGCAGTAAAGATTTACATGGCCTTTTTTTGGTTGGTTTGTTTTTTTTTTTTTTAAGTTTGTGAAAGCTAATTGAACCTTTTGTTCTGATGAAAAGAAAGTCTGAGATATTAAAGTGAGTTTTATAGTGGGATGTGAGTTAATGTCATGGTGATTCCCTGAGCAAGTGGATTGGGATCTTCAATTAATTCCTGCAGCAAGATGGGAAATCAAGTTTCCATGGATACTGAGCCAGCAGCAGCACTGACACTCACAGCAACTGCAAGCTTAGTTTCCCTAAAGCTTGCTTCCTAAGGAGGATTTGTCCCCCTGCTCTGTATTCTGTATTTGCAAATTAAAAATTTCAAGACAGATCGACTTTGAGGAATACTTAGAGACAAAAAATACCATCCCCTTACCTAGAAAATTGTGTACAAGAAATGCAAGTGACTTGCATAATTTAAAGTACAAGTTGGAAAAACCTGGAAGTAAGCCCATAATGAAAGCATCAGTTAACAAAAAGTAACAGAGATAAAACTGTAATTCCACTGTGTGGAAACATATTTCATAAAGGCACAGTGATTCTTTTATTGGCACAATATCACAATGGATTAGTTTGAATCAAAAAAACAGTGAAAAATTAAACATTGAATGGTATGCTGAGGCTGAGTATAAAATAGTTTGTACCAGCCCCTACTAATAAAGCAAGCAAAACAAAACCAAGGATTTATCTCAGGTAATTTTTAACTTTGAAACCATTCTCTCTTCTTGTTCCCTGACCCCACAGCATTTTGCACTCTGTGGCCTGTCAATACATTTCTTGTCACTGAAATGTATTGAGAGACAATATATTTGATAACGACAGACTTTCAAGGAGACCCAGTGTATTGCGCATGTTTATTCTCTAGGCAATCAGAGCCAAAACTGTTAAATTTTCAAATAAAATTGTGGCTGCTCCAGTGGCAGTGTCTTATTACATTTCTGTGCTTTCACTAGGAACATTAAGGGATGTGTTACAAATTTATTAAAATACTGCCATTTTGGAAAGACATTTCAAATACTGGTCAATAGTAGCAAATTCTTTGGACCTTCAAAATATACTACCTAGAAGAAAACCCAAATGTCTGGCTAGATGACCTAAACAGATCTTGGATCTCAATAGTAAAAATATAACACCTTTAATGTAATTCCTACATACCTAATGTTGTATTCAGAAAAAGAAAATTGAACACGGAAGAGGAGTTTGGAAAATTCGTAACAACAGGCAATTTCCTAGCTCAGTGCACAGGTTATAAATCATCCACGGCCTCTCCAGTACTTCCCAGAAGCCAGCAAGTCTCACCAGAACAGTGCAACATTCCAAAACGGTCTTTATTACTATAACTTAGGTGCAGCTCAAGCTAGTTACACTGCTCTGTCTGCAACTCTTAAAGTAGGTCTCTTGTTTTATCTTATACAGACTGATAAAAATGAAGGTAGTTGAAAAGAAAGAGAGGATTAGATTTTTCCATCTGTGATTCCAGATTTTGACAAGAAACCAAATTTGTCTGAATGATGCACTTCAATATCTGTAAAGGAATATTGGGCCTAACAGAGTGTATGAATGAAATTCTCTAGGAATCTGGCACCTCTTCTGATCTTGAAAAGGAACAGAATAAAAAAAGAGGACAAGGAAGATGCAATGTCAGTAAAATGTTCAGAAGCCAAAACAAACTACAGTGTTTGTAGAAAAGGTCAAGTTCTGCTACTCATCCCTTTCTAACAGACCTCCAAACCATGACATGCTGATGAAAATCAGACTAGTTGAAATCATTATTTATGGGACATCACAAAATCTGCAGTAGGTACCTGTTAAAAAAGGAAAAGCTCCAAATAGCATTTTCAAAAAAGAGGTTTGGCCTGGTGCATTGAAAGCTAGTATGATTTCTCTCCTTAAAGAGTAAGTACCAAAGAACAGATGTGTAGTCACTTCCATTGAGTAACAGCAGCTGCAGATAAGCAGAAGCTATCCTCCAAGGCCTGGAGGCATTGTGTTGCTACAGTCCATCACTGATTTTAAGGTGCAAACGCATCGATGTAGGAGGCACTGTCCTAAATATAGCAACTCACTTAAAAACCGTACGCATGGCAAAAGTCTAAATATTCTAAAAAAGCGGGCAGACAGAGGCCTGCCGTGGCTCGCAACTTGAATATAAATCTCAAAGGCTGTATAGGCTAGTAGTTTATGCAGCTGCCTTCTTCCCCCGGCGAAAGAAGGCCGCCTGGCATAAAGCTTTGAGTGGCCCGGCCGGCTCGGCGCCAGGATTTCCGCGGGGAAGAGTCAGCTCTGCAACCGACCGCGAATTGCGGGACGTGCCCGGAGGCGGGCGGTGCACCGAGCGAGCGGGGCCAGGCCAGAAGAGGAACCAAGTCGCCTGCCTTTACGCTCCGTCTCTGCGGCAGAGGGAGCGCCGTCCGCGGCAGAACATGGAGCCGCAGACAGCGGCGAGCCGGTCGTCCGGCAAGTTCCGCGCTGCACCCGACGATGGGGCGACCGTGCGCCGCGGAGCTTCAGGCGCCGTCAGCGGCATCGGGCCCGCCTAAGCACCGGGCTGCAGGCGACGGCTCCGACCCCGCCCCCGGAGCCCCGCACACTGCGGGGAAGCCCTCGCCGCGATGGCCGCGCACGCGCGCTGCGGCCTCACTGCGTCGCCGGAGCCGCCTGGCCCGGCGCCAGGGGAGCCCCGCGCGCCGGCAGCGGGGCTGCCCGGGCGGGGCGGGGCGGCAGCCGCGGCGAGCGACTATTTATATCGCGGAAGGCTCCCCCGGCCCTGGCAGCGTGCGTGTTGCGTCGAGCAGACGGCCGAGGGTTCCACGCGGAGCCGGTGCAGGGTGCAGCCAGCGCTTTGCGGGGAGGGCAGGAAAGAGCTGTAGCCGCGTCAGGGGGCAGTCCTAAGACTGCGAGAGTAGAGTCCCCGAGCGCTGTCGCATTTCATCGCGTTGAAGTCAGTGGTGCAGTGGTGGCTGTGGCCGTTTAGTACCTGGGGCTCTCTATTTATCAGGGCTCTGTTCTCCGCTACGTGAAGGAGGCGCACGGAGCCGGGGTCTGTCCCAGTCTGGCGCTATGGGCAGACCTCCGTCGGGAGCGGGCGGAGCAGGGCGATCCCGGCAGGCTGCTGGAATCCCAGAGATTCCTCTTTTCCGGGAGCGGGCAGCTCCTGCCTTGGGCGCGCTGCCAGCACCCAGAAAACTCCACATCGAGGCTGGCGCAGGAGCCGCCGTGAGTGGCGCTTGGCTCCTCCGCGGAGACGGAGGGGAGGCGAGTAGTGCAAGCTGAGCAAACGGCGTGGGGTGGAGGGGGAGCTCTGCCCGCGAAAACACAGCGGCGACTCTGGGGTCTGTCGGGTGCTCCCTGAGGCTCCTGTGCCACCCGCCCGGGCAGCAGCCTCCCTCTTTCGCGGCCCGGGGCTTCCGCGCGCTTCTGTTGCCAGGGGGCGGGCGCGCGCCCGTCTGCAGAGGGCTCTGCGCCCCCCCAACCCGGGGCCGGAATCGCCATATAAGGAACGGGAAGCCTCCGCCGGAATCGAGACTTATAAGGTTGTTTCCTAATATGGAAGGTACGGTGGGGGCTTCCGGCGGGCTGGCCGGACCGGCGGGGGCCGGGGACCCCGTCTCCCGGGACCGGCGATGCTGCGGCAGCGCTGCGGCGGCGCTGCCCATGGCGGGGGTCAGACCTGCACCGGGCGTGGGGCCCTCAGCCCGGGGCGGGCGGGGCCCCCCGGCCAGGCTTTCCCCGGTGCCAGGCTCTGACGCCAGGAGGGGTCCTCCGGCCCGCATCCATATAAGGGCTTCCTGCTTTCCATATATGGCCATGTACGTCAGGGCTGGGGCGGGCTGCGGCCGGTGAGACCCGATATATAGAGGCCGTGCCGGAGCGGGCGGGGAGCCGAGCGCTTCCAGCGGGCAGAGGCGGGGGCACCCCCGGGCGGGCGGGCGGGGAGCCGAGAGCTTTCAGCGGGCAGCGCGGGGGTAACAGCGGCGCAGGGCGCAGAGCCGGCGCAGGACAGCCGGCCCATCCGCCGGCCCCGCGGCAGCAGCGCCATCACCCGTCAGAGCCCGGCGCCCTCATGGCCGCGGCCAAGGCAGAGATGCAGCTCCTACCCCCGCTGCAGATCTCCGACCCCTTTGGCGCCTTCCCGCACTCGCCCCCTGCCATGGACACTCACTATCCCAAGCTGGAGGAGATGATGCTGCTCAGCGGCGGGGGTCCGCAGTTCCTTGCCCCGCCCGGGGCACCCGACAGTGCGGGCTTCGGCGCCGCCGGGGAGCCCGGAGAGCAACACTTCGAGCACCTCGCGGCAGGTAAGCGCGCAGACCTCGCCCAGGCGGGCGGGGAGTCCCGGTCTGCAGCGGGGGCAGCGACGCCTGCGGGAATTCCGCGCTGCAGCGTCGCCTCTGTCCCGGCGGCCGCGCGGGGGGATTCTCCTGCGTGCGTCAGCGGCTCCGGACTAGCTGCGGCTGGAGACCTGCCAGCGACGCTGCAATATGTTACGCTCAATTAGTAATTAACCAGAATCTGGGGCTGCGCTATTAGAGGGATGGCTCGCGAAGCACCGGCAGCAGCTGCAGTAACTGCTGGAATTAATCGCTATTCCTCTCTTTGCAGACACTTTTCCCGAAATCTCCCTGAACAACGAGAAAACCCTGCCAGAAACCAGCTATCCCAACCAAACGACGAGACTGCCACCGATAACCTACACAGGGCGCTTCTCCTTAGAGCCGGCCCCCAGCAGCAGCAACAACCCCCTATGGCCAGAGCCCCTCTTCAGCCTCGTCAGTGGGCTGGTGGGCATGGCTAATGCACCTCCCACGTCTACGCCTACTTCATCATCACCCTCCTCCTCCTCGCAGAGCTCCCCACTGAGCTGTTCTGTCCAAGCCAGCGAGAACAATCCAATTTATTCAGCTGCACCAACATTTCCCAATTCCGGCTCTGACATTTTTCCTGAGTCCCAGACCCAGTCTTTCCCCAACCCCTCTGGAGCCCCTATCCAGTATCCACCTCCAGCTTATCCAACTGCTAAAACCAACTTTCAGGTGCCAATGATCCCAGATTACTTGTTCCCTCAGCAACAGGGTGAGCTCAGTCTTGTTCCAGCTGATCAGAAGCCCTTCCCAGCTCTTGAGACCAGAGCACAGCAGCCTTCCCTCACACCACTGTCCACCATCAAGGCATTTGCTACGCAGACTGGCTCCCAAGAGCTGAAGACCCTCAATGCTAATTATCAGTCCCAGCTGATCAAGCCCAGCAGGATGAGGAAATACCCCAACCGTCCTAGCAAGACACCTCCTCATGAGCGTCCCTATGCCTGCCCAGTGGAGTCCTGTGACCGGAGGTTTTCACGATCTGATGAGCTAACACGGCACATACGCATCCACACGGGACAGAAACCTTTCCAGTGCCGCATTTGCATGCGGAACTTCAGCAGGAGTGACCACTTGACTACGCACATCCGCACACACACAGGAGAGAAGCCATTTGCTTGTGACATTTGTGGCAGAAAGTTTGCCAGAAGTGATGAGAGGAAGAGGCACACTAAAATCCACCTTAGGCAGAAGGACAAGAAAGTGGAAAAGGCAGCTCCAGCCTCAACTGCTTCTCCAATTCCTGCCTATTCATCCTCTGTGACTACATCCTACCCTTCCTCCATTGCCACCACTTATCCCTCCCCAGTGCGCACAGCGTATTCTTCTCCTGCTCCCTCTTCCTATCCCTCCCCTGCACACACGACATTCCCATCCCCTTCTATAGCAACCACTTACCCCTCTGGAACCGCCACTTTTCAGACACAAGTGGCCACTTCCTTCTCATCTCCGGGAGTCACCAACAATTTCAGCTCACAGGTAACCTCAGCACTTTCAGACATGAACTCAGCCTTTTCTCCAAGGACAATTGAGATCTGCTGAGACTACCTTCTGGAACAGGAAATTCACCTTTTCCATTGGTATTATCAGACATAGAGTCTCCAATTACTCCCACAACACCATACGTTGCAAGGCTATTTAGTTTAAACTTCAGCTGCCTGAATCAACTGCTGCTTGAGTTTTCCACCTCTGTTGAATGACTTAATTTGCATGGACTGTGGATACAAGTTCAATATAACTTTCCCCGTAAACAATAGTCTTTTATTAGGAAGAAAGGACTTTTGATTAAGTATCTAGCTAATGTAAATTGTACATGTGCCATGGTTTTGCTTTCCTTTAGGTACTATTGATGTGGAAAAAATCTTTGCATATTCATATTGTATAATTTGGAGTTTGCAGGGCCATATTTTGTAAATGTTAATTCTATTTCTGTGACAATGCTATAATGCGTTTCAAACTTCTTTGGGAACAGCACTTACTGTATTTGAGCATGTTGGAGTGATGCTATGTAATTAACATCTGATGATACACTCACATGTGGCAGAAGTTTTGTTTTAAAAGTTACAAGTCTTGGTGCCTTTTTGTGAAGCCTTGCTGACGTCATGCGTTTGTGTGAGTGGATGCTTTGCATCTTGCCTTAAAGTGGAAGGGATGATACTCAAAGAATGTGAGGAAGAGCAGGGAATGGGTGGGGAGAGGAGCAAGAGAAAGGGCCAGGGGATGGAAAAAAAAAAACCAAAACAAAAAGAAAAACCCAAAAACAAACGATCAGAAAAACAACAACAACAAAAAAAACCCCCAACAAACCAACCCCAGACCCTCTCCCCCTCCACCTCTCAAAGTCTATTTTTGTTACAAAAATGTAAATTTATATATATATATATTCAGGAGTTGGAATGTTGTAGTTACCTACTGAGTAGGCAGCAATTTTTGTATGTTATGAACATGCAGTTCATTATTTTGTGGTTTATTTTTACTTTGTAATTGTGTTTGTTAAAATGAAAGTGACTGTTTGGCTTCTAAACACATTGAATGCGCTTTCCTGCCATTGGGATATTTGGTGTACAATACCCTTCAGAAAAAATAAATAAAATATCACATTGTGCAGATTTACACTTTCCTTGGAATTACTGCTTAGGAAGACTGAACCACAGCAATCCCAACTCTTTTAGTTGCTTCAAAGCCAACACATAACTACTTGTCTCCTGGAAAAAAAAAAAAAACCTGCTTAAAGAAAGGAGAAAAAAAATCAATCTTATGTCCAGTTGCTTGCAAAAAGCATGGATGGTGGACTCATGTCCTTGCATTAGGTGCATCACCACCTCTTTTGAGGTAGCCACAATTACTGTCTCCTGGTCTAGCCTTCTGGAATTTTGATTGTGCTAAAAACTGACCAAGTAGGCTGTCAAGCAATGCATGATGAGTCTGAGGGTGCCCCAGGCTCTCCAGAGCATTTTGAAATGAGTAATTTTCATGCTTACAGAGGAAAAAAAAGATAGGTTCTCTGTGGTGCACTCTGTGAAAAGAGGTCCAAGTAAGGCAGTAGTGCCTGGCTATACGGGAATGAAGGCCGGTGCACCCTTGCTAGCGTAACATAAAGGAAATAAATGCAAGGGCCTTCTGCATCCCCTGTTTTCCTGGCCTTCGTCACACAAAACGAAAACAGATTTCAGAGAAGAAAAATGCTTTATGAGAAAGCATTGCCCATACATTTTCTGCAAGATCTTTCTTTTGCTGTTGGCCTGAAAACAGGATTTCTGTTTCCTAAAAAGTTTGCTTCTAGTCCAATTAGTAGGATGAGTCGGTTTCAAGGAGTTTGTTCCCAAGGAAACAGCAGGTGTTGTCACTGGCGGGGAAAATCCTCCCCCTGCAGGAAGCGCAGCGGCGAGGAAGGAAGCGAAAACCTCTCGCTTTTGCGCATACGCGCAGAAGACCCATTTAGTAGGAACTAAACCTCAGCTGTTTGTGATTTAAAGCCCAGTTCAGGTCTGACCACTAGCATCAGGAACGGCCACCCGGCTTGGCTCGGAGGAGAGGCCCCCCCCGCCACCGCCAGATTCCAGCGCTCGCGGCGCCGCGCCAGCGCCGGGAGCGCGCCGGGGGCGGCCCCGGGTGAACAGAAGCACCGTCCCCGCTGTCCCCGTCCGGAACCGTACCGACCATATTTGGCATTTCCTTCATGCCTTTTATGGCACTTCCGCGGCCCAAAAAAGGAGTTTCCTGCTCAGGCTTTCCGGGGCTGTTCCGCGCAGCCGCCGTGGTGCCGCAGTGCATTCCCCCTCCCCTTTCCGCCCGCCTCTCCCCCTCTGCTCCGCTCCCTTCGGGACGCCCTCGCCGGCGGAGGGCGGGTCCGCACCGGCGGTGGGTCACGCGGCTGCGGGCAGCGCAGCTCAGCTCCGCAGTGGGCCGAGCGGCGGGCTTGGGCTCCCACAGGCTGCTGGAGCACAGGCCGACCATCAGCGCTTCCTCGCTGCTGGTTACTGTTCGTTTTCGTTAATGGGGACTGAGTCGCTCTTCATTCACGCCTCCGAAATAGGTAGGATGCCGTCTGGCCTGGGGAGTGCTGCAGAGACCGGTAACCCTGTCCACTCAGGCTTTTGCTCTGCAGACCCTTTCCGTAAGCAGCTGTTACCGTGGGCAAGTGTGGATAGTCCTCGACTAGGAGGCTGGTTTGCACTTTATTTTCACTAGAGGAAAAAAATTGTTCGGGTTTTTTTTTTTTTTCCTCTTAGAAATGTTAAGGAAATTAATCCACAAACACCAGAGGTTTATGTCCAAAAAGGAGACAGAGGAGTCCTTTCTGGCTTTATTCGAATAAAGGGAGAGGCCATGGGGCATTCCCCTGGGATCTCTCAAATTTTTGGAGGATGCAGCCTCCTTTTTATCCTAATTTCCCGGCCACATTTCCCTTCTGTCTTTCGCCATTGGCTGAGATACTTGAGGGGTACAGACTCCCCGATACGCCTGATACTAAAGATTTCCCTTTAATATATAACCTTCCCTTTTAATTTTTAATTCTTATGGAATTTAGGGGGTTTTCTTCCCCATAGTTTCTTTCATCTCTCAATGTCTAATTTCGTTTATCAGCAAACTTAAAGTTTATTTGTAAAAGCCAATATCTTTTTCCACTCATCAATCAGCGGAATCCTTCCCATTGCTTCTTTTATCTTCTAGAGCTAGTTTTATCTAGCAGCAGATCCACAGCTTGTTTTTAAAGACAAATCTGCTATTCCTCTCGGAAATAAGGAGTTAAAAATTAGTTCGAGCATACTTGGAGTCCAGTATCTGGTGTGGCACGCTATGTGGTCTGTTGCATTGTGTCCTTTTGTTTTCTAGAAATGCCACTGGAGACTTTCTGTAAAGTTGGTGAAATGAACTGTTAGAGATATTTCTGCTGTGACTGTGAACTGCTCTTCCTGAGTAGCTCATGGGCTGTGACTGGAGATATGAGACAACACGGAGAAAAGAGCTGTAGGAAGAGACTTTGTAGTCAAGAGGTATGCGGTCATGGGCCTTTCTTTTCTTTAGGGCTTTCACTCGTACATGTCCGGACTTTGTGCATCTGAGCAAGACCTCAGTAGCCCCAAGAAAAATAACTTTGTAGACTCTAAACTGGTAGTTGGCAGACTGAAGGTGATCTGAGCTGTGGCAGATGCCCTTAAAAGGGCTGTCCCCTAGTAGGTGCTCACCACTGTCCGGTTGGACTAAAGCTGAGTGTAGCGGCTGAAGGCTGGCTCATGAAGAGTGTCTGTGACCCGTTCTGAACCAAACTATTAACTAGGATTGACCCCTTCTATAGCAAAATGCACTGTTAACTAGGGCTAGCATATTTAGTGACTTTATGGTATAAGTGGCTGTTTATTTCAAATGTTTTCTGTTTGTGGCTCACTAGACTTAAGAATCCTGAAGAGTTTTGAGTGTGGATAATAAATTTTTGAAGAGGGCTTGGTGGTGTGATTCTTGAGGTAAACATCCCATGTTTTTACCTGTGTACATTATTGTAATTTAGCCCTAATAAGTACTAGTTAAACCTAGAAAAGAGATTGCATGTTTTAAAGTGCACAAAGACTCTAGGGTGAAATGTGAGATGTAGCTAAAGAACAAGAACTTTAAAAATAGTTAAGCTTCTCTGCTATAATCAAAGCTCCTCCTTGACTGATAGCCTAATGATTTATGGTCTTGAATGAAACTCTGTCTTCTAAATAGCTGAGGCTGATGCTTATACATAACCTCTAGCAATTTCCAGGCTTCAGTTTGTGATAATTTTTTGGCACTGTCATAACAAAAATCGTGGTTACACAGAAGTATTTTCAATGTGTGTATTTCACTTCCATAAATACAAAAAAACATTATCAAAATATGCTTTCTGATCCTTTTTCTTTTTTTTTTTTTTTTTTAACAAGCATGTAGGCTTATCTTTTTCTTTTGCGGGCTTTTCATACCCCATTTTTATATCTCCAAATATGAATGATGTTAGACAATAATACTACTGGTAAATGTTGATAGTTGAAAGTTCTGCTATTCGTGTCCTCTGTTAGGTTGACCTGGCTAATATGACGTCACTTCTCTTATGCCAGCTACTGTGATAGTGGGCTTCTCCTGTAGCAGTACAACTGTTGATCGGTAAGAGATGTGCAAACATCGGAGTTGAAGAGATGGGGAGAAAGAGTTTCAATTTGATTATTAAAAGGCACAGAATGCTTTCATCGTTTTGGTAAGATGCAGGTAAAACTTTAAAACAGACTGAGCGTTACTTTTTATGTCTGTGGCTGTTTTTCAATTTGACCAGGGTACTTGGGGATGGCTTTAGAAGCTCATTCATATAATGAATATCTAAAATCTGTTTTTGCTAATTACTGCACTTGTTTGACTGCACCAGTGTGTATAGCTCTCAGGTTATCTACCAGAATGTGGTAAGTGGGCAACGTGAGCAGTGACCAGTGGATGGAAGCAGTTGGTATTGTTCAGGTGTGATTTCTGGTGTGATTTCTGGTGTGACTCTCAGCCTCCATTTTCCTTCGTGCGCTTCAGGCGGTCCACTGGTATTACACCAAGACTTCCTCAGCAACTGTCCGACAGACCCGGCTCGTTGCTCCCGTGGGAATTGTTATTGAGGAGTAAATTTATGTTTGAATGATTATGTATTTTTTTTGGATGTGTTATTATGTTGAGTCTTAGTCGTGTTGATTGTTTTAAATTATAGTTTTGATTCCTTGAGGTAACTTTTTTGTGGTTTTTTGTTTGATTTTTTGGTAACTAAATATGATACAAGTATTTTTTGGTGATGATTTTAGTAATTTTAATTTTTGTGGTTTAGCTGTAATTTGGGTAAGAGTGCATAAATTGTTTTTTAAAAGTTTATGTTATGTATTGAATTATTTGATTTACAATTTAAATTTTGTGAGGGATAAGGTTAGTTGTTAAGAGGTATACTAGCAAGGTACGTAGAAAATGGATTTTTAGGATTGGTGACAAATAAACACTGTATTTGGATGAGAAGTTTTAGTTAGTGTTGCTTATTAGTTTTGTTTTGGTTGTAGAACTATTTATGTTGTTTTTTTTGTTGTGTTGTAAATAAGGTTTGACACGGTGAGTAGGAATCTCCTGTGATTTCTTTTCTGTGGAAACAGAAGTATAACTTTTTCTGTAGGTTATGAAATTTACAGGACTACTTTATTGACTATTTAGTAAGTCTTGTACTCGAGTAGGTTTTTGAAACTCTGATTTTGACATCAAAGAAGAAAAATGAGAAAACGAAGGAGGTAGAGAAGTTTTCTTCTTTATAGGATAAAAAGGGTTTAACATAGAAACTGAGGTCAGCTTCAGGATCTTGTCATACTGTGGGAGAGCAGAGCTTCACAGTAAACACCAGCTAACACACTACCAGTGTTAACACTAACAATTCTTGCCTAAATATTAATACCAATAACACTATGCATATTATTAATGCTAGTAGAGGCCAGCAGCATTCCTTATACTGAGGCTTGCATGAAGAACACAAAATTAATTAATGTTACTGATTATGCTATTGTGGTGTTGAAATACTTGGTCTCCACTGCAGTAGCCCCACACTTACCTCGATGGCCTCCCCCAGCAGGTCCTGCAGCACCTGGATGCAGATCAGCTTCAGCTTCACTGATGTGATAAATAGAGCTCACTCTTTAAAATTTTTAAAAGTTTAATAAAGGATAAAAGGACAAAATAATCCAGCACTGGGGTGCTTTTGGCAGAGCTAAAGAGCACAGGGGTAGCTTAAAATCATGTTCACTACTATGGTTACATTGCTGGGGTTATATACATATTCATTAGCTTATACATTATTCAAGCATTCATTTGAGTTTTTGACGTTCCAGGAACTCTCTTGTTTGATTTTAACCTCTGACTTGTCTGCAGAACATACTGTAAATTAGGTCTCTATATTTTATTTCTTCCTGTAGTTTTATCCTGTTGCTTCACACTCTGTGATAATGCCGATAAGAGTCGATAAATCCTTCCTGGATGCTTAAGCTCTTTTGTCACTGTTATCACTTGGTAGGGCCAGTCTGCAGATATAAGAAACAGAATAATTGCTTTACTCCATTCTCTGAGTTTGTTACATAGAAGTATTTTAGTTTCTATTTTAACATTTTGCTAAAGCCTACAATATAATATATTTATCACACTACTATTCGTATGAAATATACAGTGCATACATAAACTGGCATATTACACTGTACAAAGCAGTTAAAAGTAAGTATAAGTTGTACCATATCAAAATACTTGTGATGCAAAAAGCTAATATATGAGTGTCAAAGCCAATATTGTTTTACCATCTATAACATCGGACGACTGTGGGGGAAAACGACGGTGAGCAGCGGGCCCGCAGGAGGCGGAGGGCGGGCAGGGGGACGCGGGCACTGAACTTTCGCCGGCGTGCTAATCTCGGCCAGTCGGGGCAGGCAAAGTCCCCGCAGAAGCGGAAGCACTGCGGGAGAAGAGGCGCCCACAGCCCGCAGCGGGCTCCGCATGCCTTCCCCACTCCCCGCTGCGGAGCCCCCTCCTCACCATGTCGCCGCCGCTCCGTGGTCCGCGCTGCTGTCGCAGAGTCCGCCTTTGCGGCCCGGAACCACTCCCGGGCTACGCCCCTCCCTGCCCCGAGTGCCGATGGGGCGCTCCGGTAGGGACTCTGCGGGGTCTTTTCGTCGGGACCTGGGCACGAGAGAGGGCCGGAGAAGGAGACAGGGGTCTCGCGAACGGCACCCCGGGCACCCGCGAGCCCTCTGAGCAGCCCGGGCTCCGCCCCACGCTCCCACGGGCCGCACCCTCACGGCGCCTGAGCCTGCCAATCATGGCCCGTCTTTCCCGCCCTGTCCAATCACAGCCGCCCTTTCGCGGCCCGGCCCCTCAGCTTGGCTCAACTCCCCCGTACGCCTGTGGCGCCGCTCTCGCCACGCCGCTTTGGGAGCCGGCGGAGCTGTGTCCCTGCTGCCGCAGCCTCGGCAGGCGCTGTTGGGGCCGGGAAGGGCGGACGGGAGCTTCCAGTTCAGGTCCTGGCCGGGATTTCTCCCCGGTAAACGGGCAGCCGGCGGGGAGCGGGCGGACGCGGCCCCTGCAATGGCGGCGGCGCGAGCAGGGTTTGAGGGGAACGCGGGGGGTCGTGGAGCCGAGCGCGGCGGGAATGGGCGGGCTGGGATTGGTGGGGCCGGCACTGCGTCGGGTTGTGATTGGCTGGTTGGCCCGGCCCTGGGGGATAAATAGCGGGCGTTGGGGTGGCGTAGGCGTCAGTTCGGCGGCGGAGCTGGGAGCGACGGGACGTGTGGCTGCTCGATCCGAGGAGCGGCGCTGCGCCAGGACGGGAGCTACGCGGCAGCTGATCTGGGGAGCGCCGGTGAGCATGGACGCAAATGCCTGCGGCAGCATCCGGGGGCTGGCGCTGTCCAGTTCTTAGCGCCGCGCCCTGCGCGGCTCGGGTAGGCGGCGGCTGGTGTGGGGCCGGGAGTGGCGCAGGGGGGACCGGCTGCTCCTACTGGCGGCCGGGCGGTAGATGATTTGCGGTTTCTGCGTTTAAAGTAATGTTCACAATATTGGGAATAAAGCTGGGTTTTTGAATTTTTATTACTGTCCTTTGTTTTTACTTGTAATAATAATGATTTCTTTTCTTAACGTGTTATTTTGTTTTCTTTGTTTTATTATGTTTTTATGGTTTACTTTGTTTTCTTTATTAGATATCTGCTGGCAGTTCAGTAAGGGTTGGGGGACTGGGGCTGAAACACCAGTTGTAAGATCAGTGGGGACATAACGCCCCAGGGTGTGGAATAAGGATTTAGGCACGAGTTAGGCCCAAAACAATGTGGAGCGGTGAAAATGTTGGGGCTAGATAAATACCATGGGAGAAGGGCACAGAGCTGCAGCGCAGGGCCTGCAGGACATGCCTGGGGGTTCCCAGCCCCTGCCACCTGGTACCAAGCAGAGGCTGAGTTTGTGGGGGCTCAGAGGGTTTGAGGGCCCAAGAACCAGCCCGAGTGCCCTCTTGGCACTCGGTGGCTATTCCCAGCCCCTGGAGCTGCCTGGGGTGGGGGGAGGTGAGGGGGCCTTTGTGCAGGTGCTGGGCTGAGACCCAGGGTGAGGGGGAAGGTAGATGTTGGGTTTCAGGCCTCAAGTGTCCCCAAACTTAGAATGCCATGAGGGTGGGTGGGACGGTTTCTAGACATATTGAAATGATGGCAGTAACTGATTTGTGACATTATCAACAGCCTCAAGCTGCAGTGAGAAGCAGAGGCAGCTTTTAGCTGCAAGCAGTAGGAAGCTGAGGAGCTGGAGCTGAGGCAGCAGAGCTGGAGGAGACAAATATGGTAGGGTTTGGGGTAAAACCCCTGTGGGGCTGGGATAGGGAATGTGGAGCTGGGAGGTGAACTGTAGGGTCGGATCTGAAATTGCTGTAGGGGCCGTGATCTGAGCTCAAACCACACAGAGCTAGAGCTAAAACAAATATCCTGCCCTGAGAAGCACAAGTAGCATTATGTGGTACTGCTGAGAAGATGTTGAGCAGGAAGAGCTACAGAAGAGCTGGCAGTGAAATAAAGCTTGTGGGATTGGATCTGAAATCACTGGGGCCAGGGTGGGGATTGCAGTACTGTAGCATCAGTCACTGCTAAAAGGGATACGCACTGTAGATCCGGAAAGGAATGATAGAATAGGACAAAAAATGAAAAAACCAGAAATAGAACAGGAACTGCCAGAAGGGGGGTGAGAATGGTGTTTCTGGACATGGAGGTGAAACCTCACAACTGCACCCAAGCACAAAACCTTGTTGTCTCAACCTGGAACATGTTTCTCTGGCAGAGCTGGAGAACAGCGAAGCTGGAGCTGGAAGAAGAAAGCTGGCAGTGAAATAAAGCTCGTGGGTCCAGAGCTGAAAGGGCTTAAATCGCTGCACCTGCAGCTGTCATCACTGCATCTCTGGGATCGGGGCTGAACACCCCAACTGCAGGGCTGTGGCAGTGGGTGTACTGTTCTTGCGCAGAAACCAGTGTAGGCCTGTGACATGCATCCAGGGGCTGAGTATTGTGACTGAAAAAAGTATAGGTTGTGGGCTGCAACCTTGCATCTGAAAACTCTGTCAATACCAGCATAATGCCGCGGTGTGTGATGATGCCTCTAGGAAACCAAGGAGAAATCACTTTATGCCTGTAGTAGTGGTTGAAAATGGATAAGAAATTGTATGGTGAGATTAGGGGTGTTGGCATTAAGGGAAAATGATACACAGGCTTGCACAGAGACTGGGGACTGTTGGGTGGCAGCTGAAATCATGGTGTCTATGGGATTGGGGCTGAACACTGCATAGTAACCACAGGGCTGCCGCAGAGGATGTACTGTTTTTGCGCCGAAACCACTGTAGGCCTGTGACATGGATCCAGGGGCTGGGTATTGTGACTGAAAGGAGAATAGGTTGTGTGGGGAGGAAAAGGGCCCTGCAAACTTGCGCCTGCACGTGCCGTCAATGGCAGGATACTACCTAGGTATGTGATGGTACCTCTAGGGATAGAGCCAAAATCACTGTGTGGCTGGGAAGTGGACTGTGGGGCTGGGATTTGGAATGATAATGGAAAAGATATTAGATTTGTGAACAGGGCTGTGGGCATGGAGGTGAATTAATGCAGCGGCCGTCAGAGTCACTGGGGACTTGCGGGTGGGACCTGTGAAACCATGGCACCTCTGGGATCGTTGCTGGAAACGGATTAGGAACCTCAGGGCTGGCGAAGAGACTGTATGGTTCTTGTGCCAAAACCACTGTAGGCCTGTGACAAGGATAAGAGGAGCTGAGTATTGTGACTAAAACTAGAATATATTGTGCAGAGTGCAAAAGGGGGCTGCAACATTGCACCTGAAAACCCCGTCAATACCAGCATAATGCCTCGGTGTGTGATAGCACCTCTAGGAAACAGAGGAGAAACTGTTTAAGGCTGTAGTAGTGGTTGAAAATGGATAAGAAATTGTATGGTGAGATTAGGGGTGTGGGCATTAAGGGAAAATGATACACAGGCTTGCACAGAGACTGGGGGCTGTTGGGGAGCAGCTGAAATCATGGTGTCTATGGGATTGGGGCTGAACACTGCATAGTAACCACAGGGCTGCCGCAGAGGCTGTACTGTTCTTGTGCTGAAACCACTGTAGGCCTGTGTCATGGATCCAGGGGCTGGGTATTGTGACTGAAAGGAGAATAGGTTGTGTGGGGAGGAAAAGGGCCCTGCAATCTTGTGCCTGCACGTGCTGTCGATGGCAGGATACTGCCTAGGTATGTGATGGTACCTCTAGGGATAGAGCCAAAATCACTGTGTGGCTGGGAAGTGGACTGTGGGGCTGGGATTTGGAATGATAATGGAAAAGATACTAGATCAGTGAATGGGGCTGTGGGCACCAAGGTGAACTTATGCTAGCCCTGTGACAGTGCCTGGGGACTGTTGGGCGGGAGCAGAAATAATGGTGTCTCTTTGATCTTGATGTTTGGGTGGCCTTAGAGACTCTCGGGTGGGTGCTGCAGTGTTGCAGAGCTGGAGCCGAGGCCAAGAAGCTGGCCTTTGAAGCTGGAGAAACACAGAGCTGGAGCTGGAAGAAGAGAGCTGGCAGTGAAATAAAGCTTGTGGGTCAAGAGCTGAAAGGGCTGAAGTCACTATGCCGCCAGCTGTCATCATTGCGTATCTGGGATCGGGGACGAGCACGGCATAGGAACCACGGGGCTGCCGCAGAGGCTGTACTGTACTTGTGCTGAAACCACTGTAGGCCTGTGTCATGGATCCAGGGGCTGGGTATTGTGACTGAAAGGAGAATAGGTTGTGTGGGGTGGAAAAGGGCCCTGCAATCTTGCGCCTGCACGTGCCGTCGATGGCAGGATACTACCTAGGTATGTGATGGTACCTCTAGGGATAGAGCCAAAATCACTGTGTGGCTGGGAAGTGGACTGTGGGGCTGGGATTTGGAATGATAATGGAAAAGATACTAGATCAGTCAATGGGGCTGTGGGCACCAAGGTGAACTTATGCTAGCCCTGTGACAGTGCCTGGGGACTGTTGGGCGGGAGCAGAAATCATGGTGTCTCTTTGATCTTGATGTTTGGGTGGCCTTAGAGACTCTCGGGTGGGTGCTGCAGTGTTGCAGAGCTGGAGCCGAGGCCAAGAAGCTGGCCTTTGAAGCTGGAGAAACACAGAGCTGGAGCTGGAAGAAGAGAGCTGGCAGTGAAATAAAGCTTGTGGGTCAAGAGCTGAAAGGGCTGAAGTCACTATGCCTCCAGCTGTCATCATTGCGTCTCTGGGACCGGGGACGAACACGGCATAGGAACCAGAGGGCTGCCGCAGAGGCTGTACTGTTCTGGTGCTGAAACCACTGTAGGCCTGTTTCATGGATCCAGGGGCTGGGTATTATGACTGAAAGGAGGATAGGTTGTGTGGGGTGGAAAAGGGCCCTGCAAACTCGCGCCTGCACGTGCCGTCGATGGCAGGATACTACCTAGGTATGTGATGGTACCTCTAGGGATAGAGCCAAAATCACTGTGTGGCTGGGAAGTGGACTGTGGGGCTGGGATTTGGAATGATAATGGAAAAGATACTAGATCAGTGAATGGGGCTGTGGGCACCAAGGTGAACTTATGCTAGCCCTGTGACAGTGCCTGGGGACTGTTGGGCGGGAGCAGAAATCATGGTGTCTCTTTGATCTTGATGTTTGGGAGGCCTTAGAGACTCTCAAGTGGGTGCTGCAGTGTTGCAGAGCTGGAGCCGAGGCCAAGAAGCTGGCCTTTGAAGCTGGAGAAACACAGAGCTGGAGCTGGAAGAAGAGAGCTGGCAGTGAAATAAAGCTTGTGGGTCAAGAGCTGAAAGGGCTGAAGTCACTATGCCTCCAGCTGTCATCATTGCGTCTCTGGGACCGGGGACGAACACTGCATAGGAACCAGAGGGCTGCCGCAGAGGCTGTACTGTTCTGGTGCTGAAACCACTGTAGGCCTGTGTCATGGATCCAGGGGCTGGGTATTGTGACTGAAAGGAGAATAGGTTGTGTGGGGTGGAAAAGGGCCCTGCAAACTTGCGCCTGCTCGTGCCGTCGATGGCAGGATACTACCTAGGTATGTGGTGGTACCTCTAGGGATAGAGCCAAAATCACTGTGTGGCTGGGAAGTGGACTGTGGGGCTGGGATTTGGAATGATAATGGAAAAGATACTAGATCAGTGAATGGGGCTGTGGGCACCAAGGTGAACTTATGCTAGCCCTGTGACAGTGCCTGGGGACTGTTGGGCGGGAGCAGAAATCATGGTGTCTCTTTGATCTTGATGTTTGGGTGGCCTTAGAGACTCTCGGGTGGGTGCTGCAGTGTTGCAGAGCTGGAGCCGAGGCCAAGAAGCTGGCCTTTGAAGCTGGAGAAACACAGAGCTGGAGCTGGAAGAAGAGAGCTGGCAGTGAAATAAAGCTTGTGGGTCAAGAGCTGAAAGGGCTGAAGTCACTATGCCTCCAGCTGTCATCATTGCGTCTCCGGGATCGGGGACGAGCACGGCATAGGAACCACGGGGCTGCCGCAGAGGCTGTACTGTACTTGTGCTGAAACCACTGTAGGCCTGTGTCATGGATCCAGGGGCTGGGTATTGTGACTGAAAGGAGAATAGGTTGTGTGGGGTGGAAAAGGGCCCTGCAAACTTGCGCCTGCACGTGCCGTCAATGGCAGGATACTGCCTAGGTATGTGATGGTACCTCTAGGGATAGAGCCAAAATCACTGTGTGGCTGGGAAGTGGACTGTGGGGCTGGGATTTGGAATGATAATGGAAAAGATACTAGATCAGTGAATGGGGCTGTGGGCACCAAGGTGAACTTATGCTAGCCCTGTGACAGTGCCTGGGGACTGTTGGGCGGGAGCAGAAATCATGGTGTCTCTTTGATCTTGATGTTTGGGTGGCCTTAGAGACTCTCGGGTGGGTGCTGCAGTGTTGCAGAGCTGGAGCCGAGGCCAAGAAGCTGGCCTTTGAAGCTGGAGAAACACAGAGCTGGAGCTGGAAGAAGAGAGCTGGCAGTGAAATAAAGCTTGTGGGTCAAGAGCTGAAAGGGCTGAAGTCACTATGCCTCCAGCTGTCATCATTGCGTCTCCGGGATCGGGGACGAACACGGCATAGGAACCAGAGGGCTGCCGCAGAGGCTGTACTGTTCTGGTGCTGAAACCACTGTAGGCCTGTGTCATGGATCCAGGGGCTGGGTATTATGACTGAAAGGAGGATAGGTTGTGTGGGGTGGAAAAGGGCCCTGCAAACTTGCGCCTGCACGCGCCGTCGATGGCAGGATACTGCCTAGGTATGTGATGGTACCTCTAGGGATAGAGCCAAAATCACTGTGTGGCTGGGAAGTGGACTGTGGGGCTGGGATTTGGAATGATAATGGAAAAGATACTAGATCAGTGAATGGGGCTGTGGGCACCAAGGTGAACTTATGCTAGCCCTGTGACAGTGCCTGGGGACTGTTGGGCGGGAGCAGAAATCATGGTGTCTCTTTGATCTTGATGTTTGGGTGGCCTTAGAGACTCTCAAGTGGGTGCTGCAGTGTTGCAGAGCTGGAGCCGAGGCCAAGAAGCTGGCCTTTGAAGCTGGAGAAACGCAGAGCTGGAGCTGGAAGAAGAGAGCTGGCAGTGAAATAAAGCTTGTGGGTCAAGAGCTGAAAGGGCTGAAGTCACTATGCCTCCAGCTGTCATCATTGCGTCTCCGGGATCGGGGACGAACACGGCATAGGAACCACGGGGCTGCCGCAGAGGCTGTACTGTTCTGGTGCTGAAACCACTGTAGGCCTGTGTCATGGATCCAGGGGCTGGGTATTGTGACTGAAAGGAGAATAGGTTGTGTGGGGTGGAAAAGGGCCCTGCAAACTTGCGCCTGCACGCGCCGTCGATGGCAGGATACTGCCTAGGTATGTGGTGGTACCTCTAGGGATAGAGCCAAAATCACTGTGTGGCTGGGAAGTGGACTGTGGGGCTGGGATTTGGAATGATAATGGAAAAGATACTAGATCAGTGAATGGGGCTGTGGGCACCAAGGTGAACTTATGCTAGCCCTGTGACAGTGCCTGGGGACTGTTGGGCGGGAGCAGAAATCATGGTGTCTCTTTGATCTTGATGTTTGGGAGGCCTTAGAGACTCTCAGGTGGGTGCTGCAGTGTTGCAGAGCTGGAGCCGAGGCCAAGAAGCTGGCCTTTGAAGCTGGAGAAACGCAGAGCTGGAGCTGGAAGAAGAGAGCTGGCAGTGAAATAAAGCTTGTGGGTCAAGAGCTGAAAGGGCTGAAGTCACTATGCCTCCAGCTGTCATCATTGCGTCTCCGGCATCGGGGACGAACACGGCATAGGAACCACGGGGCTGCCGCAGAGGCTGTACTGTTCTGGTGCTGAAACCACTGTAGGCCTGTGTCATGGATCCAGGGGCTGGGTATTGTGACTGAAAGGAGAATAGGTTGTGTGGGGTGGAAAAGGGCCCTGCAAACTTGCGCCTGCACGCGCCGTCGATGGCAGGATACTGCCTAGGTATGTGGTGGTACCTCTAGGGATAGAGCCAAAATCACTGTGTGGCTGGGAAGTGGACTGTGGGGCTGGGATTTGGAATGATAATGGAAAAGATACTAGATCAGTGAATGGGGCTGTGGGCACCAAGGTGAACTTATGCTAGCCCTGTGACAGTGCCTGGGGACTGTTGGGCGGGAGCAGAAATCATGGTGTCTCTTTGATCTTGATGTTTGGGAGGCCTTAGAGACTCTCAGGTGGGTGCTGCAGTGTTGCAGAGCTGGAGCCGAGGCCAAGAAGCTGGCCTTTGAAGCTGGAGAAACGCAGAGCTGGAGCTGGAAGAAGAGAGCTGGCAGTGAAATAAAGCTTGTGGGTCAAGAGCTGAAAGGGCTGAAGTCACTATGCCTCCAGCTGTCATCATTGCGTCTCCGGGATCGGGGACGAACACGGCATAGGAACCACGGGGCTGCCGCAGAGGCTGTACTGTTCTGGTGCTGAAACCACTGTAGGCCTGTGTCATGGATCCAGGGGCTGGGTATTGTGACTGAAAGGAGAATAGGTTGTGTGGGGTGGAAAAGGGCCCTGCAAACTTGCGCCTGCACGTGCCGTCAATGGCAGGATACTGCCTAGGTATGTGGTGGTACCTCTAGGGATAGAGCCAAAATCACTGTGTGGCTGGGAAGTGGACTGTGGGGCTGGGATTTGGAATGATAATGGAAAAGATACTAGATCAGTGAATGGGGCTGTGGGCACCAAGGTGAACTTATGCTAGCCCTGTGACAGTGCCTGGGGACTGTTGGGCGGGAGCAGAAATCATGGTGTCTCTTTGATCTTGATGTTTGGGTGGCCTTAGAGACTCTCGGGTGGGTGCTGCAGTGTTGCAGAGCTGGAGCCGAGGCCAAGAAGCTGGCCTTTGAAGCTGGAGAAACACAGAGCTGGAGCTGGAAGAAGAGAGCTGGCAGTGAAATAAAGCTTGTGGGTCAAGAGCTGAAAGGGCTGAAGTCACTATGCCTCCAGCTGTCATCATTGCGTCTCCGGGATCGGGGACGAACACGGCATAGGAACCACAGGGCTGCCGCAGAGGCTGTACTGTTCTGGTGCTGAAACCACTGTAGGCCTGTGTCATGGATCCAGGGGCTGGGTATTGTGACTGAAAGGAGAATAGGTTGTGTGGGGTGGAAAAGGGCCCTGCAAACTTGCGCCTGCACGTGCCGTCAATGGCAGGATACTGCCTAGGTATGTGGTGGTACCTCTAGGGATAGAGCCAAAATCACTGTGTGGCTGGGAAGTGGACTGTGGGGCTGGGATTTGGAATGATAATGGAAAAGATACTAGATCAGTGAATGGGGCTGTGGGCACCAAGGTGAACTTATGCTAGCCCTGTGACAGTGCCTGGGGACTGTTGGGCGGGAGCAGAAATAATGGTGTCTCTTTGATCTTGATGTTTGGGTGGCCTTAGAGACTCTCAGGTGGGTGCTGCAGTGTTGCAGAGCTGGAGCCGAGGCCAAGAAGCTGGCCTTTGAAGCTGGAGAAACACAGAGCTGGAGCTGGAAGAAGAGAGCTGGCAGTGAAATAAAGCTTGTGGGTCAAGAGCTGAAAGGGCTGAAGTCACTATGCCTCCAGCTGTCATCATTGCGTCTCTGGGACCGGGGACGAACACGGCATAGGAACCACAGGGCTGCCGCAGAGGCTGTACTGTTCTGGTGCTGAAACCACTGTAGGCCTGTGTCATGGATCCAGGGGCTGGGTATTATGACTGAAAGGAGGATAGGTTGTGTGGGGTGGAAAAGGGCCCTGCAAACTTGCGCCTGCACGCGCCGTCGATGGCAGGATACTGCCTAGGTATGTGATGGTACCTCTAGGGATAGAGCCAAAATCACTGTGTGGCTGGGAAGTGGACTGTGGGGCTGGGATTTGGAATGATAATGGAAAAGATACTAGATCAGTGAATGGGGCTGTGGGCACCAAGGTGAACTTATGCTAGCCCTGTGACAGTGCCTGGGGACTGTTGGGCGGGAGCAGAAATCATGGTGTCTCTTTGATCTTGATGTTTGGGTGGCCTTAGAGACTCTCGGGTGGGTGCTGCAGTGTTGCAGAGCTGGAGCCGAGGCCAAGAAGCTGGCCTTTGAAGCTGGAGAAACACAGAGCTGGAGCTGGAAGAAGAGAGCTGGCAGTGAAATAAAGCTTGTGGGTCAAGAGCTGAAAGGGCTGAAGTCACTATGCCTCCAGCTGTCATCATTGCGTCTCTGGGATCGGGGACGAACACGGCATAGGAACCACGGGGCTGCCGCAGAGGCTGTACTGTTCTGGTGCTGAAACCACTGTAGGCCTGTGTCATGGATCCAGGGGCTGGGTATTGTGACTGAAAGGAGAATAGGTTGTGTGGGGTGGAAAAGGGCCCTGCAAACTTGCGCCTGCACGTGCCGTCAATGGCAGGATACTGCCTAGGTATGTGATGGTACCTCTAGGGATAGAGCCAAAATCACTGTGTGGCTGGGAAGTGGACTGTGGGGCTGGGATTTGGAATGATAATGGAAAAGATACTAGATCAGTCAATGGGGCTGTGGGCACCAAGGTGAACTTATGCTAGCCCTGTGACAGTGCCTGGGGACTGTTGGGCGGGAGCAGAAATCATGGTGTCTCTTTGATCTTGATGTTTGGGTGGCCTTAGAGACTCTCGGGTGGGTGCTGCAGTGTTGCAGAGCTGGAGCCGAGGCCAAGAAGCTGGCCTTTGAAGCTGGAGAAACACAGAGCTGGAGCTGGAAGAAGAGAGCTGGCAGTGAAATAAAGCTTGTGGGTCAAGAGCTGAAAGGGCTGAAGTCACTATGCCTCCAGCTGTCATCATTGCGTCTCTGGGATCGGGGACGAACACGGCATAGGAACCACGGGGCTGCCGCAGAGGCTGTACTGTTCTGGTGCTGAAACCACTGTAGGCCTGTGTCATGGATCCAGGGGCTGGGTATTGTGACTGAAAGGAGGATAGGTTGTGTGGGGTGGAAAAGGGCCCTGCAAACTTGCGCCTGCACGTGCCGTCGATGGCAGGATACTGCCTAGGTATGTGGTGGTACCTCTAGGGATAGAGCCAAAATCACTGTGTGGCTGGGAAGTGGACTGTGGGGCTGGGATTTGGAATGATAATGGAAAAGATACTAGATCAGTGAATGGGGCTGTGGGCACCAAGGTGAACTTATGCTAGCCCTGTGACAGTGCCTGGGGACTGTTGGGCGGGAGCAGAAATCATGGTGTCTCTTTGATCTTGATGTTTGGGAGGCCTTAGAGACTCTCAAGTGGGTGCTGCAGTGTTGCAGAGCTGGAGCCGAGGCCAAGAAGCTGGCCTTTGAAGCTGGAGAAACACAGAGCTGGAGCTGGAAGAAGAGAGCTGGCAGTGAAATAAAGCTTGTGGGTCAAGAGCTGAAAGGGCTGAAGTCACTATGCCTCCAGCTGTCATCATTGCGTCTCCGGGATCGGGGACGAACACGGCATAGGAACCACGGGGCTGCCGCAGAGGCTGTACTGTTCTGGTGCTGAAACCACTGTAGGCCTGTGTCATGGATCCAGGGGCTGGGTATTGTGACTGAAAGGAGAATAGGTTGTGTGGGGTGGAAAAGGGCCCTGCAAACTTGCGCCTGCACGTGCCGTCGATGGCAGGATACTGCCTAGGTATGTGGTGGTACCTCTAGGGATAGAGCCAAAATCACTGTGTGGCTGGGAAGTGGACTGTGGGGCTGGGATTTGGAATGATAATGGAAAAGATACTAGATCAGTGAATGGGGCTGTGGGCACCAAGGTGAACTTATGCTAGCCCTGTGACAGTGCCTGGGGACTGTTGGGCGGGAGCAGAAATCATAGTGTCTCTTTGATCTTGATGTTTGGGAGGCCTTAGAGACTCTCAAGTGGGTGCTGCAGTGTTGCAGAGCTGGAGCCGAGGCCAAGAAGCTGGCCTTTGAAGCTGGAGAAACACAGAGCTGGAGCTGGAAGAAGAGAGCTGGCAGTGAAATAAAGCTTGTGGGTCAAGAGCTGAAAGGGCTGAAGTCACTATGCCTCCAGCTGTCATCATTGCGTCTCCGGGATCGGGGACGAGCACGGCATAGGAACCACGGGGCTGCCGCAGAGGCTGTACTGTTCTGGTGCTGAAACCACTGTAGGCCTGTGTCATGGATCCAGGGGCTGGGTATTGTCCGATGTCACGGACTCGCTTGACCTTCTCGATATGGCGGCGAAAAGGGCGGGCAAATCGAAGGCCCCCGGTCCGTCTAACCGAGTTGCCTGTACGGAAACCCGACGCCACGGCGGCGCCGGTGGGATTTTCTGCGGCGTTTCGAGTGCCGCGGACGCGGGCTGTGCAGTCAGCGGCGCGGCGGGCGGGCGTATTTGGGCGGGTTTCCGACAGGCATCTGCGAAAACGCCTATCTCTGCTGCGGGTCCTGTCGCGGCCGCCATGTTGGGAGTGGCGGGTCACCAATGTCGCGTACTCGCTTGACCTTCTCAAAGTGGCGGCGAAAAGGGCGGGCAAATCGAAGGCCCCCAGTCCGTCTAACCGAACTGCCTGTACGGAAACCCGACGCCACGGCGGCGCCGGTGGGATTTTCTGCGGCATTTCGAGTGCCGCGGACGCGGGCTGTGCGGTCAGCGGCGCGGCGGGCGGGCGTATTTGGGCGGGTTTCTGACAGGCATCTGCGAAAACGCCTATCTCTGCCGGGGTCCTGTCGCGGCCGCCATGTTGGGAGTGGGGGGTCGCCGATGTCGCGGACTCGCTTGACCTTCTCAATGTGGCGGCGAAAAGGGCGGGCAAATCGAAGGCCCCCGGTCCGTCTAACTGAAGTGCCTGTACGGAAACCCGACGCCACGGCGGCGCCGGTGGGATTTTCTGCGGCATTTCGAGTGCCGCGGACGCGGGCTGTGCGGTCAGCGGCGCGGCGGGCGGGCGTATTTCGGCGGGTTTCCGACAGGCATCTGCGAAAACGCCTATCTCTGCTGCGGGTCCTGTCGCGGCCGCCATGTTGGGAGTGGCAGGTCGCCTATGTCGCGGACTCGCTTGACCTTCTCAATGTGGCGGCGAAAAGGGCGGGCAATCGAAGGCCTCGTCCCCGGTTAGTCTGCCGCCTTGTGGACAGAGAGTGGTTTTGCAGAGCCCGCGTCAGCGCCCTGCCCCTCTCCAGCCGGTGGAATAGACTGCAAAAAGGCCGGTAAGATGATATATTTCTATACAGAGACATATAAACATAGATTGTAAATATAGAAACATGAAATTGTAGTTTAAAATAAATTGTGGAATGTTTGGATTTTATTAGGTTATTGGCTGGGGTTATCTTAAAATAATATAAATATAAAGAAGATAAAAATAGCAATCCAACTATTCAAATATATATTATGCATACCGATACCTAGAAACATTTAATATAAATAATAATAAGTAATAAAACTACCCCATATAAAAATAATTTTTTATTGTTATAATGAAAGGTCTTCTCTATAATATATATAATATCTATAAATAGAAAAAAAAATTACAGAAGTAGTAGTTGTGAATATAGTTATGAATAATCAAATTATTTTAAAATCTTTAATATGGTGTAAATAAAGGGGGTCTTCGGTTTTTATTTGGTTAGAGGAAGGTAGTCTATTTTTATTAATAGAAGTAATCTAGGAATGTATATCTAAATATATAAATATATGAAATATGTAAAAATATATATAAATAGAACTAAATTAGAAATTTAATTTTAAATATAAATATAAGAAAGTAATTGAAGAGATGTAATATAGACTATAAATAACATTATAGGGCAATAAAAATTGTAAATTTAAATGTCACTATAAATATGAAAAATATAAATATAAAAATATATCAATATAATTTAAAAGAAAGGGCTTTTTTTGTTTCCATTTGGTTAGGGGCAGGGTTTTTACTTTAAATAATATGATTATAGGTAGTATTGTTCTATATTTTGAAATATAGAAATATGTAATCAATATATTAATATAGATATAGAAACACAATATATACAGAAATATAAATAATGGGAAGAGATGTAGTATAGAACACAAATAGCACCGTACATTAATATACATTTAAATGTAAATGTGGGTATAAATCTGAAAACCATAATCTAAAAAGCAAACTTAAATACACTTAAAAATAAACGGGTTGTTCTCGGCTTTTATTTGGGTAGAGGCAGGGTTGTTTTTTTAAATAATAGAAGTGCTACAGAAGTAAAAATCTTAAACAGAGATATGCAATGGATATACAAGCATATGTAGAAACATATTAAAAAAATATATAAGTAATACGAGTGGATGTAATAAGGAATATAAATTTATAAATAAATAGAAAATATAAATCTATAAATAAATGTTATCCATAAATATACATTTTAAACTAAAATATAATATAAATATAGAAACATATCTATTTCAATATTGTTTACAAGAAGGAGTTGTGGGGTTTTTTTGGTACTTATTCGGCTAGAGGCAGGATTTTATTTTAAAGACTGTGAATATAGATATTATTGTTTTCTATTTCTAAATCTATACAAATATATAAACAAGATTTTAAAACATAGATCGAAATAGAAATATATAACTATATAAATAATAGGAAGACAGGTAATATAGAACACAAATAACACTACATATTATTAAAAATTAGAAATGTAAATGTGAGTATTAAGATGAAAAATATAATTTTAAAAAAAACTTTAAATACTGTTGAAAAGAAAGGGGTTCCTTTTGTTTTTTTTTTTTTTGGGGTAGAGGCAGGGGCTTCATTTGAAATAATATAATGTTTACAGAAGCAAAAAATCTTAACCAGAAATATATAATCAATAGATAAAAATATGTATAAAAACATAGAAATACATCTAAGGAATAGGAATAGATAAAATATAGAGTTTAAATTAATATCTAAATACAAATTAGAAAAATAAATTTATAAATCAACATAATACATCAATATACATGATAAATATAATTGTGAATACAAATATGAAACAATATTTTGAAAAAAAATGTAAAATATTTAAATATTTTTTTAAAGAAATTGTTGGTGGTTCAGTTGTATGTTTTTTTTTTTTTTTTTTTTTTTTTTTTTTTTTTTTTTTTAAGCCTGTTGGGTTAGAGACAGGGGTGGGGTTTTTTTGGGGGGTTGTTTTTTGGCGTTTATTCCGGAGGAGTTTTTGGCGGGGCTCCGCCCTGTTCTTTTTCGCCGCCTTCCCTGCCCGCAGCCCCGAGGCGCGCGGCGGCCCCCGGCTGGGGTGGGCGGCAGTGCTGCCGCCCTGTGGGCAGAGCGCGGTACTGCAGCGGCGCAGCCGCAGGCAGCCGCCAGGCCGCCATGTTGGGAGTGGCAGGCCGCGGGTGTCGCGGACTCGCTTGACCTTCTCGATATGGCGGCGAAAAAGCGCGGGCAAATCGAAGGCCCCCGGTCCGTCTAACCGAGTTGCCTGTACGGAAACCCGACGCCACGGCGGCGCCGGTGGGATTTTCTGCGGCGTTTCGAGTGCCCCGGACGCGGGCTGTGCGGTCAGCGGCGCGGCGGGCGGGCGTATTTCGGCGGGTCTCTGACAGGCAGCAGGGTAAACGCCTATCTCTGCCGGGGTCCTTTCGCAGCCGTCGGCTTGGGGACGGCGTGTCGCGGACGCGCTTGACCTTCTCGAGATGGGGGGCGGAAGTCGCAGTCTCCGGTAAGTCTGCTGCCTTGGGGACAGGCAGCGGTACCGCAGGCAGCCCCCCGCCCCGAGCCAGCGCCCTGCCCCTCGCCGCTGGGTGCCGGGGAAGGCGGAGGGGCGGCGGGAGCGAGCGGCGGGCGGGTCGGTGTCTGTGAGGGGAGGGGTGACGGGCATTCCGGAGCGCAAAGGGACGCCGCGGCTGAGAAGAATGGCGGGGCGGGGCCGGTTTCGGCGGGCGGCGGAGGCGCGGTCGCAGCGCTCCGCGGGCCGGGGGCTGCGGGCGGGGGCGGGCGGGCGAGCGGCGTCGGAACAGGGCTGCGGCCCCCGAGCCCCGCGCGCGCCCCGCTCCGGGCGGTGGAAGCGACCGCGTGCCCGAAAATCCCGCCGGGGCGGCGCAGGAGGCGGAGCGGGGTCCCGGCGCTGCCCGCCCTTTGTGCCGCCCCGCCAGCTTGGGAAGGTGAGGCGAGTCGCCCGTCCCGTCCCGCCGCCTCCCTGTGCCGGTGAACTTGTGTGTGGCTTGGCAGGTCCGTGCCGGTTGCCGCGTCCTCGGTGGGCAGAGGGCTCTGGCCTTGGCCGGATGGGCTGGTGAGTACTGGATCAGTGGGGATGTGCTTTTATGTGTTTAGTGACCTTTACAGATGTATTCCCCAGGTTTTTTGAGTTCCTAGAATGATGGAATCATTCAGGTTGGAAGGGTCTCAAAAGATCACCTCGTTCCAAGGCTGCTGCCGTGGGCAGGGACGTCTTTGCCTAGGCCAGCTTGCTCAGAGCCTCATCCCAGAGCACCAATGGACACTGAGAGGCGTGGGGCAGGCACAGCATCTCCGAGCAGCCTGTGCCAGCCAGGTGCCAGAGGAGGAAGAAAGCCTTTCCCACCCGGAGCAGAGGCCGCCGCAGCTCCGTGTAGCCTTGTGTCACCGAGTGTGTGAGACGGAAAGGCCCTTGCCACGGAGGGATAGCAGCACGGAGAGATCTTTTTCGGGTAAAGCAGAGCAATGGAACGCCACAGTAGCCTTCAGTTCTTCCAGCAGGTTTGGGAAGGACTTGAAGGAGGGGAGCGGAGCTGGCCGGGCGCCTGCCAGCTCTGCAGGCAGTGGGACGGAGAAGCTGCACTGATCTGTCTTCTTGCCTGAGTCTTTAGAAATGAGGCACTTTTCTGCAGCTCCTTTTCAAGCGTTACACGAAAGTTCCCCCTAGAAGTCCGAAGGGAGCTGTTTTCTTAGCAGAAGGAAGTCAGGAAGAGGCAAGGCAGGCAAAGACATCACATAAGCCTGGGTCAAAAACTTGGCTAACCTATTTCTCCCCCTTCCTCCCAGCAGCCGGTTTTGGAGCGCTCTGCAGAGATCTGCGCGGGAGGAAAAGCAGAGCCGGTCACTGAGAAGTGACGGGTGAGCTGCGGTGAGGACTGCTGCTCCCCCTGCCTTGGTGCGGGACCTCCTGAGCTCCCCTTCCCGTGGTGGCGGCGTTTCTCCTCTCATCCAGCCAAGCCAGACACCTCCGAGGTCACGAGCGGGGAAGGTTTAAGTTCCGAGATCTCCCCGGTAAGAAGCGACAGGACAAGAGGAAATGGCCTCAAGCTGCAGCAGGGAAGGCTCAGGTTGGATTCGAGGAACAATTCCTTCACTGACAGGGTGGTCAGGCACGGGAGCAGGCTGGGCGGGGAAGCCCCCATCCCCGGAGACATTTAAAGGATGTCAAGATGTGGTGTTTAGGGACCTGATTTGGGAGGGGCTCGGCAGTGCCGGGGCAGCAGCTGGGCGGATGACCTCAGAGGGCTTTTCCAACCCGAAGGATCCTATGGTTCTGGAAAGCCTTGACTCCCCTGGCTCTACCACAGCCTCTGGATGCTGACAGAGTGAGGCTGGTCATAGGCCTTGGAGGTCCCTGTCCCCCAGGGAGGGGACAAGGCAGTGTCACCTGCGGGGAGGGTCTCCTCCTCAGAGAGCAGTCAGTGGCTCCATCCCTGCCCGGGGCTCTGTGTGCAGCCTCAGGGTGGACACCTGCCCTCAGGTTTCCCTCCGGGCATCCGGGAAGAGAACCGGGTCCATCCGTGTGACAGCTCCAGGGCTTGCAGCCTTTGGGACTTTGCAGGTGTGTGCCTCGTGACAAGGTGGCAGGGACGTGGCACTGCCTGGCAACGCCCCCGGCCTCGGATCCTTGCTGCTTTCTTCCTTATCCCATAGGGATTTACCAGCAATCCTGTGTCTTTTCTTTAAAACCGTCCTTGGGATAGCTCAGAGAGAGGGTAATTGGTCATTTCAAAGCCTACGTGTTTTACCCGTTGGCACTCAAGAGAAAAGACAGAAAGCTGCTTTGCATCCTTCTGCCTGGGAGTCACTGTGACACGGGGAGGTGAGGAGGGGGCTGGCCCGGGTCAGTCTCTGCTGAGCCTCAGCCCTGGCTGCTCCTGCTTCCAGGGTGAACCCAAAAGCTGTCATGATCAAAAGAGCAGGCAGCCCCTCTGTCCTGAGTCACAGGGGCCATTTCTTCCTAAGTGACTCAGGATGGGAAATCATTCTTGGAGCTTCAAAAGAAAGAAAGAAAGAAAAAAGCCGTATGTACGTTTATAAGTGTGTCTATATACGCATACATTTCCTTCAATGAAGCAGAAAATCTCAGAAATATCATGTCACGTCTGGCTTCCTAGAGAAGACCCTTAACTCTGGGCTTCTGCAAGCAAATGCCTGTGCATTTCTAGGACCATTTCCCTTCTTTTTGTGCCTCCCACAGTAATCCTCTCCCCTTCCCCATGGCAAGAAGAGTTTGGTGATTTTGCTGCCCTGCTCTCTCCGGGGTGTCGCAGGCTGTGTGGCAGGGAGTGAAGCCTTTGTCGCTGCTCATCAGACCTTTTCCTACAGAATTCTAGCAGCAGGGATAAAATTAGATTAGACTTGTGTTACTGAGCTGTCAAGTGGAGCAGGTAACATTAGGAAAGCGTTGTTTCTGAGCTGCTGTTCAGTAGAACGTGTTTCCCCTTTCCAGCACAATGCCCCCACCCAGGAAGGGATTTTTTGTGGGTCAGCCAGATGTGCTCCTGCCTCCCACTGAGGCTCTGAGATGGAGCTGAGTTTGCATTCCAGTGCATTGGAACAGAGGGTCATCAGAAGTTTTCTCAGCTGCCTAAGGCACAGCCCCGTGGAATCGAGTGAGCGTGAGCTCCTGCGTGCTTGCTGTGAGCCTTGAGATGAGTGTGCACCATTGCAGGCTTGCAATTTCTTGAAGTGCACTAAGGGAACCAGCTCTGGGTTGGGAGGGAGGGAGGGAGGGAGGGAGGGAAATGCTCTGTATAACACGTGCCAGTTCGTCTGTGAAACTCATCCTGGCAGGACAGCATGAAGACTGGAAGTGTAAGAAGACACGGAGTGACACGGAGAATCTGACAGGAGCATCCAGAGGACAAGTGCACGAGTTTTGCTTTTTGCTTGGATTCAAACTCGGAAGTTGTAAGGAATTTTGGAAGGAGATGGGATGTTTCAGAAGAAGAGGAAGGAGGAGAAGTTGTTGTTACAGCCCCGGCAACATCTTTTGTTCTAGCTAATAGAAGAAAAAATAAAAAAGAAAAAAAAGTGTGGTTTTTTTTTTTTTTCCTTCAATAATATATTCATTGGTGGTGTATGCTGTGTTATTTTCTATTTTGGTCTTATGAACTCTGTGCAATTTGTTTTTTGAGTGAAGCTGACTTTATGGATGGCTTGGTTTGTATTTGAGGTAGGATTAATTTCAGGAAGTTTCTGTAATAGACTTCTGGTACGTATTACTGGGATTTTGGTGTTCTTGGTTGCGTGTGTAAACGTAGAGATCTGGTAGGGCTGGCTCGGGTGCTGGAGTTTTGGGTGGTAATTGATTAGATGGCTTTTGTTAGATGCAGTTTTTAATTTTTGAAAGGGTTTTTTTTACTGTAGCGGTTTTAGGGTGGTTTTTAAGAAATGGCTGTATTGTTTTATGTTGTTTCTGCTTGGTGTATGCTAAGGGCTATGGTGTGCTTCTTGAACGTGATGGTTTTAGTGTTCCCAAGTTCCGATTTATTTCTGGTTGGACGGTTTTTTTTTGGTTTTATTTTTGGGGACAGGGGCATTTCTATGTTGGGTTTTTATGGGCAATATTTTTTAAATTTGGGTAGTGATATTTTTTAGTATTGTAATAGTTTAGATTTTTAATTTTTATGCTTTTAATGATTTTTTTTAAATTTCTGAGAACTTTTATAGATGATTGGTTATTACTTGTGAGTTAGCATAAAGGTAGAGCTTTGGGGGCTTTTTGTAGTAATGTTTAGAGTCAGTAGTGCAGTTTTGAATTGACTGAGTTGGTTTGGTTTTTGGGGTGGTTTTTTTTTGTTGTTTTTGGTTTTGTTTTTTGTTTGTTTGTTTGTTTGTTTGGGTTTTTTGGGTGTTTGTTTTTATTGGCAGTTATTTCATTTTCAGTGTGTATTTTGATTTTTTTTCTGTTTTTGAGATACTGGTTTTGGAGGAAGTTTAGGATTAGGATGTGTAGAGGTTTTGGGCCAGTTCTAGTGGGGGTTTTAAATTTCATTTCTAGTTGGGGCTCTTTGAGTTTTTAGCAGGGTTAAATGTTGTGGGATCTCTGTTCTGCTAGCAATAGAAACGGGTTTTGTTTGGATACGCTGCGACGGGATGAGCGCGCGCTGCGCACCGGTGCTGACCGAGGGGCAGCGTTTCTGTGGTCCTGATTTGCTAGGTAAGTGATCTTGTATGGTTTGATCCATAGTTTAAAATAAAAACAACTATAAACTTAAAAATAAATATAAAATGATAGTGGTGAACATAAATATAGAAAACAAATAGATAAATATATAAACCTATAGTATAATGTATTATTGTAACATTGTAATCGATGAAAATTTTAGTCTATGATATAAATGCAGGAATATATAAAAATAGATTGTAAAGATAAAATGTTTCAATGCAGTTAAAATAAATTGGGGGTTTTTTGGTTTTTATTGTGCTATAGGTTTGGGTTTTCATAGATAATATAAAAATGTCAATTCACACTTATAATATGTATACCAACACTTATAAATACTTGATATAAATAAATATTAGTAAAGAAATATCTAATAGAAAAATGATCTATCTATTATTATATTAATAGGTAATCTCATATATATAATATCGATAAGTATAATAAATAACAATTTTAAATAGAATGATGAGAAATAAAATAATTTTTAAAGTTTAAATATGATTTAAATCAAGGGGTGTCTTTGGTTTTTATTGGGTGTGAGGCAGGGTTTTCATTTCAAATAATATAAGTATTTTAGAAATGTATATCTAAATATAGAAATGTATAATAAATAGATAAAGATATATAACTGTAATTAAAATATAAATATAAACATATGTAAGTAATATGAAGAGATGTAATATAGAATATAAGTAACATTAAATGGCAATATAAATGATAAATATCATTGTGAGTATAAATATGTAAAAATTTTTTAAGAAATTTAAATACAGTTGAAAACAAAGGAATTCTATTTGGCTTTTTCTGGGGTAGATGCAGGGGGGCTATTCTAAATAACGTCAGTGTTACAGAATGTATAAATAAATCTAAGCAGTGGAATACATGTAAAATAGGATATGAATTTATATATAATTGAAATTTACAATTACAAAGGTATAAATATTAGACAACAATATACGTTACAAATAGAAATGGGAATATAAGTATGAAAAATGATAAAAATAAAGTCTATTTAAATATTGTTTAAAAGAAAGGTTGTGGGTTTTTCTCAGCTTTGTTGGGGGTAGAGGCAGGAGATTTATTTTAAATAATAGAAGTGTTACAGAAGTAAAAATCTAAACCAGAAATATATAATCAATCTATAAAGATATATAAATGAACGGAAGTAATAGCAATAGATGTAATATAGAATATGAATTTATTTAGAAATAGAAGTGTATACATGAATAGAGATCAATATTCATTTTACATCTGAATATGAATATGAAAGAATATTTTGAAAAAAAAATTTAAAACTATTTCAATATTTTTTTAAGGATATTGTCAGGTGGTTTTGGGGTTTTTTTTGGGTTTTGTTTTTTTGTTGTTGTTGGTTTTGTTTTTTAATCCTGTTGGGTTAGAGGCAGAGGACTTGTTTTTTCGGGGTTGTTTTTTGGCATTTATTTCGGAGGAGTTTTTGGCGGGGCTCGCCCCCGTTCTTTTTTGCCGCCTTCCCTGCCCGCTGCCCCCGGCTGGGGTGTGCGGCAGTGCTGCCACCCTGTGGGCAGAGCGCGGTACTGCAGCGGCGCAGCGGCAGGCAGCCGCCAGGCCGCCATGTTGGGAGTGGCATGCCACGGGTGTCGCGGACTCGCTTGACCTTCTCGATATGGCGGCGAAAAGGGCGGGCAAATCGAAGGCCCCCGGTCCGTCTAACCGAACTGCCTGTACGGAAACCCGACGCCACGGCGGCGCCGGTGGGATTTTCTGCGGCGTTTCGAGTGCCGCGGACGCGGGCTGTGCGGTCAGCGGCGCGGCGGGCGGGCGTATTTCGGCGGGTTTCCGACAGGCATCTGCGAAAACGCCTATCTCCGCTGCGGGTCCTGTCGCGGCCGCCATGTTGGGAGTGGCAGGTCGCCGATGTCGCGGACTCGCTTGACCTTCTCAATGTGGCGGCGAAAAGGGCGGGCAAATCGAAGGCCCCCGGTCCGTCTAACCGAACTGCCTGTACGGAAACCCGACGCCACGGCGGAGCCGGTGGGATTTTCTGCGGCGTTTCGAGTGCCGCGGACGCGGGCTGTGCGGTCAGCGGCGCGGCGGGCGGGCGTATTTGGGCGGGTTTCCGACAGGCATCTGCGAAAACGCCTATCTCTGCTGCGGGTCCTGTCGCGGCCGCCATGTTGGGAGTGGCAGGTCGCCGATGTCGCGGACTCGCTTGACCTTCTCAATGTGGCGGCGAAAAGGGCGGGCAAATCGAAGGCCCCCGGTCCGTCTAACCGAACTGCCTGTACGGAAACCCGACGCCACGGCGGCGCCGGTGGGATTTTCTGCGGCGTTTCCAGTGCCGCGGACGCGGGCTGTGCGGTCAGCGGCGCGGCGGGCGGGCGTATTTGGGCGGGTTTCCGACAGGCATCTGCGAAAACGCCTATCTCTGCTGCGGGTCCTGTCGCGGCCGCCATGTTGGGAGTGGCGGGTCGCCGGTGTCGCGGACTCGCTTGACCTTCTCGATATGGCGGCGAAAAGGGCGGGCAAATCGAAGGCCCCCGGTCCGTCTAACCGAACTGCCTGTACGGAAACCCGACGCCACGGCGGCGCCGGTGGGATTTTCTGCGGCGTTTCCAGTGCCGCGGACGCGGGCTGTGCGGTCAGCGGCGCGGCGGGCGGGCGTATTTGGGCGGGTTTCCGACAGGCATCTGCGAAAACGCCTATCTCTGCTGCGGGTCCTGTCGCGGCCGCCATGTTGGGAGTGGCAGGTCGCCGGTGTCGCGGACTCGCTTGACCTTCTCGATATGGCGGCGAAAAGGGCGGGCAAATCGAAGGCCCCCGGTCCGTCTAACCGAACTGCCTGTACGGAAACCCGACGCCACGGCGGCGCCGGTGGGATTTTCTGCGGCGTTTCGAGTGCCCCGGACGCGGGCTGTGCGGTCAGCGGCGCGGCGGGCGGGCGTATTTGGGCGGGTTTCCGACAGGCATCTGCGAAAACGCCTATCTCTGCTGCGGGTCCTGTCGCGGCCGCCATGTTGGGAGTGGCGGGTCGCCGGTGTCGCGGACTCGCTTGACCTTCTCGATATGGCGGCGAAAAGGGCGGGCAAATCGAAGGCCCCCGGTCCGTCTAACCGAACTGCCTGTACGGAAACCCGACGCCACGGCGGCGCCGGTGGGATTTTCTGCGGCGTTTCCAGTGCCGCGGACGCGGGCTGTGCGGTCAGCGGCGCGGCGGGCGGGCGTATTTGGGCGGGTTTCCGACAGGCATCTGCGAAAACGCCTATCTCTGCTGCGGGTCCTGTCGCGGCCGCCATGTTGGGAGTGGCGGGTCGCCGGTGTCGCGGACTCGCTTGACCTTCTCGATATGGCGGCGAAAAGGGCGGGCAAATCGAAGGCCCCCGGTCCGTCTAACCTAACTGCCTGTACGGAAACCCGACGCCACGGCGGCGCCGGTGGGATTTTCTGCGGCGTTTCGAGTGCCGCGGACGCGGGCTGTGCGGTCAGCGGCGCGGCGGGCGGGCGTATTTGGGCGGGTTTCCGACAGGCATCTGCGAAAACGCCTATCTCTGCTGCGGGTCCTGTCGCGGCCGCCATGTTGGGAGTGGCGGGTCGCCGGTGTCGCGGACTCGCTTGACCTTCTCGATATGGCGGCGAAAAGGGCGGGCAAATCGAAGGCCCCCGGTCCGTCTAACCGAACTGCCTGTACGGAAACCCGACGCCACGGCGGCGCCGGTGGGATTTTCTGCGGCGTTTCCAGTGCCGCGGACGCGGGCTGTGCGGTCAGCGGCGCGGCGGGCGGGCGTATTTGGGCGGGTTTCCGACAGGCATCTGCGAAAACGCCTATCTCTGCTGCGGGTTCTGTCGCGGCCGCCATGTTGGGAGTGGCAGGTCGCCGGTGTCGCGGACTCGCTTGACCTTCTCGATATGGCGGCGAAAAGGGCGGGCAAATCGAAGGCCCCCGGTCCGTCTAACCTAACTGCCTGTACGGAAACCCGACGCCACGGCGGCGCCGGTGGGATTTTCTGCGGCGTTTCGAGTGTCCCGGACGCGGGCTGTGCGGTCAGCGGCGCGGCGGGCGGGCGTATTTGGGCGGGTTTCCGACAGGCATCTGCGAAAACGCCTATCTCTGCTGCGGGTCCTTTCGCGGCCGCCATGTTGGGAGTGGCGGGTCGCCGGTGTCGCGGACTCGCTTGACCTTCTCGATATGGCGGCGAAAAGGGCGGGCAAATCGAAGGCCCCCGGTCCGTCTAACCGAACTGCCTGTACGGAAACCCGACGCCACGGCGGCGCCGGTGGGATTTTCTGCGGCGTTTCCAGTGCCGCGGACGCGGGCTGTGCGGTCAGCGGCGCGGCGGGCGGGCGTATTTGGGCGGGTTTCCGACAGGCATCTGCGAAAACGCCTATCTCTGCTGCGGGTCCTTTCGCGGCCGCCATGTTGGGAGTGGCAGGTCGCCGGTGTCGCGGACTCGCTTGACCTTCTCGATATGGCGGCGAAAAGGGCGGGCAAATCGAAGGCCCCCGGTCCGTCTAACCTAACTGCCTGTACGGAAACCCGACGCCACGGCGGCGCCGGTGGGATTTTCTGCGGCGTTTCGAGTGCCCCGGACGCGGGCTGTGCGGTCAGCGGCGCGGCGGGCGGGCGTATTTGGGCGGGTTTCCGACAGGCATCTGCGAAAACGCCTATCTCTGCTGCGGGTCCTGTCGCGGCCGCCATGTTGGGAGTGGCGGGTCGCCGGCGTCGCGGACTCGCTTGACCTTCTCGATATGGCGGCGAAAAGGGCGGGCGTATCGAAGGCCTCGTCCCCGGTTAGTCTGCCGCCTTGTGGACAGAGAGTGGTATTGCAGAGCCCGCGTCAGCGCCCTGCCCCTCTCCAGCCGGTGGAATAGACTGCAAAAAGGCCGGTAAAATGATATATATCTATGCAGAGACATATAAACATAGATTGTCAATATAGAAACATGAAATTGTAGTTTAAAATAAATTGTGGAATGTTTGGATTTTATTAGGTTATTGGCTGGGGTTATCCTAAAATAATATAAATATAAAGAAGATAAAAATAGCAATCCAACTATTCAAATATATATTATGCATACCGATACCTAGAAACATTTAATATAAATAATAATAAGTAATAAAACTACCCCATATAAAAATAATTTTTTATTGTTATAATGAAAGGTCTTCTCTATAATATATATAATATCTATAAATAGAAAAAAAATTACAGAAGTAGTAGTTGTGAATATAGTTATGAATAATCAAATTATTTTAAAATCTTTAATATGGTGTAAATAAAGGGGGTCTTTGGTTTTTATTTGGTTAGAGGAAGGTAGTCTATTTTTATTAATCGAAGTAATCTAGGAATGTATATCTAAATATAGAAATATAAGAAATATGTAAAAATATATATAAATAGAACTAAATTAGAAATTTAATTTTAAATATAAATATAAGAAAGTAATTGAAGAGATGTAATATAGACTATAAATAACATTATAGGGCAATAAAAATTGTAAATTTAAATGTCACTATAAATATGAAAAATATAAATATAAAAATATATCAATATAATTTAAAAGAAAGGGCTTTTTTTTGTTTCCATTTGGTTAGGGGCAGGGTTTTTACTTTAAATAATATGATTATAGGTAGTATTGTTCTATATTTTGAAATATAGAAATTTATGTAATCAATATATTAATATAGATATAGAAACACAATATATACAGAAATATAAATAATGGGAAGAGATGTAGTATAGAACACAAATAGCACCGTACATTAATATACATTTAAATGTAAATGTGGGTATAAATCTGAAAACCATAATCTAAAAAGCAAACTTAAATACACTTAAAAATAAACGGGTTGTTCTCGGCTTTTATTTGGGTAGAGGCGGGGTTGTTTTTTTAAATAATAGAAGTGCTACAGAAGTAAAAATCTTAAACAGAGATATGCAATGGATATACAAGCATATGTAGAAACATATTAAAAATATATATAAGTAATACGAGTGGATGTAATACGGAATATAAATTTATAAATAAATAGAAAATATAAATCTATAAATAAATGTTATCCATAAATATACATTTTAAACTAAAATATAATATAAATATAGAAACATATCTATTTCAATATTGTTTACAAGAAGGAGTTGTGGGGTTTTTTTGGTACTTATTCGGCTAGAGGCAGGATTTTATTTTAAAGACTGTGAATATAGATATTATTGTTTTCTATTTCTAAATATATACAAATATATAAACAAGATTTTAAAACATAGATCGAAACAAAAATATATAACTATATAAATAATAGGAAGACGGGTAATATAGAACACAAATAACACTACATATTATTAAAAATTAGAAATGTAAATGTGAGTATTAAGATGAAAAATATAATTTTAAAAAAAACTTTAAATACTGTTGAAAAGAAAGGGGTTCCTTTTGTTTTTTTTTTTTTTGGGGTAGAGGCAGGGGCTTCATTTGAAATAATATAATGTTTACAGAAGCAAAAAATCTTAACCAGAAATATATAATCAATAGATAAAAATACGTATAAAAACATAGAAATACATCTAAGGAATAGGAATAGATAAAATATAGAGTTTAAATTAATATCTAAATACAAATTAGAAAAATAAATTTATAAATCAACATAATACATCAATATACATGATAAATATAATTGTGAATACAAATATGAAACAATATTTTGAAAAAAAAATGTAAAATATTTAAATATTTTTTTAAAGAAATTGTTGGTGGTTCAGTTGTATGGTTTTTTTTTGTTTTTTTTTTTTTTTTTAAGCCTGTTGGGTTAGAGACAGGGGTGGGGTTTTTTTGGGGGGTTGTTTTTTGGCGTTTATTCCGGAGGAGTTTTTGGCGGGGCTCCGCCCTGTTCTTTTTCGCCGCCTTCCCTGCCCGCAGCCCCGAGGCGCGCGGCGGCCCCCGGCTGGGGTGGGCGGCAGTGCTGCCGCCCTGTGGGCAGAGCGCGGTACTGCAGCGGCGCAGCCGCAGGCAGCCGCCAGGCCGCCCTGTTGGGAGTGGCATGCCGCGGGTGTCGCGGACTCGCTTGACCTTCTCGATATGGCGGCGAAAAAGCGCGGGCAACTCGAAGGCCCCCGGTCCGTCTAACCGAGTTGCCTGTACGGAAACCCGACGCCACGGCGGCGCCGGTGGGATTTTCTGCGGCGTTTCGAGTGCCCCGGACGCGGGCTGTGCGGTCAGCGGCGCGGCAGGCGGGCGTATTTCGGCGGGTCTCTGACAGGCAGCAGGGTAAACGCCTATCTCTGCCGGGGTCCTTTCGCAGCCGTCGGCTTGGGGACGGCGTGTCGCGGACGCGCTTGACCTTCTCGAGATGGGGGGCGGAAGTCGCAGTCTCCGGTAAGTCTGCTGCCTTGGGGACAGGCAGCGGTACCGCAGGCAGCCCCCCGCCCCGAGCCAGCGCCCTGCCCCTCGCCGCTGGGTGCCGGGGAAGGCGGAGGGGCGGCGGGAGCGAGCGGCGGGCGGGTCGGTGTCTGTGAGGGGAGGGGTGACGGGCATTCCGGAGCGCAAAGGGACGCCGCGGCTGAGAAGAATGGCGGGGCGGGGCCGGTTTCGGCGGGCGGCGGAGGCGCGGTCGCAGCGCTCCGCGGGCCGGGGGCTGCGGGCGGGGGCGGGCGGGCGAGCGGCGTCGGAACAGGGCTGCGCCCCCCGAGCCCCGCGCGCGCCCCGCTCCGGGCGGTGGAAGCGACCGCGTGCCCGAAAATCCCGCCGGGGCGGCGCAGGAGGCGGAGCGGGGTCCCGGCGCTGCCCGCCCTTTGTGCCGCCCCGCCAGCTTGGGAAGGTGAGGCGAGTCGCCCGTCCCGTCCCGCCGCCTCCCTGTGCCGGTGAACTTGTGTGTGGCTTGGCAGGTCCGTGCCGGTTGCCGCGTCCTCGGTGGGCAGAGGGCTCTGGCCTTGGCCGGATGGGCTGGTGAGTACTGGATCAGTGGGGATGTGCTTTTATGTGTTTAGTGACCTTTACAGATTTATTCCCCTGGTTTTTTGAGTTCCTAGAATGATGGAATCATTCAGGTTGGAAGGGTCTCAACAGATCACCTCGTTCCAAGGCTGCTGCCGTGGGCAGGGACGTCTTTGCCTAGGCCAGCTTGCTCAGAGCCTCATCCCAGAGCACCAATGGACACTGAGAGGCGTGGGGCAGGCACAGCATCTCTGAGCAGCCTGTGCCAGCCAGGTGCCAGAGGAGGAAGAAAGCCTTTCCCACCCGGAGCAGAGGCAGCTGCAGCTCCGTGTAGCCTTGTGTCACCGAGTGTGTGAGACAGAAAGGCCCTTGCCACGGAGGGATAGCAGCACGGAGAGATCTTTTTCGGGTAAAGCAGAGCAATGGAACGCCACAGTAGCCTTCAGTTCTTCCAGCAGGTTTGGGAAGGGACTTGAAGGAGGGGAGCGGAGCTGGCCGGGCGCCTGCCAGCTCTGCAGGCAGTGGGATGGAGAAGCTGCACTGATCTGTCTTCTTGCCTGAGTCTTTAGAAATGAGGCACTTTTCTGCAGCTCCTTTTCAAGCGTTACACGTAAGTTCCCCCTAGAAGTCCGAAGGGAGCTGTTTTCTTAGCAGAAGGAAGTCAGGAAGAGGCAAGGCAGGCAAAGACATCACATAAGCCTGGGTCAAAAACTTGGCTAACCTATTTCTCCCCCTTCCTCCCAGCAGCCGGTTTTGGAGCGCTCTGCAGAGATCTGCGCGGGAGGAAAAGCAGAGCCGGTCACTGAGAAGTGACGGGTGAGCTGCGGTGAGGACTGCTGCTCCCCCTGCCTTGGTGCGGGACCTCCTGAGCTCCCCTTCCCGTGGTGGCGGCGTTTCTCCTCTCATCCAGCCAAGCCAGACACCTCCGAGGTCACGAGCGGGGAAGGTTTAAGTTCCGAGATCTCCCCGGTAAGAAGCGACAGGACAAGAGGAAATGGCCTCAAGCTGCAGCAGGGAAGGCTCAGGTTGGATTCGAGGAACAATTCCTTCACTGACAGGGTGGTCAGGCACGGGAGCAGGCTGGGCGGGGAAGCCCCCATCCCCGGAGACATTTAAAGGATGTCAAGATGTGGTGTTTAGGGACCTGATTTGGGAGGGGCTCGGCAGTGCCGGGGCAGCAGCTGGGCGGATGACCTCAGAGGGCTTTTCCAACCCGAAGGATCCTATGGTTCTGGAAAGCCTTGACTCCCCTGGCTCTACCACAGCCTCTGGATGCTGACAGAGTGAGGCTGGTCATAGGCCTTGGAGGTCCCTGTCTCCCAGGGAGGGGACAAGGCAGTGTCACCTGCGGGGAGGGTCTCGTCCTCAGAGAGCAGTCAGTGGCTCCATCCCTGCCCGGGGCTCTGTGTGCAGCCTCAGGGTGGACACCTGCACTCAGGTTTCCCTCCGGGCATCCGGGAAGAGAACCGGGTCCATCCGTGTGACAGCTCCAGGGCTTGCAGGCTTTGGGACTTTGCAGGTGTGTGCCTCGTGACAAGGTGGCAGGGACGTGGCACTGCCTGGCAACGCCCCCGGCCTCGGATCCTTGCTGCTTTCTTCCTTATCCCATAGGGATTTACCAGCAATCCTGTGTCTTTTCTTTAAAACCGTCCTTGGGATAGCTCAAAGAGAGGGTAATTGGTCATTTCAAAGCCTACGTGTTTTACCTGTGGGCACTCAAGAGAAAAGACAGAAAGCTGCTTTGCATCCTTCTGCCTGGGAGTCACTGTGACACGGGGAGGTGAGGAGGGGGCTGGCCCGGGTCAGTCTCTGCTGAGCCTCAGCCCTGGCTGCTCCTGCTTCCAGGGTGAACCCAAAAGCTGTCATGATCAAAAGAGCAGGCAGCCCCTCTGTCCTGAGTCACAGGGGCCATTTCTTCCTAAGTGACTCAGGATGGGAAATCATTCTTGGAGCTTCAAAAGAAAGAAAGAAAGAAAGAAAAAAGCCGTACGTACGTTTATAAGTGTGTCTATATACGCATACATTTCCTTCAATGAAGGAGAAAATCTCAGAAATATCATGTCACGTCTGGCTTCCTAGAGAAGACCCGTAACTCTGGGCTTCTGCAAGCAAATGTCTGTGCATTTCTAGGACCATTTCCCTTCTTTTTGTGCCTCCCACAGTAATCCTCTCCCCTTCCCCATGGCAAGAAGAGTTTGGTGATTTTGCTGCCCTGCTCTCTCCGGGGTGTCGCAGGCTGTGTGGCAGGGAGTGAAGCCTTTGTCGCTGCTCATCAGACCTTTTCCTACAGAATTCTAGCAGCAGGGATAAAATTAGATTAGACTTGTGTTACTGAGCTGTCAAGTGGAGCAGGTAACATTAAGAAAGCGTTGTTTCTGAGCTGCTGTTCAGTAGAACGTGTTTCCCCTTTCCAGCACAATGCCCCCACCCAGGAAGGGATTTTTTGTGGGTCAGCCAGATGTGCTCCTGCCTCCCACTGAGGCTCTGAGATGGAGCTGAGTTTGCATTCCAGTGCATTGGAACAGAGGGTCATCAGAAGTTTTCTCAGCTGTCTAAGGCACAGCCCCGTGGAATCGAGTGAGCGTGAGCTCCTGCGTGCTTGCTGTGAGCCTTGAGATGAGTGTGCACCGTTGCAGGCTTGCAATTTCTTGAAGTGCACTAAGGGAACCAGCTCTGGGTTGGGAGGGAGGGAGGGAAATGCTCTGTATAACACGTGCCAGTTCGTCTGTGAAACTCATCCTGGCAGGACAGCATGAAGACTGGAAGTGTAAGAAGACACGGAGTGACATGGAGAATCTGACAGGAGCATCCAGAGGACAAGTGCACGAGTTTTGCTTTTTGCTTGGATTCAAACTCGGAAGTTGTAAGGAATTTTGGAAGGAGATGGGATGTTTCAGAAGAAGAGGAAGGAGGAGAAGTTGTTGTTACAGCCCTGGCAACATCTTTTGTTCTAGCTAATAGAAGAAAAAATAAAAAAGAAAAAATCGTGTGGTTTTTTTTTCCCTTCAATAATATATTCATTGGTGGTGTGTGCTGTGTTATTTTCTACTTTGGTATTATGAACTCTGTGCAATTTGTTTTTTGAGTGAAGCTGACTTTATGGATGGCTTGGTTTGTATTTGAGGTAGGATTAATTTCAGTAGGTTTCTGTAATAGACTTCTGGTACGTATTACTGGGATTTTGGTGTTGTTGATTGTGTGTGTAAACGTAGAGATTTGGTAGGGCTGGCTCGGGTGCTGGAGTTTTGGGTGGTAATTGATTAGATGGCTTTTCTTAGATGCAGTTTTTAATTTTTGAAAGGGTTTTTTTTTACTGTAGCGGTTTTAGGGTGGTTTTTAAGAAATGACTGTATTGTTTTATGTTGTTTCTAGTCGGTGTATGCTAAGGGCCATGGTGTGCTTCTTGAACGTGATGGTTTTATTGTTCCCAAGTTCCGATTTATTTCTGGTTGGACGGTTTTTTTTTGGTTTTATTTTTGGGGACAGGGGCATTTCTATGTTGGGTTTTTATGGGCAATATTTTTTTAATTTGGGTAGTGATATTTTTTAGTATTTTAATAGTTTAGATTTTTAATTTTTATGCTTTTAATGATTTTTTTTAAATTTCTGAGAACTTTTATAGATGATTGGTTATTACTTGTGAGTTAGCATAAAGGTAGAGCTTTGGGGGCTTTTTGTAGTAATGTCCTGTCCCTGTCCCGCTACTCCCTTCTGTTCCCCCTCTCTCCTTCCTCTGTCCACTGTCCTCCTTCCTCCCCTCACGGGAGAGGCGCTGTTGGAGGGCGGCACCAGCCCCAGGTGTGAGTGTGAGGATGATGAGGGCTCGGAGCAGCCCCAAGTGTGAGCTGTGAGGATGATGAGGGGCCGGCCCCTGCCGGGGGCTGTTTTAGGGGGAGGGTTTGCCTCAGCTCCCTGTTGTGTGGAGCTGCTGAGTAGAGGGGTTTATGGGGCTCCCGGGGCTGTCTCATGGAAGGACGATGAGAGCTTCTCACAGGGTCTGGGGGAACACCAGGATCCGTACTTGGATGCTGGAGCGTTGCCTAAAGGAGGTGTCGAGGGACGAATGTTTGTGGCGGGAAGCAGCATCCGAACGGGTGAGCCCGTGTGGATTTGGAGCGGGGACTTTTGTCCTTTCCCTTTTCAATTTCATCTTGCCAATCCCTCCCCGGTCCCTTCAGGAAAGAAAAATGGAGCTTATGAGGAGAAAAGTAATGAAGGAGAGGGAAGCATCTACTCTTCTATTATTGTCTGTGTTTGAGCTGTGGAGGGATCCCCCTTCAGTTGCGTTTTTAAGGGTGTTGATTGAAGGCAAACCTGGCTTTTCCAGGCTGTTAGGGGTACCACCAGGGGGGTGACAGGGAATCCCTGCGTTCTATTTTAAGGGGAATGGGGAAAATATTGTTGTCGTATTATGGGATAGATTTGAAGGTTGCCACCCCATTTTCATCATTCTAAGGTTTAAATGGAGGGGGCAGCCCTGTTGTTCCTCCTTTTAAAGGGTTTGTATTGAGGTCAACATCCCCCTTTTCCCGTCATTTGCAGGATTTCATTTGAGGGACATCTTTTCTGCTGTTATCGGGGATGAAATTGAAGGGGAGAGCACTTTTATTTGCCCTTGTGGAAGTGAGGTGAGCCCCGCCTGCGGCGTCAGTTTCGGGGTCCAATTGCAGGAAGCCGCAGCTGTCGCAGGGTTGAAATGGGGCCGTGCCGCCGCATTTGAGGGCGCTGCTTCTGCCCGTGGCCCGGCCCGGAACGTCGCCGCTCGGGAGCCCTGCCGGCAGCGGCCGGGCACTTGCCGAGGCGGCCGGGGAATTTGGCGCGGCCGGGCTGCCGCCGGAGCGCCAGAGCCGCGCCGGTACGGGCCGTGCGGAGCCGAGGGGAGCTCGGCCGGGCGGGCCGGCGGGCGGGAGAGGCGGCACGGGCGCTGCGCTGGCCCGGCCGGTGCCGGCCGCTCTGCCCGCCGCGGGCGCGGGGCTCGGGCGCCGCCGGGGCGCGCAGGGCTCGGTGCCGGCCCCGGCGGGCAGGGGGGAGCGGGCGGGGGTCTCCGGGGCGGCGGCGCCCCTGCGTGCCGGAGGAGCCGCCGGAGGAGCCGCTTTCCTGCCGGGAGCCGCGCTCCGTCCGGTGCCGGGAGCGCGGGCTTCGATTGCTGAAAGGTCTTTGATGTCGTGGGTTTGAGGTGGGTTTTAGCGATCTGTTGTATCGTTTGGTTCTGTTTGCAGTTGGCGTGTGCCGAGGGATACGGTGTTCTTCCTGACCGTGATGGTTCTCGCTTCAGGCGGTGATGATAATGGTTTGTTTTTTATGGAGTTTTGTTGTCGGATTTTTTTTTTTTTTTTTGTTTGTTTTAGTTCTCTTTTTTTTTTGTGCTGAGGTACGGAATGGTTTTAAAGGTGTACAGGGGGTTTTATGGCTCGTAGCGTGAAGCAGAGATTTTACGTTCTGTTGCGGTGGCTTTTATTAGGGTGAGTGTGCAGTGTTTCTTTTGGTGGGTCTGAGGTGGCGTCGTGTAGTTAATAGGTGAGGGTTTTTTAAAAAATATTTATCATAGCGCTTTTGTTTATCATCTTACAGGGCTTTTACTTATTTGGTCTGTTTGATTGGAGTGTACGGTTTATAGTTTCGGATCTTTTGGGATATATTGTTTATGGTTACGTTTTTCTTTAGGCTTTGTCTTTATTTCTAGGCGGCATTTTTCTTTTGATAAATTGAGGCACTGTGGGTTTATTCAGTTAGGAATAATTTTTTTGTTGCAATTTTGAGTTGATTTAGTTTTAGGGATTTTGTTTGTTTGCTTTGTTTTTTTGTTTGGTTTTTTTTGTTTGTGGTGGTGAGCCGCTGTTTATTTTTATTTTTGGTAACATGGGTATTTATATATGGCGGGTCTTTTTAGGCAGTTTTTTAATTTGGGTAGTTTTTTTTTTCTTTAGTGGTGTCGGTTTTTATATATTGTTAATTACTTCGGGTTTTAAAGTTATTTTTATAGAGTTTTGGTTATTCTTTGTGTCAATGTAGAGGTAGAGTTTTGTTTTTTTTAGTAAAGTTCTGGGTCACTGGTACGGTTTTGTGTTTAGCGAGTTGGTTTGATTTTTTTATAGTAGTTTTTGTGGTTTGCTGTGTGTGTTTCTACAGGGTTTTCTTTTCTATTTGTTCTATTTTTGAATGTGATAAGAATTGTAAGTGAGAAGAGCATGGTCTGGCCATTTTTTTGGAGGCAGTTAGTTGGCTGGTGGAGGTATCTTGATGTTTTGGACGATATTGGTGGGAATTCGATGCTGTTTGTATGTAATTTTATTTAGGAATTGGAGTTTAAATGTAAAATTAGAACTATAACGATAAATAAACAAAACAATTAGATGTATAGAAATGGGAATAAAAAATTAAAATTTTAAATATCGACCGGATATGTAAAAATGAAACTTGTAGCAAAAATAGTCTTATACAGTAGAATAAGTTACAATGCTGTTTATTATTTGGTATTTAATGTTTATAGAAATATATAAAAATAGATTACAGATATAAACAAAAGTTCCAATAAAAATATAAATCTAGAAATGTGTTACAAATATATGCAAACGCACATTAAAAAAAAATAATAGAAAAAATGAAAATCTGTACAATAAGTATTACAAGTATTACTGTATAAAACTTATTCGAATATTTTATAGGAAATCTATAGATAAAGATATAAATACAGTACATCAATATGTTATCATATAAGATATAACAAATTACAAACATAAATATGAAAAATATTAATATAAAAATATTTTTAAAGTAGTTTATATAATGGGCTTTAAATAATTATTATTTGGCAATAGGCAGGGTTTTGATTACAAAAATTTAAAAACAGATAGTATAAAGGTGGAAGTTTAAGTATAGAAATAAAAATACAGAAAGTTTTACATAAAAATTAACAATATAAAAAAGTTGTAGCCATAGATATGATACATATTATTAATATTAATTTAAAGTTATTTTTGGCATTTTATCTATATTATATATAATTTTAAATATTGGACATCGATAGTCTCTATAAATACAAATGTGAATATAATAATAGAAAGTATGAATATAAAAATATTTCAATATAGTTTAAAAGAAGGCCTTTTTTGATATTTTGTGGGATGAGATGGGCTTTTGTTTTAAATAATACAATTACTACCGGACTAGAAATCTAAATGTAGAAATATACAATCAATATATCAAGATATTTATAAGAACACAAAAAATAAATTAATACAAACAATAGGAATAGATGTAATATATAAATTACATAACACATCAATGTCCGTTATAAAGATGCATGTGAATATAAATATGAAAAATATAAATATTAAATGTATTTACATATGGTTTTGAATAAAGCTGGCTTGTTTGGTCCTTGTTGGGTTAGAGGCAGGTTTTTGGCATTTATTTCGGAGGAGTTTTTGGCGGAGCTGGCTCCTGTTCCTTTTTTGCCGCCTTCGCTGCCCGCAGCCCCGAGGCGAAGACACGCACACGCACCCCGGTAAGTCTGTCGCTTTGTGCGCAGAGAGCGGTACTGGAGCCCCCCGAGTTGAGCCGATGATAGCCGAGTTTAGCCGAAAATAACCGAGTTTAGCCGAAGAGCCGATGATAGCCGAGTGTGTCCGCTATTAGCCGATTTTACACCAAGAGCCGAATATGACCGAGTTTAGACGAGCCAAGCCGAGCTCAGCCGAAGAGCCGAAACAAGCCGAATTTAGCCCAGTTTAATTGAACAGGAACGAACGTCGCCGCCTTCGGACGACTCGTACGAGCTCAGCCGACCCAAGGTGAGACCAGCCGAACCTTGCGGCCTCGACCGAACCCGAGGCGAAGTTTCCGGGCCTGGCTGAAGCGAAGCGAGCTCAGCCGAACCAAGCCGCCTGCTCTCGTGCCGCTAATTAGCGTGAGTACGGTCACTGCCCAATTAGCTCCTGCCCAACCCCGCGCTGCCGTCCGCGTCCCTGCGAAGGCCGAGCCCGCGGGACGCGGCAGTGGGAGAGCCCCGAGCCGAGCGAGTTGAACGTGAGGGGCGGCGCTTTCCCGCCCTGAGGGAGCCGCCGAGCCGCCCTGAGGGAGCCGCCGAGCCGCCCTGAGGGAGCCGCCGAGCCGCCCTGAGGGAGCCGCCGAGCCGCCCTGAGGGAGCCGCCGAGCCGCCCTGAGGGAGCCGCCGAGCCGCCCTGAGGGAGCCGCCGAGCCGCCCTGAGGGAGCCGCCGAGCCGCCCTGAGGGAGCCGCCGAGCCGCCCTGAGGGAGCCGCCGAGCCGCCCTGAGGGAGCCGCCGAGCCGCCCTGAGGGAGCCGCCGAGCCGCCCTGAGGGAGCCGCGCCCAACACACAGAGCGGCTCCGAGTTGGCTCGAACCGCGCCCAGCGGCGCCCAAGAGGCGAATCCAGCTGAATACAGCCTACAATAGCCGAGGTTAGCAAAAAATAGCAAAAAAATTTTGCCGGACAGTGTCGCCGAACCGAGCTCCGCCCAGCGCCCCGTCCCGGGCAGGCCGGGGCGGGCTCGGGGTGGAGCCGGGGCTCTGTGGGGCTTCCCCGCCTGTCCCTCTCTCTACCCCTCCTTCCCTCCTCTCTTCCTGGCCTTCTCTCGCTCCCTTTCCCCCATTTCCCTCTCCCCCCACAAACCCTGCTCCTTCCTGTCCTGTCCTTGTCCCGCTACTCCCTTCTGTTCCCCCTCTCTCCTTCCTCTGTCCACTGTCCTCCTTCCCCCCCCTCACGGGCTTTCCCTTCCAGGTGGGAGCTGTGAGGATGATGAGGGGCCGGCCCCTGCCGGGGGCTGTTTTAGGGGGAGGGTTTGCCTCAGCTCCCTGTTGTGTGGAGCTGCTGAGTAGAGGGGTTTATGGGGACTCCCGGGGCTGTCTCATGGAAGGACGGTGAGAGCTTCTCACAGGGTCTGGGGGAACACCAGGATCCGCACTTGGATGCTGGAGCGTTGCCTAAAGGAGGTGTCGAGGGACGAATGTTTGTGGCGGGAAGCAGCATCTGAACGGGTGAGCCCGTGTGGATTTGGAGCAGGGACTTTTGTCCTTTCCCTTTTCAATTTCATCTTGCCAATCCCTCCCCGATGCCCCCAGGAAATAAAAATGGATCTTTTGAGGGGAAAAGAAATTAAGGAGAGGGAAGCAGCTACTCATCTATTATTGTCTGTGTTTGAGCTGGGGAGGGATCCCCCTTCAGTTGTGTTTTTAAGGGTGTTGATTGAAGGCAAACCTGGCTTTTCCAGGCTGTTAGGGGTACCACAGGGTTTAGTGTGCTGTTTGTCTGTGTGATTTTTGGTTGGTGTTTTTTTTGTTTGGTGGTTTTTTTGGGGTTTTCTTTGTATTGTTTTGTGTTTTTTTTGTCTGTTGATGCATTTGGTTTTTGTGTATTCGTTTTATTTTTTTGGAACATGGGTATTTATATGGTGGGTGTCTTCATTGGTTGGGATTTTTATACCTTGTGAAATACTTCTGTTTAATAAATTATTTTTATAGAGTATTGGTTATTCTTTGAGTTCGAGTTTTGATTTTTTTTAGCAACTTTCAGGGCCAGTGGCACATTTTGGAGTTTAGTACGTTGGTTTGATTGGTTTTTTTAGTAGTTTTTATGGTTTGCTGTGTGTGTTTCTCTAGGGTTTTCTTTCATTTTCGTTCTACTTTTCTGATGTGGTAGGAGTTGTTAATGAAAAGAATCTTGTGTGAGTTCTTTTTGCAGGCAGCTGGTTGGCTGGTGGAGGTATTTGGATTTTTTTGGACGATATTGGTGGGAATTTGAAGCTGTTCGTTTTGTCATTTTATTTAGGAATTGGATTTTAAATGTAGAATTATAACTCTATTTAAACAAAACAAATATATGTATAGAAATAGGAACAGAAAACTCATGTTTTAAGTATAGACCGAATATAGAAGAATAAAACATAAGTAGTATTATAAATTACAACATATATGATATTATCTATGTCAGCAATTAATGATTTTTATAATATATAATATATATTATGTCTAATTCATAATATATATTGCAATAAGTTACTATATTGTTTAATATGGAATATGTTATATGTTTATAAAAGTAAATATAAATATAGATTATAACTATTTTTAAAACCCATCCAAAATATAAATCTGGAAATGTATTACAAATATATGCATCCATTTATAAAGATATAAAACATTCATAAGTATTAAATAATAAAAATCAATACGATCTATAATACTAGTAATACTGCATATATCCTATCATAGGAAAAATAAATTAAGAATATATATTTATAGGACATCGGTATGGTATCATATAATAGATTAAAAATATTAAATATAATTATATTTTTAAAACAGTTTAAAACAAAATGGTTTTTTGTTTTTTATTTGGCAATAGGCAGGGTTTATATCAAAGAAATTATGAATACAAATAATATAAAGGTAGAAATTTAGGTATGGAAATAGATGATAAATACCTACATAGATATAAAAATTGAAAATATAAGAAAAAGTGAGTTGCAGCAGCAAATATGATACATAAAAATAATAATGTTTTTTGAATGTTATGTTTCTTACATATTTATAATATATTGCATCAATAGAAACTAAATATCAATATGGTGGATTTGTTAAGCTATTTTCTTTATTTGACTAGTTATGCTCTTATTTTTTAGTGCTTTAGGTATTGCTTTTATTGTCAATTTGTCTGGAGTTTTAAGTTAATTTTATAGAGCATTGGTTTCTCTGAGTTCAAGTAGTAGTGTTTTGGTGGTTTTTTTTTGGTACCATTCAGGGTCTGTTGTACGGTTTGGAGTTCAGTTCAGTTGTTTTTGTGATTTGCTGTGTGGGTTTCTATAGGGTTGTTTTATATTTTTGTTCCATTTTTGTGCTGTGATAAGAAATCTTAGAAGGGCGTAGTGAGGGTTTTTTCCTGGTAGTTGGTTGCATGGTGGAGTTTTTCCAGTTTGTGTTATTTGTTTAGGGGTTTTTTATTAGTTAGAGATCAGTTTTTTCATTAGATATTCAAGTTGTTATTTTGGGGTATTTTGTTACTATTTTCAAGGTTTGAGGGTGAAACAAATTATCGATATGGGTGTGCTGTATGATGAGAGTAATTTATTTGTTTTATGTGGAATTGATGGCAGAGCAGAGGAGGTTTTTGTATCGAATATGTGTTTTAGTCACAGTACTTGGGAGGGTGGGAGTTGTGTTTTAGTGTTTGTTTTTGAGGTGCTTTGGAGTTTTCTTGTTGGCTGTGTTTTTTTGTTGGCCGGTGGAGCTATTCTGACTTTCTTATGATATTGGTGGGAATTTGATGCTGTTTCTTTTGTTATTTTATTTTTAGGAATTTGTTATTTTCATTAGGCTTAGGATTTTGCTTTTAAGGAGAATGGGAATGAGTTTTGAAAATATTTTGTTATTCAGAGGGTTTTTTTTTAGTTCAATTTGGATGAATTTATGGTAGATGGTAGGATTGTGTTTTTATTTTTGGGGTAGTTGGTTATAGGTGTATTGTATGGTTTCTAAGTGAGGGTAAATTGAGGTTTGCATTCGGTTGTTAGAGGAAGGGAGAAAAGGGTATTGGTAATGTTAATAGTGGCGTGTTATTTTGTTGCTGTGGATTTTAGGTTGTACTGGAGTTGTAATAAGTTGTTACAGTAGTGTTGAATGGTGGAGTTATTTAAGGTATGATAGTATATAGTAAATTTTGTAAATTTCTATTTCTATTAGATTTGTGTATAGGTTGAATAGGGTTGTGGAAGGCTGAGTGGGCTTTATTGATTCCTTTTTGGTGTTTTAGTTAATGGAGTATTTTTTGGATGGGAGTTACACTATTTTGAGTTGTTTGGTGTTGCTGGAGGTGTTGTATTGTTGTGAGATGGCAATGGGTATTTAGGTTTTCTTTTAAACACGTTTTGTTGTAGCTGGTCCTAGATAGGTGAGGTGTTTAATTGTTTTATGTTCTTTGGCTCGATAGAAGTTTTTAAAATGTTTATTGGAATTTTTTTTTGGTTTTTAAAATATTTGGTTTGGGGGAAGTTCACGTATAGAATGTATGAATTTTTGTATCAGAATAGACCTATAAATTCTTACTTTTAGTGAGTTTTTTTAGCTTTTATTCCAGTTAAGTTTTGTGATAATTGTGTTCAGTTAGGAATAGAAGTAGGTTTTGTCTTCTATGTTGCGATGAGGGTAGCAGGGACTGCGTAAGGGTGCAAATGTTAACTAGGGTTGTTATTGTCGGTGGTTTGAATGTGTTAGGTTAATTAATTTATATAGCTCACAAGACATGCTTTTTTTTGTTTTGATTTGGTTAGAGGTGCAACTTTTTTAGCTTTAAGGGTGTTTTGACAGAGATTTCAGAATTTTTCTTAAGTAAATTGGGCATGGGGTCTTTCAAATTGCGTTCAGGAGTTTAGTTGGGGTAAAGGGAGTTGACTATTTTTGGTGGAATATTTGGGTTTTGTTCTTTTTTTAAATGTATGTCTGTGTTCTTGATTGTAGCTGACCAAGGGACCTCAGCGGGGTGACTGCAGGAAATTCCCGGCGGGCGAGGTGGCCTTCCTTCGCACCAGGCGTGGATTGTCATCTCCGGACGTCCCAGAGATAAGTCGAGGGCTATGTAACCCAGAGGGGATGAAAGCGAGGTGCTGGGAGGGCCTTTGGAGTGGCTGCTTTGGAGGCGGGCATGTGGGAGAGGTGGGCCCTTAGGCCATGCAAAGGAAAAGTCCCACGGTGCTGAGGTGCTCAGGGCAGATCAGTCCCGGTGCTGCATGTCACTTGTGTCACTTGTCTCTCGTGCCTTCTGTGTCTATTGTCCCTTGTGTCTCTTTTGCCTTAATCCTTTGAGGGGCTGATCAGAAACCCCAGTGTCCATCTTTGCAAGCGAGCTGTCTGTGTTCCTTGGCCCAGTGCTGATTCCTTCCAAGCCTGTGCCCAGGAGCCTGAGCAGGCATTGGCATAGCATCTGTCTTTAGAACCATCCAGTCAGATGTCTTCTCAGGTCTTGTTTGGAGCTGTTCAGGACAGCTGTGCATCGCAGTGATCCATTCTAGCTGATTGGGACTTGTGCAGATTCCAGGCTAGCTAGAGGATTCTGCCGGTAGGATTCTCGGGCACCCTTCTTTGCCGTGCTTGCCCTAAGTCCTTCAGGTAGCGTCTTGTTCCTCCAGGGTTCTCTGAGCCTCGTGGGCTCGCCCGCACTCTCACCTAGGTCATCTCGTCCCGCCTTCTCTCGGTCCTCGCTGGCATCCTTCTCGCCGAGAGCTTTCTCTCCCCACTGCGTCCCCTCGTTTGTCTTGTTCTGTGTCACTGGTGGTCTGGGTGTTTGGCCCGAAGCTGCTCTGCCCTGCTGCCCAGCCTGCTGTAGGCATATTAGGACAAGTCCTGAAGATTGGTAATGCAGGGTGTAGCTGGACTCGAGATGGGATTTGCAGATTGGCACAAGATGTTTGGAGCTCTTAAGTTATCCTGCAGCGCTCTGCCTTTTGTCCTCCCGTTCCTTCAGGTGCTGCCAGATGAAATCCATGGCAGAGCGTCCCGTGCCTGGTGTTCGCTTCTCTGGAGCAGGTGAGGCACTGTTTGCCTTTGCAGGGGAAGCGTACATGGTGACTATGTGTTTACAGCAGTCTTCTTTGCCCTTATTTTTAGGGAGTGAAGCAGGAGGAGTGAAGGTAAGTGGGCAAGGTGAGCAGTGGCCCCCGGATGGAAGCGGTTGGTGTTGCGCAGGTCTCGCTTTCTGCTGCATCTCTCAGCCTCCGCTCTCCTTTGTGCGCTTCAGGCGGTCCGGTGGAATTGGGCCGAGACCCCCTCAGCAACTGGCAGTCAGACCCGGTTCGTCGCTCTCGTAAGAGCTGTTATTGAGGATCGAATTTGTATTTGAGTCATTTTGTTTTTTTTTTTTCATGTGGTTTTATGATCAGTCCTGGTCATTTTGATTCTTTTAAATTATAATTTTGCTTCCTTGAGGTATCTTTTTTGTGTTTTTTTCTGAGTTTTCTAACTAAATATTATACAATTGTGTATATATTGTGTTAATTTTAGTGATTTTTATTTGAGTGGTTGAATGTTTTTTAGGTAAGAGTGTATAAATGGTTTTTTAAGAATTTATCTTATGTATTGGATTGTTTGATTTGCAATTTCAATTTTTTGAGGGATAAGTTTTGTTGTTACCAAGTGTACTAACCATGGATGTAGGAAATGGGTTTTTAGGATTGGTAGCCAATAAACAGTGTATTTGGATGTGTGGGTTTAGTTGGAGTTGCTTATAAGTTTTGTTTTGGTTTTAGAACTGTTTGTGTTAGTTTTTCTTGTGTGTTTTAAAGAAGGTTTGACACAGTAAGTAGCAATCTCCTGTGATTTCTTTTCTGTGGAAACAGAAGTATAACTTTTAGTTTAGGTTATGAAATTTACTGGCTAGCCTGGTGGAATAGGAAAAGTCCTAGGGACTTGCAGTTTGTGGTGTGGCGTTGCACTCTAGATGATATTCCTAGATTGACATAAGATGTTTGGAGCTGTGAAGTCATCCTGCAGCTCTGTGACTTTTTGCCTCACATTCTTTCAGAGGCAGAGGGATAAAATCCAGGGCAAAATCCATCCACCCATCCCGGGTGAGGAGGTTCCCCCCAGCAAGTGAGTCCCCGTTTGTCTCTGCAGCGGCAGTGTTAAGTGTGACTCTATTACGGCACTGTTTCTTGTCCTTTTATTAGGAAGTAAAGCCGGGTATGAGCAGTCAAGGCCAAGTGGGCAAGGTGAGCACTGAGTAGCGTAGAGAAGCAGTTGTTACTGCCCAAGTCTCACTTTCTGGTGCGACTATAAGCACCCGTTCTTGTTAGTGTGCTTTAGGCAATCCCCTCAGAGTATGCCAAGCGCCGTCACCGACCGTCCGATGGACTGGGTTTGCTGCTTTTGTGAGCCCTCTGGAAGTATTACGGGACTCGGTGATGAAGCCTCTGCCCTTTCTATTTCATGGTCCCGTCTGTGTAGTTCTCAGGAATGGCTGAGGAGTTGGGGTGAGTCAGGGAAGTAGGGAGGAGGAGCGAGGGTCTGCTCAGCTCTCAGCAATGCCACATCACCTTGTCTCCCCTTAACCCAGGTGCAGCCTCTGACAGTGGTGTCAGCCGCCGAGCAAGCCTGAAGTGTGTGGCCCGAGGAGCTGGGCATTCTCAGGAGAACAGTGAGCAGCAGAATTATGTTTTGGCTGGTGTGCTGCAAAGGTTATGCACTCATGTTTGGTTTCCTTTCACTTGGCAGACTGAGAGACAACAGCCTGGTGTCAGCAGGGACTTCCCAGACAGCACGTCTGCTTTCCTTGGCACCTGGGACCGATTGGCACGCCCAGCTGTCTGAGAGATGAGTAGAGGGCTATTACCCACCAAGGGGATGGGTTATGAGTAACTGGGAGGAGGTTGTGATTTGGCTTTGGAGATGGGGCTCTCCAAGAAGTGGCCCCTTAGGCCACATAAAAGAAAAGTCTCACTTTTGATGACAGAGGTGAGGTGCGCAGGGCAGAGCAGTCCCTGTGTGTGTGGTGTCACTTGTCTATCGTGCCTTCTGTGCTGTTTAGGTATTTCCGGTCTTTTACCTTAGCCCCTTGAGGGGCCTATCAGAAACCCTGGCATCATTCTTAGCTTCTGTGATCTCTGTGTTGCCTAGCCTGGCACCAATGCCATATAGAACTTTTGACTTGAGAGCTCTGACACGTATCAGAATCTCTTCTCACTTTAGAAGCATCCCATCAGATGGCTCTTCAGGTCTTGTTCTAAACTTTATGGGCAGCTGCAGCCCGCAGGGATCCACTATGGCATATTAGGACTTGTAAGAATGTGAGGACAGGTAGAAGATTCTGGCAGTAGAGAGGATTCTGACTATAGGATTCTCGGGCATCCATCTTTGCAGTTCTTGGAATAAATCATTCAGTTAGCATCATCTTCCTCCAGGTTTCTATGAGTCTCCTCAGCTTGCCATTGATCTCACTTCGGTCACCTCATTTTGCATTCTCACAATCCTTGCAGTCATTCTTCTTGCCAAGAGATTGCTGTCCCTGTTGTGTCCCCATTGTTTGTCATGTTGTGTCTGTCCTGTGTCACGGGTGTCCGCCCGCATTTGTGCCACAGCTGCTCTGCCCTGCTGCATAGCCTGGTATATTAGGACAAGCCTCAGGGACTTGGATTTCATAATGTGGGGTGTAGTTGGACTCTAGATGGTATTCCTAGATTGACACAAGAAATTTGGAGCTGTGAAGTTTTGACTTTTGTCCTAACTTTTTTTCAGATGCAGAAGGATAAAATCTGTGGCTGAGTGCCCCATCCCAGGTGAGGGGATTCCCCTGAGCAGATCAGTCACTGTTTGTCTCTGCAGCAGAAGTGTAAATGGTGACTGTGTTAGAGCGCTGTTCTTTGTCTTCATTTTTAGGATGCAACGTCACATATGAGCATTTAAGGTCAGGTGGGCAAGGTGAGCAGTTACCAGCAAAGAGAAGTAGTTGTTATTGCTGAGGTCTCAATTTCTGGTGCAACTCTAAGTCTCCATTCGTGTTTGTGTGCTTTAGGCAATCCAGTCGGAGAATGCCAAGCCCCCGTCACCAACCGGCTGATGCGCCGAGTTTGCTGCTCTTGTGAGTCTTGGGGAAGTATTGCAGGACTCTGTGATAAGGCCTTTGTTTTTCTGTTCAAAGGTGTCACCCGCGTAGCCTTTGGCCAGAGCCAAGTGAGTCAGGGAAGCAGAGAGGAGGAGCGAGGCTCCCCTCAGGTTTCAGCAGTGCCACATCACCTTGTCTCCTCTTAATCCAGGTGTGCCCGGTGACGACAGCGTCGGCTTCTGAGCGCAGCCAAAGCGTGCCACCTGAGCAGCCAGGCATTCTTAGGAGAAGAATTGTGAGGAGCAGAATTGCTGTGTTTTGGCCAATGTGCTGCCAAGATCAGGCATTGATGTTTGGTTTTCTTTATTGTAGCAGACTAAGGGACAACAGCCTGCTGACAGCAGGGACTTCCCAGCTGGCGAGGTGGCCTCCTTTGGAACCTGACATGGACTGGTATCCCCAGATGCGCGAGAGATAAGTCAAGGGCTACAACCCAGAGAGGAGATGAAAGTGGGGTGCTGGGTTGTGACCCACTGAGCAGGGTTTTTGAGTCTATTTTAGAGAGGGGGATGTCCTTGAAGTGACCCCTTAGCCCAAATAATAGGGAAGTGTCACTTTTGGTCACAGCGCTGAGGTGCGCAGGGCAGAGCAGTCCCGGTGTGTGTTGTGTCACTTGTCTATCGTGCATTGTGTATCTGGGTGTCTCATGTCTTTTACCTAAGCCTTTTTGAGGGGCCTATCAGAAACCTTGGCACCATCCTTAGCATCTGTGATCTCTGTGTTCCTTGGCCTGGCACCAGTGCCGTAGAACACTTGACTCAGGAGCTCAGACTGGCATCCGGATCTCTTCTTTCTTTAGAAGCATCCATTCCCATGTCTTTTCAGGTCTTGTTCTGAGCTGTCTGGACAGCTGCATCCTGCAAGGATCCATTATGGCAGATTAGGGCTGGTTAGAATGTGAGATCAGGGAGACGATTCTGGCTGTGGGATTCTCGGGCATCCATCTTTGATTTATTCCAAGAACTGCATTCAGTTAGCATCGTCTTCCTCCAGGGTTCTCTGAGCCTCATCACCACACCATCAGTCTCATCTCAGTTATCTCATTTTGCCTTCTCTCAGTCCCTGCAGTCTTTTTCCTTGCCAAGAGATTTCTGTCCCTGTTGTGTCCCCATTGTTTGTCATGTCCTGTTGTGTGTCACGGGTGTCTGCACAGGTTTGTGCAGGAGCTGCTCTGCCCTGCTGCATAGCTTGGTGCAATAGGCAAAGTGCTGGGGACTTGCAGTGTGTAATGTGAGGTGTTGTTGGTCTCTAGATGGGATTTGTAGATGGACCCAAGATATCTGGAGCTCTTAAGTTATCCTGCAGCTCTTTGACTATTGTCCTCACTTTTTTTTTCAGATTCATATGGATTAAATCTGTTCCAGAGGGCTTGATCTCGGGTGAGGGGCATCCCCCAAGCAGGTCAGTCAGTGTTTGTCTCTGCATGGGGAATGTAAATGGTGACTGTGTCACAGCACTGTTCTTTGTCTTTCTTTTCAGGAGGTAAATCTGGATACCAGCAGTCAAAGTGAGCATTGGAGAGAAGCGGTTGTTATTGCTCAGGTCTCAATTTCTGGTGCAGCTCTAAGTTTCCATTCTCATTTGTGCCCTTTAGGCAATCCTCTCTGCCAGGCCCCCATCCCCAGCTGGCCGATGGATCAGGTTTGCTGCTCCTGTGAGTCCTCTGGATGCATTTAGAGGACTCCGTGATGACGCCTCAGCCTTTTCTATTTGAAGGTGTCACCCAGGTAGATTTTGGCAACTGCTGAGGAGATGCGGTGAGTCCGGGAGGTAGGGAGAAGGGGCGAGGCTCAACTCAGGTTTCAGCAGTGCCACATCACCTTGTCTGCCCTTACCTCAGGTGCACCCTGTGATAATGGTGTCGGGCTCCGAGCAAGCATGAAGTCTGCAGTTCGAGGAGCCGGGCATTCTCAGGAGAATGGTGAGTAGCAGAATTGTGTTTTGGTCACTGTGCTGCTGAGGTTGTGCACTGATGTTTGGTTTCCTTTCTCTAGGCAGACTAAAAGACAACAGCCTGGTGAAAGCAGGAGCTTCCCAGATGGCGAGGTGGCCTACTTGTGCACCTGACACAGACTGGCCTGCCCTGATGTCTGAGAGATAAGTAGAGGGCCAAGACCCACAGAGGGGATGAAAGTGGGGTGCTGGATTGGGACCCACCGGGAGGGGATTTTGATTTGGCTTTGGAGATGGGAGTGTCCACAAAGTACCTCCTTAGGCCACATAAAAGGAAAGTCTCACTTTTGATGGCAGACCTGAGGTGCGCAGGGCAGAGCAGTCCCGGTGTGTGTGTGGTGTCACCTGTCCGTCGTGCATTCTGTGTTGTTTGGGTATGTCCTGTCTTTTACCTTAGTCCTTTCAGGGGCCTATCAGAAACCATTCTTGGAATCTGTGATCTCTATGTTCTTAATGTTCTTTTTCCTGGCATCACTGCTATAGAACTCCTTACTCAGGGGCTCAGAGAGGCATCAGAATCTCTCCTCTCTTTAGAAGCATCCATTCCCATGTCTTTTCAGGTCTTGTTCTGAGCTGTCTGGACAGCTGCACCCTGCAAGGATCCACTATGGCAGATTAGGACTTGTTAGAATGTGAGCTCAGGTAGAGCATTCTGACCATAGGACTCTCGGGCATCCATCTTTGCAGTTTTTGGAATCAATCATTCGGTTTGCATCGTCTTCCTCCAGGTTCTCTGAGCTTCATCAGCGCACCATGGGTCTCATCTCAGTTATCTCATTTTGCATTGTCTCGGTCCTTGCAGTCATTTTCCTGGTCTATAGATTTGTGTTCCTGTTGTGTCCCTGTTGTTGGTCCTGTCCTTTCCTGTGTCACAGGTGTCTGCACAGGTTTGTGCTGGAGCTGCTCTGCCCTGCTGCTTAGCCTGGTTCAAAAGGGGAAGTCCTGGGGACTTGGAGTTCGTAATGTGGGAGTAGTGGGTCTCTAGATGGGATTTGTAGATGGACCCAAGATATCTGGAGCTCTTAAGTTATTCTGCAACACTTTGACCTTTCTCCTAAGATTTTTTTCAGATTCATATGGATTAAATCTGTGCCAGAGGGCCCCATCCCGGGTGAGGAGGTTCCCCCAAGCAGGTCAGTCAGTGTTGGTCTGTGCAGGGCGAGTGTCAAGTGGGACTCTGGTACAGCACTGTTCTTTGTCTTTCTTTTTAGGGAGTAAACCTGGATATCAGTTGTCCAGGTGAGGTGGGCAAGGTGAGCATTGAGTAGCGTACAGAAGCAGTTGTTATTGCTCAAGTCTCCCTTGGTGGTGCGACTCTAAGTCTCGGTTCTTGTTCTTGTTCTTAGGCGGTCCCCTCGGCGTATGCCAAGGCTGGTCACCGAGCGGCTGATGGATCGAGATTGGTGCTCCTGTGAGCCCTCTGGAAGTCTTACAGGACTGGCGAGGAAGCCTCTGGCTTTTCTCTTTCAAGGTGTCACCCGGGAAGCCTTTGGCAACTGCCGAGGAGATGCGGTGAGTCGGGGAAGTAGGGACAAGGGGCGAGGATCCCCTCAGGTTTCAGAATTGTCCCATCACCTTGTCTCCCCTTAAGCTAGGTGCACCCTCACACAGTGGTCTCTCCTCTGAGCAAGCCTGAAGTGAGGGGCCCGAGGAGCTGGGCATTCTCAGGAGAGTGGTGAGTAGCAGAATTGTTGGGTTTTGGCCCCTGTGCTGCAGAGATGATGCACTGATGTTTGGTTTTCCTTAATGTAGCTGAGTAAGAAACAACAGGATGGTGTTGAAGAAGAGTGACAGCAGGAGCTTCCCAGATGGCGAGGCTGCCTTCTTTTGCAGCTGGCATGGATTGGCATCCCCAGATGTCTGGGAGATAAGTAGAGGGCCAAGACCCACAGAGGGGATGAAAGTGGGGTGCTGGGTTGGGAGCCATCAGGAGGGGGTTTTAAGTGCACTTTGGAGATGGAAGTGTCCACAAAGTGGCTCCTTAGGCCACATACAAGGAAAGTCTGGCTTTTGATGACAGAGCTGAGATGCGCAGGGCAGAGCAGTCTCGGTGTGTGTGGTGTCACTTGTCTGTCGTGCATTTGGTGTTGTTTGGGTATGTCCTGTCTTTTACCTTAGTCCTTTCAGGGGCCTATCAGGAACCCTGTCATCATTCTTAGCATTGATGATCTGTGTTCTTTGTCCTGGCACCTTTGCTAGAACTTTTGACTCAGGAGCTCAGACTTGCATCAGAATCTCTCCTCTCTTTAGAAGCATCCATTCCCATGTCTTTTCAGGTCTTGTTCGGAGCTGTCTGGACAGCTGCACCCTGCAAGGATCCATTATGGCAGATTAGGACTTGTTAGAATGTGTGGTCAGGGAGAGGATTCTGGCCGTAGGATTCTCGGGCATCCATCTTTGCAGTTCTTGGAATCAGTCATTCGGTTAGCATCTTCTTCCTCCAGGGTTCTCTGAGCCTCATCAGCGCACCATCGGTCTCACCTCAGTCATCTCATTTTGCATTCTCTCAGTCCTTGCAGTCCTTTTCCTTGCCAAGAGGTTTCTGTCCCTGTTGTGTCCCCATTGTCTTTCATGTCCTGTCCTGTGTCACCGGTGTCTGCACAGGTTTGTGCTGGAGCTGCTCTGCCCTGCTGTATAGCTTGGTGCAAGAGGCAAAGTTGCAGGGACTTGCAGTGTGTAATGTGAGGTGTAGCTGGTCTCTAGATGGGATTTGTAGGTGGACCCGAGATATCTGGAGCTCTTAAGTTGTCCTGCACCCCTTTGACTTTTGTCCTAACTTTCTTTCAGATGCAGATAGATAAAGTCCCAAGCAGACCACCCCATCCTTGTTATGGGGATTCCCCTGAGCAGGTCAGTCAGTGTTTGTCTCTGCAGGAAGAGTGTAAATGGTGACTCTGTTATAGCACCGTTCTTTGTCTTTCTTTTTAGGAAGTCAAGGCTGTATGGGCAAGGTGAGCATTGAGTAGTGTACATAAGCAGTTGTTATTGCTGACGTTTCACTTTCTGGTTCAGCTCTAAGCATCTATTGTTTTTTTCCTTTTAGGTGGTCCACTCTCAATCCATCTGGGCCAAGCGAGCCCATGCCAGGTGGGTGCAAGCTTAAGGTATAGGTCTGGCACACCTGTCAGATTAGGGAGGTTGTTTTTTCCCAGTATCTCACCATGCTTTTCTGCTTTGTTTCTTTGTTTCTTTGCAGGTGCTGTCAGTTTCCTAGGCCTACCAAGGAACAGAGGAGAGCAGGCGAGTCGGTGTTCAGGCAGGTTGACTCATAAGTCAATGTTATGCAGGAGCAATCTGAGCGTGTACCTTTTCTTTTTGCAGGGATCTTCCGGGAAGCCTCCCGAATCAAATCGAGATTCGAGGTGAGCCGGGGCAGCGGTGCAGAGGAGTCCCGGGGATAACTCTTTTCAAGGGCAATAGTCACATTTTCCGTTTTTTCTCAGGTACCCCGAGGAAGTTTGTAGCCAAAGTTTGGAAACGGCAGCACCGAAGCACACACGGAGAACCTCTCGATGTCCACGGTCGACCGCCGAGGGATTTCGTCCGCCCGTCTTCCAAAAGCTAAGTGTCGGGGCCGGCGATCGGGGGGAGGGGAAAAACCTTCGCCATCACGGGGGGAAATCTGATGTCAGACTAGCGGAGAGGTCTGTAGCGGGCTAGGCCGTCCGGAGCTAAAAGGGAGAGGGTTTCTCCTCGGCCTTGGCCGAACCTTCACCGGGCAGGGCGGTTCCGACTGACGTCCACGCGCTGGTGACTTTCGCGTCGTCGGCCTCCTTCGACCCGACGTCATCACGGATCCTTCCCCCAGAAGCTCGCCTTTGGTGCCGGAGCTATAGCCGCAGTCACCCGGCAGTCTCTTCTTCCTTCTCTGGGCCTACTGAGCCTCTTGAGCATCCTTTTAAGTGCTTTGGCACTAAGTTATCTTGACGAGTTACGTTTCATCATCATGCGCTATCATCATAGGGCTCTCTTTCCTTCAGCATCCTCGGCCTCCGGCTCATCTCGCGCTACGAATCTCGGGTCTATAATGCGAGACCACCGGGCAGTCTCCACTCGTCTCTGTGTTCTGTCCCCCGTGTCTATGTTATGTCGTCCATGTCCGTGTTATGTAGTCATTGTCTGTTTTCTTCCGTGGCGTAGGCCTTCCTCACATCTCATCGCCTTATCGGCACCATCCCGCGCCATCTCAGTCCTACTTTACTCCCGGTCCTTCCCGTATACCCCATATTCCGCCACCTTTACATTATTACCCTTTGAGACAGGAAGGATTGCAAAACGTGTTCTCATCCATCATCTTTCCCACTACCAGCTTTGGCAGCGTCTTTTTTTCCACGCCATTCTCTTGGACCTTTAGGGGGAGCGTCTCACACCCTCCTCACGTGACTGCGGTAGTTCCGTAGGTTCCGTCTTCTCGAAGGGTTTAGGGCTCCAGAATTAATCTTCCAGAGAGTTATCTCAAGCCTGGCTTATATTGGATGTACCTATTGTATATGTATATTGTATTGGTTTATCTTGAGTGTACTCATATTGCATGTACCTGTGTTGGTTTATCTTGTGTGTACTTAGATTGCATGTACCTATGCTGGCTTATTTTGTGTGTACTTATATTGTATGTACCTGTGTTGGTTTCTATTGTACTTACGCTGTAGGTAACTGCCCCGCCTTATATTTTGTGTACTTACGCTGTAGGTAACTGCGCCGCCTTATATTTTGTGTTTTTATACTGTATGCTTCCCTGTATGTGCCGCCTTATATTTTGTGTACTTACACTGTAGGTAACTGTGCCGCCTTATATTTCGTGTACTTATACTGTAGGTAACTGTGCCCCCTTATATTTTGTGTACTTACACTGTAGGTAACTGTGCCGCCTTATATTTTGTGTACTTACGCCGTATGCTCCCACTGTATGTGCCGGCTTATATTTTGTGTACTTACACCGTATGCTTCCACTGTATGTGCCGCCTTTTATTTTGTGTACTTACACTCCAGGTAACTGCGCCGCATTATATTTTGTGTACTTAGACTGTAGGTAACTGTGCCGCCTTATATTTTGTCTACTTATGCTGTATGCTTTTACTGTAAGTGCCGCCTTATATTTTGTGTACTTACACTGTATGCTTCCACTGTATGCACTACCTATATTGTGTGTACCTATGTTGTACCACTTATGATCAGAGGTGCCCTGCCCTGGCATGTAGTCAGTTAGGTAGAACATCTATAAAATCTTTACTCTCTATCTGTCCTCTATGGGATTTTGGGTAGAAAATTTATCGGGCCACAGCGAGGACAAGTCTCAGCTGCCAGACTGCCGCTCATCGACCACTTTTTGTCATTTCACAGGTCCCGAGGAAACCGATTTCTCCAGAACCTGCCATTCGGCACCGAGGAGCGGCAGCCAGAAGACGCGTCGAAGGACGTCTTCACCGTCTCGGGCCGCAGCGAGCGTGTAGATCGGAAGAGCATTTGAGCGTGAGTTAGAGCACGCGACCGTGTCTGTCTGCGTCTGCTAATATTTGCATGTGTGAGTGCATGCACACTGGATTAAACCTTGTGTGTATGATCTTTGCTTTTCAGGTTATTCAACTAATTTTAACATTTAGAATAAAAAATCCCCAGCCGGGGTTTTTTTTTTTTTTCCCCCCCCCGGCTGGGTTTTTTTTTCCTCGGTCCCGGCCTGTCCGCGAGGCGATGTTCATCGCCAAAGTTCAGGCACGGACCGTCCAGGGACCGGGGTTTTCGTCAGGCAGGAGGATTTTCCGGGAGGCTCCTGGGAACCACGTTCCTGAGGAGCGGCGGGAAGGGGTGCCGGGGGGTTAGCAGTGCGGTCGAGTTGAGAGCGTGGGTGGGTCTGTGTGTAAGCTTGAGGAAGTATGTGTGTGTGTGTGTTGTAGGGTTCTAACCTTGTTTTACTTTTGCCTTTCAGGTTTTTCAACTCATTTTAAAATTTAGAATAAAAAATCCCCAGCTGGGGGGTTTTTTTTTTCCCCCCCAGCTGGGTTTTTTTTTCCTTGGTCCCGGCCGGTCCGCGAGGCGACGTTCATCGCCAGAGTTCGGGCATGGACTGTCTAGGGACCGGGGTTTTTGTCAGGCAGGAGGATTTTCCGGTGGGCTCCTGGGAACCACGTTCTCGAGGAGCGGCGGGAAGGCATGCCGGGGGGTTAGCAGTGCGGTCGAGTTGTGAGTGAGGCTGGATCTGCCTGTCTGCTGAAGGAAGTGTGTGTGTTGTAGGGTTCTAACCTTGTTTGACTTTTGCCTTTCAGGTTTTTCAACTCATTTTAAAATTTAGAATAAAAAATCCCCAGCCGGGGTTTTTTTTTTTTTTTCCCCCCCGGCTGGGTTTTTCTTTCCTCGGTCCCGGCTGGTCCGCGAGGCGACATTCATCGCCAGAGTTTGGGCACGGACCGTCCAGGGACCGGGGTTTTCATCAGGCAGGAGGATTTTTTGGAGGCTCCCGGGAACCACGTTCCCGAGGACCAACGCTTACCGGCGTCTTATTTAGCAGTTGTAATGAGAGCAACGGTGAGTTTATGTGTAATCAGAGGGGGCTGTTAAAGGTAGATTGTTGTTTTCTGCGTGCCTCTGTTGTTCTGGGTTTCCTGTAACAAAGATATACAAAAGGCTATTATATTCTGTCAATGTGGGTTCTGTGTTGTATTGTTCTGTATTCATCTGTATTTGCACTCTGTATATTGCTATTATATTGTGTAAATATGGGTTCTGTGTTGTATTGTTCTGTATTCTTTTGTATTTGCATTAGCTGCTGCAATTCCCTGTATTGCTGTCTATGTAAATTAGACCTTTTCCTGTGTGTATATGGATTGTATCCGTACATACATTTGTAGACAACATTTCCATGTGTCTTGCTGATGTGTAAATAAAATCAGTCCTTTAATAAAGTTCAATCACCCCTAATAAAGATAACCCCCGCCCTCCCCCTCCCCCAGCCCCGGACCTCGTGTCCTTTCAGTGTGGTCGTGTCATTATTTCGCCCCGTTCCCTCCTTTTCCTCCCTCTCTTGTCTAACCCCTGCACCTTTCTTTTCTTTTTCCCCGTAAAGGTAAGTCAGTTCTCTTTCTTCTTCCCCTATCTGTGTTCTCCTCATCTCCTCTTAATCTGTCTTTCCCTCTAGCCCTGTTTCACTTCAACTGTAACTCTAACTATTTTATTTTCCCTCTACCTCCTGTCCTTCTTCAGTTTCTCACCCTCATTTTCTTTTCTCTCTAACCTTTATCCTCCTTCAGTTCTTAAACTCACCCTTCCTTTTTCTCACCCCTCTCCTCCTTCAGTGTCTGTTCTCTCTCTCTCTGTCCCTCTCCTTTTTTTCTGTCTTCTCTCCTTTCTCTCTCTGCCTTTTTCCCTCTCTGTGTTCTCTCTCTCCTTACTCTGTCTCTTCTCACTTTTCTTGTCGCCCTATGTCTTTTTTCTCTTCACCCTCTGTCTCCTTTCTCCTCACTCTCTGTCTCTCCTCCTCACTCCCTGTCGCCTCTCCCTTTTCCTTTCACCCTGTCTCCCTTCTCTTCGCTCTCTGTGTCTCCTCTCCTCACTCCCTGTCTCTTTTCTCTTGACTCTGTGTCTTTTGTCTTTTCACCCTCTGTCTCTGTTCTCTTCACTCTGTCTCCTTTCTCCTCAGTCTCTGCCCCCTTTCTCTTCACTCTCTGTCCCTTTTCACTTCACTCCCTGTCTCTTTTCCCTTTTCTCTTCACTCTGTCTTCTCCTCACTCCCTGTCCCTTTTGTCTCTTCTCTTCACCCTCTGTCTCCTTTCTCTTCACTCTCTTTTCTCTCTTTACTGTCTCTCTGCCCCTCTTCTCTTCACTCTATGTCTCTGTCTCTCCCTCTTCTCTTCACTCTATGTCTCTGTCT
>NC_140041.1:19131593-19139652 GCF_963513975.1 Fringilla coelebs
TTAGGGTTAGGGTTAGGGTTAGGGTTAGGGTTAGGGTTAGGGTTAGGGTTAGGGTTAGGGTTAGGGTTAGGGTTAGGGTTAGGGTTAGGGTTAGGGTTAGGGTTAGGGTTAGGGTTAGGGTTAGGGTTAGGGTTAGGGTTAGGGTTAGGGTTAGGGTTAGGGTTAGGGTTAGGGTTAGGGTTAGGGTTAGGGTTAGGGTTAGGGTTAGGGTTAGGGTTAGGGTTAGGGTTAGGGTTAGGGTTAGGGTTAGGGTTAGGGTTAGGGTTAGGGTTAGGGTTAGGGTTAGGGTTAGGGTTAGGGTTAGGGTTAGGGTTAGGGTTAGGGTTAGGGTTAGGGTTAGGGTTAGGGTTAGGGTTAGGGTTAGGGTTAGGGTTAGGGTTAGGGTTAGGGTTAGGGTTAGGGTTAGGGTTAGGGTTAGGGTTAGGGTTAGGGTTAGGGTTAGGGTTAGGGTTAGGGTTAGGGTTAGGGTTAGGGTTAGGGTTAGGGTTAGGGTTAGGGTTAGGGTTAGGGTTAGGGTTAGGGTTAGGGTTAGGGTTAGGGTTAGGGTTAGGGTTAGGGTTAGGGTTAGGGTTAGGGTTAGGGTTAGGGTTAGGGTTAGGGTTAGGGTTAGGGTTAGGGTTAGGGTTAGGGTTAGGGTTAGGGTTAGGGTTAGGGTTAGGGTTAGGGTTAGGGTTAGGGTTAGGGTTAGGGTTAGGGTTAGGGTTAGGGTTAGGGTTAGGGTTAGGGTTAGGGTTAGGGTTAGGGTTAGGGTTAGGGTTAGGGTTAGGGTTAGGGTTAGGGTTAGGGTTAGGGTTAGGGTTAGGGTTAGGGTTAGGGTTAGGGTTAGGGTTAGGGTTAGGGTTAGGGTTAGGGTTAGGGTTAGGGTTAGGGTTAGGGTTAGGGTTAGGGTTAGGGTTAGGGTTAGGGTTAGGGTTAGGGTTAGGGTTAGGGTTAGGGTTAGGGTTAGGGTTAGGGTTAGGGTTAGGGTTAGGGTTAGGGTTAGGGTTAGGGTTAGGGTTAGGGTTAGGGTTAGGGTTAGGGTTAGGGTTAGGGTTAGGGTTAGGGTTAGGGTTAGGGTTAGGGTTAGGGTTAGGGTTAGGGTTAGGGTTAGGGTTAGGGTTAGGGTTAGGGTTAGGGTTAGGGTTAGGGTTAGGGTTAGGGTTAGGGTTAGGGTTAGGGTTAGGGTTAGGGTTAGGGTTAGGGTTAGGGTTAGGGTTAGGGTTAGGGTTAGGGTTAGGGTTAGGGTTAGGGTTAGGGTTAGGGTTAGGGTTAGGGTTAGGGTTAGGGTTAGGGTTAGGGTTAGGGTTAGGGTTAGGGTTAGGGTTAGGGTTAGGGTTAGGGTTAGGGTTAGGGTTAGGGTTAGGGTTAGGGTTAGGGTTAGGGTTAGGGTTAGGGTTAGGGTTAGGGTTAGGGTTAGGGTTAGGGTTAGGGTTAGGGTTAGGGTTAGGGTTAGGGTTAGGGTTAGGGTTAGGGTTAGGGTTAGGGTTAGGGTTAGGGTTAGGGTTAGGGTTAGGGTTAGGGTTAGGGTTAGGGTTAGGGTTAGGGTTAGGGTTAGGGTTAGGGTTAGGGTTAGGGTTAGGGTTAGGGTTAGGGTTAGGGTTAGGGTTAGGGTTAGGGTTAGGGTTAGGGTTAGGGTTAGGGTTAGGGTTAGGGTTAGGGTTAGGGTTAGGGTTAGGGTTAGGGTTAGGGTTAGGGTTAGGGTTAGGGTTAGGGTTAGGGTTAGGGTTAGGGTTAGGGTTAGGGTTAGGGTTAGGGTTAGGGTTAGGGTTAGGGTTAGGGTTAGGGTTAGGGTTAGGGTTAGGGTTAGGGTTAGGGTTAGGGTTAGGGTTAGGGTTAGGGTTAGGGTTAGGGTTAGGGTTAGGGTTAGGGTTAGGGTTAGGGTTAGGGTTAGGGTTAGGGTTAGGGTTAGGGTTAGGGTTAGGGTTAGGGTTAGGGTTAGGGTTAGGGTTAGGGTTAGGGTTAGGGTTAGGGTTAGGGTTAGGGTTAGGGTTAGGGTTAGGGTTAGGGTTAGGGTTAGGGTTAGGGTTAGGGTTAGGGTTAGGGTTAGGGTTAGGGTTAGGGTTAGGGTTAGGGTTAGGGTTAGGGTTAGGGTTAGGGTTAGGGTTAGGGTTAGGGTTAGGGTTAGGGTTAGGGTTAGGGTTAGGGTTAGGGTTAGGGTTAGGGTTAGGGTTAGGGTTAGGGTTAGGGTTAGGGTTAGGGTTAGGGTTAGGGTTAGGGTTAGGGTTAGGGTTAGGGTTAGGGTTAGGGTTAGGGTTAGGGTTAGGGTTAGGGTTAGGGTTAGGGTTAGGGTTAGGGTTAGGGTTAGGGTTAGGGTTAGGGTTAGGGTTAGGGTTAGGGTTAGGGTTAGGGTTAGGGTTAGGGTTAGGGTTAGGGTTAGGGTTAGGGTTAGGGTTAGGGTTAGGGTTAGGGTTAGGGTTAGGGTTAGGGTTAGGGTTAGGGTTAGGGTTAGGGTTAGGGTTAGGGTTAGGGTTAGGGTTAGGGTTAGGGTTAGGGTTAGGGTTAGGGTTAGGGTTAGGGTTAGGGTTAGGGTTAGGGTTAGGGTTAGGGTTAGGGTTAGGGTTAGGGTTAGGGTTAGGGTTAGGGTTAGGGTTAGGGTTAGGGTTAGGGTTAGGGTTAGGGTTAGGGTTAGGGTTAGGGTTAGGGTTAGGGTTAGGGTTAGGGTTAGGGTTAGGGTTAGGGTTAGGGTTAGGGTTAGGGTTAGGGTTAGGGTTAGGGTTAGGGTTAGGGTTAGGGTTAGGGTTAGGGTTAGGGTTAGGGTTAGGGTTAGGGTTAGGGTTAGGGTTAGGGTTAGGGTTAGGGTTAGGGTTAGGGTTAGGGTTAGGGTTAGGGTTAGGGTTAGGGTTAGGGTTAGGGTTAGGGTTAGGGTTAGGGTTAGGGTTAGGGTTAGGGTTAGGGTTAGGGTTAGGGTTAGGGTTAGGGTTAGGGTTAGGGTTAGGGTTAGGGTTAGGGTTAGGGTTAGGGTTAGGGTTAGGGTTAGGGTTAGGGTTAGGGTTAGGGTTAGGGTTAGGGTTAGGGTTAGGGTTAGGGTTAGGGTTAGGGTTAGGGTTAGGGTTAGGGTTAGGGTTAGGGTTAGGGTTAGGGTTAGGGTTAGGGTTAGGGTTAGGGTTAGGGTTAGGGTTAGGGTTAGGGTTAGGGTTAGGGTTAGGGTTAGGGTTAGGGTTAGGGTTAGGGTTAGGGTTAGGGTTAGGGTTAGGGTTAGGGTTAGGGTTAGGGTTAGGGTTAGGGTTAGGGTTAGGGTTAGGGTTAGGGTTAGGGTTAGGGTTAGGGTTAGGGTTAGGGTTAGGGTTAGGGTTAGGGTTAGGGTTAGGGTTAGGGTTAGGGTTAGGGTTAGGGTTAGGGTTAGGGTTAGGGTTAGGGTTAGGGTTAGGGTTAGGGTTAGGGTTAGGGTTAGGGTTAGGGTTAGGGTTAGGGTTAGGGTTAGGGTTAGGGTTAGGGTTAGGGTTAGGGTTAGGGTTAGGGTTAGGGTTAGGGTTAGGGTTAGGGTTAGGGTTAGGGTTAGGGTTAGGGTTAGGGTTAGGGTTAGGGTTAGGGTTAGGGTTAGGGTTAGGGTTAGGGTTAGGGTTAGGGTTAGGGTTAGGGTTAGGGTTAGGGTTAGGGTTAGGGTTAGGGTTAGGGTTAGGGTTAGGGTTAGGGTTAGGGTTAGGGTTAGGGTTAGGGTTAGGGTTAGGGTTAGGGTTAGGGTTAGGGTTAGGGTTAGGGTTAGGGTTAGGGTTAGGGTTAGGGTTAGGGTTAGGGTTAGGGTTAGGGTTAGGGTTAGGGTTAGGGTTAGGGTTAGGGTTAGGGTTAGGGTTAGGGTTAGGGTTAGGGTTAGGGTTAGGGTTAGGGTTAGGGTTAGGGTTAGGGTTAGGGTTAGGGTTAGGGTTAGGGTTAGGGTTAGGGTTAGGGTTAGGGTTAGGGTTAGGGTTAGGGTTAGGGTTAGGGTTAGGGTTAGGGTTAGGGTTAGGGTTAGGGTTAGGGTTAGGGTTAGGGTTAGGGTTAGGGTTAGGGTTAGGGTTAGGGTTAGGGTTAGGGTTAGGGTTAGGGTTAGGGTTAGGGTTAGGGTTAGGGTTAGGGTTAGGGTTAGGGTTAGGGTTAGGGTTAGGGTTAGGGTTAGGGTTAGGGTTAGGGTTAGGGTTAGGGTTAGGGTTAGGGTTAGGGTTAGGGTTAGGGTTAGGGTTAGGGTTAGGGTTAGGGTTAGGGTTAGGGTTAGGGTTAGGGTTAGGGTTAGGGTTAGGGTTAGGGTTAGGGTTAGGGTTAGGGTTAGGGTTAGGGTTAGGGTTAGGGTTAGGGTTAGGGTTAGGGTTAGGGTTAGGGTTAGGGTTAGGGTTAGGGTTAGGGTTAGGGTTAGGGTTAGGGTTAGGGTTAGGGTTAGGGTTAGGGTTAGGGTTAGGGTTAGGGTTAGGGTTAGGGTTAGGGTTAGGGTTAGGGTTAGGGTTAGGGTTAGGGTTAGGGTTAGGGTTAGGGTTAGGGTTAGGGTTAGGGTTAGGGTTAGGGTTAGGGTTAGGGTTAGGGTTAGGGTTAGGGTTAGGGTTAGGGTTAGGGTTAGGGTTAGGGTTAGGGTTAGGGTTAGGGTTAGGGTTAGGGTTAGGGTTAGGGTTAGGGTTAGGGTTAGGGTTAGGGTTAGGGTTAGGGTTAGGGTTAGGGTTAGGGTTAGGGTTAGGGTTAGGGTTAGGGTTAGGGTTAGGGTTAGGGTTAGGGTTAGGGTTAGGGTTAGGGTTAGGGTTAGGGTTAGGGTTAGGGTTAGGGTTAGGGTTAGGGTTAGGGTTAGGGTTAGGGTTAGGGTTAGGGTTAGGGTTAGGGTTAGGGTTAGGGTTAGGGTTAGGGTTAGGGTTAGGGTTAGGGTTAGGGTTAGGGTTAGGGTTAGGGTTAGGGTTAGGGTTAGGGTTAGGGTTAGGGTTAGGGTTAGGGTTAGGGTTAGGGTTAGGGTTAGGGTTAGGGTTAGGGTTAGGGTTAGGGTTAGGGTTAGGGTTAGGGTTAGGGTTAGGGTTAGGGTTAGGGTTAGGGTTAGGGTTAGGGTTAGGGTTAGGGTTAGGGTTAGGGTTAGGGTTAGGGTTAGGGTTAGGGTTAGGGTTAGGGTTAGGGTTAGGGTTAGGGTTAGGGTTAGGGTTAGGGTTAGGGTTAGGGTTAGGGTTAGGGTTAGGGTTAGGGTTAGGGTTAGGGTTAGGGTTAGGGTTAGGGTTAGGGTTAGGGTTAGGGTTAGGGTTAGGGTTAGGGTTAGGGTTAGGGTTAGGGTTAGGGTTAGGGTTAGGGTTAGGGTTAGGGTTAGGGTTAGGGTTAGGGTTAGGGTTAGGGTTAGGGTTAGGGTTAGGGTTAGGGTTAGGGTTAGGGTTAGGGTTAGGGTTAGGGTTAGGGTTAGGGTTAGGGTTAGGGTTAGGGTTAGGGTTAGGGTTAGGGTTAGGGTTAGGGTTAGGGTTAGGGTTAGGGTTAGGGTTAGGGTTAGGGTTAGGGTTAGGGTTAGGGTTAGGGTTAGGGTTAGGGTTAGGGTTAGGGTTAGGGTTAGGGTTAGGGTTAGGGTTAGGGTTAGGGTTAGGGTTAGGGTTAGGGTTAGGGTTAGGGTTAGGGTTAGGGTTAGGGTTAGGGTTAGGGTTAGGGTTAGGGTTAGGGTTAGGGTTAGGGTTAGGGTTAGGGTTAGGGTTAGGGTTAGGGTTAGGGTTAGGGTTAGGGTTAGGGTTAGGGTTAGGGTTAGGGTTAGGGTTAGGGTTAGGGTTAGGGTTAGGGTTAGGGTTAGGGTTAGGGTTAGGGTTAGGGTTAGGGTTAGGGTTAGGGTTAGGGTTAGGGTTAGGGTTAGGGTTAGGGTTAGGGTTAGGGTTAGGGTTAGGGTTAGGGTTAGGGTTAGGGTTAGGGTTAGGGTTAGGGTTAGGGTTAGGGTTAGGGTTAGGGTTAGGGTTAGGGTTAGGGTTAGGGTTAGGGTTAGGGTTAGGGTTAGGGTTAGGGTTAGGGTTAGGGTTAGGGTTAGGGTTAGGGTTAGGGTTAGGGTTAGGGTTAGGGTTAGGGTTAGGGTTAGGGTTAGGGTTAGGGTTAGGGTTAGGGTTAGGGTTAGGGTTAGGGTTAGGGTTAGGGTTAGGGTTAGGGTTAGGGTTAGGGTTAGGGTTAGGGTTAGGGTTAGGGTTAGGGTTAGGGTTAGGGTTAGGGTTAGGGTTAGGGTTAGGGTTAGGGTTAGGGTTAGGGTTAGGGTTAGGGTTAGGGTTAGGGTTAGGGTTAGGGTTAGGGTTAGGGTTAGGGTTAGGGTTAGGGTTAGGGTTAGGGTTAGGGTTAGGGTTAGGGTTAGGGTTAGGGTTAGGGTTAGGGTTAGGGTTAGGGTTAGGGTTAGGGTTAGGGTTAGGGTTAGGGTTAGGGTTAGGGTTAGGGTTAGGGTTAGGGTTAGGGTTAGGGTTAGGGTTAGGGTTAGGGTTAGGGTTAGGGTTAGGGTTAGGGTTAGGGTTAGGGTTAGGGTTAGGGTTAGGGTTAGGGTTAGGGTTAGGGTTAGGGTTAGGGTTAGGGTTAGGGTTAGGGTTAGGGTTAGGGTTAGGGTTAGGGTTAGGGTTAGGGTTAGGGTTAGGGTTAGGGTTAGGGTTAGGGTTAGGGTTAGGGTTAGGGTTAGGGTTAGGGTTAGGGTTAGGGTTAGGGTTAGGGTTAGGGTTAGGGTTAGGGTTAGGGTTAGGGTTAGGGTTAGGGTTAGGGTTAGGGTTAGGGTTAGGGTTAGGGTTAGGGTTAGGGTTAGGGTTAGGGTTAGGGTTAGGGTTAGGGTTAGGGTTAGGGTTAGGGTTAGGGTTAGGGTTAGGGTTAGGGTTAGGGTTAGGGTTAGGGTTAGGGTTAGGGTTAGGGTTAGGGTTAGGGTTAGGGTTAGGGTTAGGGTTAGGGTTAGGGTTAGGGTTAGGGTTAGGGTTAGGGTTAGGGTTAGGGTTAGGGTTAGGGTTAGGGTTAGGGTTAGGGTTAGGGTTAGGGTTAGGGTTAGGGTTAGGGTTAGGGTTAGGGTTAGGGTTAGGGTTAGGGTTAGGGTTAGGGTTAGGGTTAGGGTTAGGGTTAGGGTTAGGGTTAGGGTTAGGGTTAGGGTTAGGGTTAGGGTTAGGGTTAGGGTTAGGGTTAGGGTTAGGGTTAGGGTTAGGGTTAGGGTTAGGGTTAGGGTTAGGGTTAGGGTTAGGGTTAGGGTTAGGGTTAGGGTTAGGGTTAGGGTTAGGGTTAGGGTTAGGGTTAGGGTTAGGGTTAGGGTTAGGGTTAGGGTTAGGGTTAGGGTTAGGGTTAGGGTTAGGGTTAGGGTTAGGGTTAGGGTTAGGGTTAGGGTTAGGGTTAGGGTTAGGGTTAGGGTTAGGGTTAGGGTTAGGGTTAGGGTTAGGGTTAGGGTTAGGGTTAGGGTTAGGGTTAGGGTTAGGGTTAGGGTTAGGGTTAGGGTTAGGGTTAGGGTTAGGGTTAGGGTTAGGGTTAGGGTTAGGGTTAGGGTTAGGGTTAGGGTTAGGGTTAGGGTTAGGGTTAGGGTTAGGGTTAGGGTTAGGGTTAGGGTTAGGGTTAGGGTTAGGGTTAGGGTTAGGGTTAGGGTTAGGGTTAGGGTTAGGGTTAGGGTTAGGGTTAGGGTTAGGGTTAGGGTTAGGGTTAGGGTTAGGGTTAGGGTTAGGGTTAGGGTTAGGGTTAGGGTTAGGGTTAGGGTTAGGGTTAGGGTTAGGGTTAGGGTTAGGGTTAGGGTTAGGGTTAGGGTTAGGGTTAGGGTTAGGGTTAGGGTTAGGGTTAGGGTTAGGGTTAGGGTTAGGGTTAGGGTTAGGGTTAGGGTTAGGGTTAGGGTTAGGGTTAGGGTTAGGGTTAGGGTTAGGGTTAGGGTTAGGGTTAGGGTTAGGGTTAGGGTTAGGGTTAGGGTTAGGGTTAGGGTTAGGGTTAGGGTTAGGGTTAGGGTTAGGGTTAGGGTTAGGGTTAGGGTTAGGGTTAGGGTTAGGGTTAGGGTTAGGGTTAGGGTTAGGGTTAGGGTTAGGGTTAGGGTTAGGGTTAGGGTTAGGGTTAGGGTTAGGGTTAGGGTTAGGGTTAGGGTTAGGGTTAGGGTTAGGGTTAGGGTTAGGGTTAGGGTTAGGGTTAGGGTTAGGGTTAGGGTTAGGGTTAGGGTTAGGGTTAGGGTAGTTAGGGTTAGGGTTAGGGTTAG